>NC_090662.1:74902356-75205386 GCF_013368605.1 Nyctibius grandis | reverse complement strand
ACAAATGAGATGGAAATCAAGATGTAGCAGGGAACTGTGAGAGTGGAGGGGCAGACCTTATACCCAAAATCCATCTGAGCTGTCATGGTTCACTCAAATGAGTACATCCAATGGGGTCAACTGAAAGTGCTCATCAGATCCAGGTATGAAAGTGGCCTGAAAATCATCTCCAACTATCCAAATAGTCTTGGCCCTGGTGCTATGGATTAGGCATTCACTGATCAGGATGCTGCTGTGGAAAGACCTAATTATGAGGTAGACCAATAATCCAGATGGTAGTTGGAAGCAGAGGGAACTATTACACCATGTCTCAGCAATCTGCCCTGTCACAATTTTCCTGTCTTATCTTAGAGGAGTCATGCATGAAGCTGACAGGGGAGCTGCCAGATCTCACTACTACAGTTAACACAGATTGCAGATTTGGAAGCCAACATAGTTACTGCTTGTCTTGTAAGACAAGCAGGGCTGCAGGATGGGAAACATATCCATCTGCACTTCCTTTGCCACAGCCTACTGCCCAGTCCACAATCCACCTTCATCAGAGACACTTAAACTGAGACACTCTGCCTGCCACCACCATGGCTAAGGTCAAGGATGAACAGAAACATCATTTGGCAGGAAAACTGCTCTTGGTTTAACCAGACCCATGGTAGCAATGGATGCAGCTCAAACAAGGCAAGGCCAGTGCAAAGTACTGTGTGTCTGCATCACATCTGTGGGGCTTTGGATCAGGAAGCAGAGCTGAGCCAGGCTCCCAAGCCACTTTGAGGAGATAAAGGTCTGGCTGCTCCCTGGGTCTGTTCAGAGCTCTAGGATGCTACCAAGTGACCATCCAGATGCATGGGTGGGGTGGCACATACAGAGCATGCTGGCATAGGAGCTCTGATCTGCTGAAGGAGAAGTCCAGGCCAAAACGGTGATGGAGCTCCAACCTCTTCAGTGCCTGACAGATCAGAGCCTCAGCAGGGATGCTGCAGGGAGAGAGACAACAGCTAGCAGCACCTTTGTCCAGTCAGAAAACAGACTGTGAGGACAGCAGTCATCATGCTGTGTGGCAGGACACAGGGCTGGGCTGGAGCTGGAGAAGATGTGAACAGACCAGGTAGCCCGAATGGGGTGTTGAATGAGGCCTTACTCTATACATCATCTATAACCTCTAAATGACTGAGTTTAAGCATAAATTTCAGTCCATAGGAGACTAAAATGTCACATGCCTCAAGCAGGGAACAGAAAGGCCATAGTGCATAAGGGACTAGCAGTGACTATAGATGTGCCACTTGGGACGGGATTCAGGCCCTTCTGTTGCTCTGTACATGAGAACTACAAGACATCCAAGTACAGAACATCACCCCTCAGCTCCCAGATGTTTTTCCCAACTTCACAGGGATGTGCCACATGGTTAAATGGCAGTGCTCTAGCCAGGTACAGCAGCAAGAGTATTCTCCTGTTTCATGGCTTGGGTTTTGTCTCTGCCAGTTCAAGAGAGATGACTTCGGATTTCTAAGTTACTATTGAGAAATATTGCTCAGCTGCATCATTGATATTTGGCCTATCAGGTCTCATTTGGCATGTTTAGTTTTACTATTACACTAGATACAGCATTCTGTATTTCATTTCCTTATTCACCCCTCATACACCCCAGGGAGAACTGAGCTGAATGTGAAGTCTTTTCTTGCTTACTGGTTGACCACAGACTGATTTGCTAGGCAAATGTGACTCAAAAATAATGGCTCAAAATAAAAATTCCATCATAGTATTATAGATAAGCAGAATCTAGACAGCAGGCCAGGTGTCAAGAGCCACTGTTTTCTGTGACCAAGTCACAGCAACTCTTGCCAGACACTGCCCGGGCACAGCAAGGGCCAGCTACTCCCTAAAGGATGAGGAGTCAAGTCAAGCAAGATAAAGCAGACAGCAAGGAAGGAGCCTTGCTAGCCAGGGCCCATTCCAGTGTACCTAGAAAAGGAGAGCAGGGCAGGCCCAGGGCTAGCAGCCAGGATCAACCAAGAGTCCAGATTTTCAGGCAGGTTCATGCTGACGAGGCAGGTCCTAGGTCCTAGGTCAATCTGGGAAGTCAATCCTCAGGTCAGGATCAGGTTCTGTGATGGCAACCAAGGTCACATACAGACACAGGGATCACTGGGCTGGTCCATAGAGATGAGACAGGTCTGAGGTCAACCCATAAAATCAGTTTGCAGGTCAGGAAACAGATCAACAGGATCCATGGCTGGCCATGGGCATGGGCTGAGCTTAAATGGAGCTGCTGGGCCGTCCATGGGCAGTGTGTCAGTGAAGCCCCAAGTGAGTGTGGTCAAGACAACTAAGGTTTTTTTTTGATGCCCTCAGGGCCCTGAGAGACACAGACCATAATAATTGCCTTCAGTTTTTATTTTGAAAACAATTTGGGGTTCTTGCTTGCTTGTGATATAGGAATGCCACAGCTTTTCTTTGGCCAAGAGCTGAATGCCAACAAGGGCTGAGTGTGGTAAGCCAAGGCCAACAGGACAATGTAAACAAGAACTAAGCATGATGAGCCTTGGCATGGACGGTGGACCCACAAGCAACAGAACCATCCCCAAAGCTCCTGGAAAGGTATACTGTGATATCATTTGATTGTCAGCCTGTGCCAATGACTAGCTACAAAGACCTTTAGCGGTAGAGGCTGAGAGGGGACACTTGGTCCACTTCATACATTGAGCTTAGAGGTTTCATGTTGTCTGTTTTCTCTTCCTGCCATAACAACTTGTGTGATCAATTTTCTCTGCCTCTTTAAGACCAGCTTGAAAGCATCAGCTCCTGAACTTGTTAGATACAAAGATCCATACCTAAACAAAAGGACACATCTACCAAAGTGGACATTACTTGATTGAGGAGTGCTGCCATTTTGTGAGTTACAGGTTGTCATCTCTTCATTTCCATAAGCCAGATTCTCTTTAGGCTAGACTGGTCCAAAACTCCGAGTAATTCTATTGACTGTGTTAAAAGATTAGCAATACAAATGACAGAAGAATCAGGCCCAATCATAGCTTTCGAGTTTAATGACTAAAACAGGTGTAAGTCAATGGATATTTATTCTAGTCTTGCAAAAATACCTAGCATTGGGAATAGGGGGTAGAGAGAGGTTCTATTCCCAAGCACTCGGTACTGACAGCAGGGCTTGTACCTCTACACAGTACAGAGGAGCAAACAACCGGACACAGGAACAAACAACCCAGCTTGACTACTGCAAGGGAGAGAGCTGCATTCCTACAGTTCTTTGAGCAGCCTAATGTGCCTTGATTTTCAAGGAGTTTCCAGTGGATACATCTAGTGGTCCAGTTCCAGGATGGTCTTGTGGAAAAAAGACTTTCTTACTTCTCTTAGCCATCTGAGTGAAGGTGACATGCAATGACCATGGATACTGTAATTATCATTCTGCAGTCACACCACTTGGTGAATGAAGGATTTGCTTCTGTTGAATGGAGCATCAGTGGATTATTTAAGTTGCTCTTTTAAGATCAAGTGCTGCTGTCAGTTACATGTTAATAGCTCTCACTGAATCAGTGGAAAATTCTCTAGTCTAGGACAGTCTTTCAAATGCAGACAAGTGTTTCAGTGATTACTGATGAGACATTAGTATAGCAAGAACTGGCACTTATTGTGATTAGTTGATCAGTTTAAAACAGAGACAAGTACTTATTTACATGGCAAGCTGTGAACTTCTGGAATCTGTTGCCCCAGTAAGCTGTGGACACAGATGGCAAGACAGGGTCAAAAGAGATCTGAGCATTTCACGGTAACAAGTCCATAAACAGACACTAAAGGGAAGATGCTGGGTTCCCAACCACAGTCGCTGTGCATACTGAGGTAGTGTGACTGGATCATAATGAACCACAGAGAGTGGCCAGGCATCTCCCTAAAAAGCATCTCCTCCTGCCACTACTAGATACAGTGTCTGGACTATGCTCTCTGCCACAATGGGACATTTTCTGTGTTTTTATATTCACTTTCATTCCTCATGCAGCATGAGGTAGGAGACAAGGCTAGCCAAGAGGACAGCAAGTCTCCAGAGATGTTCCTTTTGGCAACAAGACCTCTTGCCAGAGATTCATTTTTCAAGAGTCAAGGAAATAACCGGTTTTCATCAAAATGCCTCAGTTAAACTAAGTTACATTGAATTAATTAACTGTTTGGGTCCTAATTATCCCACTTCATTATCCATTATCTCACTCTACTCAGCACTTGTCAGGCCACACCTGGAATACTGTGTTATGTTTCAGTCCCCACTATACAAAAAAGAAGTGGACAGGCTGGAGAGGGTCCAGAGAAGGGCCACAAAGATTATCAAAGGTCTGGGAAGCCTGCCATATGAGGAAAGGCTGAGTCAATTGGGTTTGTTCAGCCTTGAGAAAAGAAGGCTTAGGGGAGACCTCACCACCATGTTCCAGTACTTAAAGGATGGCTACAAAGAAGATGATGTAGACTCCCTTTTTTACAAGGAGTCACATGGAAAAGATGAGGGATAATGGGTACAAGTTACTCCTGGGGACATTCCTATTGGACAAAAGAGAAAATTTTTTCACAATAAGAACAATCAGCCATTGGAATAATCTTCCCAGGGAAGTGGTGGATTCCCCAACATTGGACACTTTTAAGACTCAGTTGGACAGGATGCTGAGCCATCTTGTCTAGACCATGCTTTTGCCAAGAAAGGTTGGACCAGATGATCCTTGAGGTTCCTTCCAACCTGGTATTCTATGACTCTATGATAATTTAGCAGTCCTCTTTAAGTACCATTTTCCCATTAGCCTGTGCACCACTGGGCCACATCAGAGAAAGAACAATGTTAGCAGAGTATTGGGCCTGGGGGACTGTTCTCCATTCTGGCTGCTACCTACCTCCATTTCCACATCCAGAAGTTTCTCATCAGGGGTATTTAGTACTGTCCAATACACTCAAGACTCCCAGTGACAAGCTGTCTGTCCAGGATATTGGTGGCTTTTAGAAACTGGGGAACATTAGCAACATTTTATGATTGTTGTCTTCTACATACAAGCAGTAAGGCAGTTGGCCATCTTCTGTGGGTGAAATTTCTTAGTAGAGGATCAGAGATAACATTGGTCCATTACTTGACGGGGTCGGTCACCTCACAAATAGGGATGTAGACAAAGTAGAGATGTTTAATATCTTCTTCACCTCTGCCTTTAACACCAATGATGGGCCCTGAGACCCCCAGAGCCCTATATTGGAAGACCATGACTGGGGCATGATAAACTCCCAGCTGACCCTAAACTTGTTCGAGACTTGCTGCTCCAGCTGGATGCACATAAATCTGTGGAGCCCAATGGGATTAATCCCAGGGTACTGAAAGAGTTGGCCGATGTCATCGTGGGACCTCTCGCCATTATTTTTCAATGGTCTTGGGAGTCCAGAGAAGTCCCAATCGACTGGAAGCTAGCAAATGTTGTCCCAGTTTTCTAGAAGGGTAAGAAGAAAGACCCTGGGTATTACGGGCCTGTCAGTCTCACTTCAGTGCCTGGTAAAATTATGGAGCAAGTTGTTCTGGGAGTTACTGAAAAACACTTGAGAGACATTGCAGTTATTGGTCATAGCCGGCACAGGTTCACAAGGAGAAAGGCCTGCTTAACCAACTTAATTTCATTTTATGACAAGGTCACCCGTCTAGCTGGCCAAGGGAAGCCACTAGATGTGGTGTTTTGGGATTTTAGCAAAGCTTTTGGTACTCTCACAGTATCCTTCTGGATAAACTGTCCAGCACAAAGCTAGACAAGTCTGTAATACGTTGGGTGAGCAACTGGCTGACCGCTCAGGCTCAAAGGGTTATAGTAAATGGGGTTACATCAGGCTGGTGGCCAGTTACCGGAGGGGTTCCTCAGGGCTCAGTTTTAGGGCCAGTGCTCTTTAATGTTTCTATAAATTATCTGGATGCAGGAATCGAATGTACATTAAGTAAGTTTGTTGACAATACTAAACTAGGAGGAGCTGTGGACTCCCTGGAGGGTAGAGAGGCCTTACAGAGAGATCTGGATAGACTAGAGAGCTGGGCAATCACCAACTGCATGAAATTTAACAAGAGCAAGTGCTGGATTCTCCACCTGGGATGGGGTAGTCCTGGTGCTGATCTCCTCTCTCTGGTGACCAGCGGTAGGACATGAGGAGATGATGGAATGAAACTGCATCAGGGGAAGTTCAGAGTGGACATTCACAGAATCACAGAATCACAGAATGTTAGGGATTGGAAGGGACCTCAAAAGATCATCTAGTCCAATCCCCCTGCCGGAGCAGGATTACCTAGACCATATCACACAGGAACGCGTCCAGGCGGGCCTTGAACGTCTCCAGAGAAGGAGACTCCACAACCTCTCTGGGCAGCCTGTTCCAGTGTTCGGTCACCCTCACTGTAAAGAAGTTTTTCTTCATATTTATGTGGAACCTCCTGTGTTCCAGCTTGCATCCATTGCCCCTTGTCCTGTCAAGGGATGTCACTGAGAAGAGCCTGGCTCCATCCTCATGACACTTGCCCTTTACATATTTATAAACATTAATGAGGTCACCCCTCAGTCTCCTCTTCTCTAAGCTAAAGAGACCCAGCTCCCTCAGCCTCTCCTCATAAGGGAGATGTTCCACTCCCTTAATCATCTTCGTGGCTCTGCGCTGGACTCTCTCTAGCAGTTCCCTGTCTTTCTTGAACTGAGGGGCCCAGAACTGGACACAATATTCCAGATGCGGCCTCACCAGGGCAGAGTAGAGGGGGAGGAGAACCTCTCTTGACCTGCTAACCACACCCCTCCTAAAACACCCCAGGATGCCATTGGCCTTCTTGGCCACAAGGGCACACTGCTGGCTCATGGTCATCCTGCTGTCCACTAGGACTTCCAGGTCCCTTTCCCCTACGCTGGTCTCCAACAGGTCTGTCCCCAACTTGTACTCATACATGGGGTTGTTCTTGCCCAGATGCAAGACTCTACACTTGCCCTTGTTATATTTCATTAAATTTCTCCCCGCCCAACTCTCCAGCCTGTCCAGGTCCCTCTGAATGGCTGCGCAGCCTTCTGGTGTGTCAGCCACTCCTCCCAGTTTGGTGTCATCAGCGAACTTGCTGACAGTGCACTCTATTCCCTCATCCAAGTAATTAATGAATATATTGAATAGAACTGGTCCCAGTACCGACCCTTGAGGGACTCCGCTAGACACAGGCCTCCAACTGGACTCAGTCCCATTGACCACCACTCTCTGACTTCTTTCCTTCAGCCAGTTCACAATCCACATCACTACCCGATCGTCCAGACCACACTCCCTCAGTTTAGCTGCGAGGATGCTGTGGGAGACCGTGTCAAACGCTTTACTGAAATCGAGATAGACCACATCCACAGCTTTACCATCATCATTAAGAAAAGGTTCTTCTCTGAGAGGGTGGTCAGTCACTGGACCAGGTTCCCCAGGGAAGTGATCACAACACCAAGCCTGTCAGAATTCAAGGAACATCTGGATGACGCTTTTAGTCATATGGTTTAGTTTTAAGTAGTCATGAGAGGAGCAGGGAGTTGGACTCGATGATCCTTATGGGTCCCTTCCAATTTGAAATATTCCATAATTCTATGATTCTATGAATGGAAGAACCTGAAATGAAAATTAAAATATGACATTTAGATCCTTTAACAATTTGGACTTATTGTGATTTGAAATGGACATAGCAGGAGAAGTTTATTACTTGTAATAGCCCAGAATATTTATTTTCCACAGATGACATATAAAATGGATTTCCCAGATGTTCCATGACCTACTTAGCCATAGATTTCCTTCACTCTGTTTCACTAAAAATAGCATTTGTCAGAAAACTCTAATACATTGAAACTAAAATGCTGCAGAACTTATATTAATTTTGCTAGATATTTTTGGACATAGTCCTTCCAGGCCAAGGATGTGGAACTGTTCATTCAAGCAGGGTCTCTTGTCTCCAGGGACACAAACTTTCAGCGCTGTTGCTAAACACACTCTCTGTTCTCTCTCCTGCCTTTCAGGAGGACTGGCAAAAAAGAAAAACAAAGGTTGGATTTTCCCAGGAGACAGACTTTCTCTTTTGAACAGGATCTCTCATCTCACAGAAACTGTACCCCTCAGACCAGTCAGGGAAGTTGCTGAATCAAATCTGGAAGGGACTTTAATGAAGTATGTAGGAGCCCAGTGACTTGGAGGGGGTGTCAGACCACTGCAGATATTGACAGAAAGTGGCTGGGTAGCATCATTTGGTGAACAGAAACCCACGCTCAGATCCAGATTAGAAAGGAATCTGGTGGAGAGTTTATGGGATGAGACTGAAGTTTCAGCTGATAATCAAGGGATTTCCCACTCTGGAGCCTGAAGGAGAAAAGCTGCACTCTTAGGCTTTGCTTTGTAATATGATGGAAGAAAATCCACAGTGCTTCTCTCCCAATGGGACAGGATAGTTCCTATGATTTTACTATATTACCCTTTCCAAAAGCATGCTGCAGCACTCTTTAAACTCCAACTAGACATGAACAGCTTCTTTACTGCTCTTTACAGCTCAGTGACCCCAGACTGCAAATCATTTCACGTGGTTCCCCCTATGCCTCAGAGTCTACTAACCTCAAAGACATCCTTGAGCTTCAAGTGAGTCCTAGTTATCGCTGATGGAAAGCCCACAGTCCAGGAATCATCAACAGCATCTCCTTGGATAAACCTTTTCCAACAGTAAGCATAGTCTGGAGAAACGGAAGCAAGATGACTAACTTGAGTTCATTCAGATACTAGACAAGATATGGGAACAAGATTTTTTAACCTCTTCCTTGTGCCCGTGACATGGAGACAGTTTAGCCATGGACAGGCCAGCTGATGGATGCTGTCCACTCTGTATTTGGAACCAATGCCATTCTTTCTGGGTGGGTTTTTTTTTTTCCCCTCTTACCAGCGGAGGGCCCCTTCAGCCAGCCTTATCCCAGCAGCTGCATTTGGTCCTCTAGGACAAGGGAGAAGCACCCTATCTCCCATTCCTTCAGGAGTGACAGAAAGATGGTGTCTCTAAACAAGGGAGAATTTTCATACAGGGCTGGTTGCTAAGACTCCTGTCCCCTGTCTCCTGCAATATTTGAACATCTCAGTCACTGAATGGTGATGAATGTGCCTCCAGAGAAGCTGGGCAGGACACTAGGCACAGAAGCAAGCCCATACCAGATTCACCCATGTACAAAGTTCACCAGTTCATCCCTTCCCAGTCCCACAAAGCACAGGAAACCTTGCCTTTCATTTGCATGGCATCAATGGTTACTTCTGCCAAGCTCACAAGGTTCCTCAGACCTCGTCGGATTTCTTCATCTTCTGTGAAATAGGGCCGTGCTACATGTATATCTATGCTCACATTTGAGTGCTTCTCTAAGAAATCCAGTATTTTACTGCAGCAGTCCTCACAAGGGCTCCAGGACAAGTACCAAGTCATGGAACAGTTGACATAATTATTGGACCTTTTCATCTTAAAGATCTTCTCCAGGAAGTAGACTTCAGCATGGTAATAGTCTTTTTTGACCCAGTGTATCCAAGGCGTGCCAGTCTCACCCCACTGCAGTTCACATAGTAGGTATGTGTCCCGTGGAGCCTTACGGGGGTCAAAATTATACTTTAACGCCTTCTTAGATATATACATGCTGAAACAGAAGAGAAACTTAAAGGAATCACTGGTTACAACTTTGTTTTCAGTAGTCCTCCAGTACACAAAAAAGGGGGAGGGTGGAGGAAATGAGAGGAGAAGTGAGAAGAGCAAAACATGAGAGAGCAATGCAAGGAAAATGGAGAGGTAGGCACCACGGCAGGGCAAGGGAACCAAACCCTGAACCACTTAATCCTCCCTTTATCTGCAACTGCATGCAGAACTTTAATCTCCTCACCCCTCCCTATGGCTGTCCTCTTCCTCATCAGCGCAAGCATTTCTAAAAGCTTTCTAAAGATCTTTATGTGTCAGACATTTTTCCAGGGCTCCTATGTAGCCCTTTTCAATGTAGGGAGTCATTATGAATTTTGTAAGAACTAAAAAAATTAAAGAAAGAAAATAACACTACCGCTAAATTATGAAGCTGAATATTTCTCCTTATTGGATTCTCCTGCTGTTTGTATTTTCATAAGGATTAGCACAGTCAGCACAATCCTACATAAGAGAAGGAAAAAGAAGTGCTCTATGCAAAAAGATGCAGCTCCCAAGAATGACATTTTCTGACAGATAGTCCATCTCTTAGATCCAGATTTATTCAGGTCAGAACACACCTCTAAATATTGTCAACTAAGTAACTATACAAAGACTGACAGTGTTGCTCGTGAACGTATCCTTTATATCTGTAACTATCCATGATACATAAATAATACATGAAGTCACCACTAGCACTTTGTAGTCTTTGTACAATTGCTTTATATAGAGATTTATATGAGAATGCACTTCAGTTATATATTTTTCAACATTAGAGTAATTCAGAATAAATCTAGTAGACAACTGGACAGACTCTTAACAGAGAAGCAATAAGCCTGTATATTGTTTTATCGATTAGCACCCACTAGTAACAAAAAAAACACACTATCTGAACTAAGGACAAGTGAAATCCTGCAGACCAAGCAACTGTCACATATTCTCTAGCTGCAGGGCTAAGTAAAAAAGCACCTCATTTACCTAAGTCAGTCAGAAGGCTTTGTCTTCTTACCCTGTCTCCTTCCTCATCCCAGCCTCCTAGACATTAAAATACTATGTGCATAAACTAGTTTATAAACCACAGAGTGTACCTCTGTTTATTTTCTCCGTGTAAACTCTATGTATATAAATCACAGAAACTATGCATGCAGATTTCTTTATCAGACTTTCTATTGAACTTATGTAAATGTAGCATTTTGACTTGTTTGTTTAATTCTAGTACAGGAATAACTTTTTTTATTATACTTAATTCCTTTAATATGTCATTAAAAAACCCAGCAGAGAGAGATATAAGTGAAGCACAGGCTTAATCTTTATTTTTTTCTCATTTGAGGAGCTGAGAGAGATGTATTTTTCTATTTCTATTATGTTATTTGGAAGTTAGTGCCTATTAGCTTAAATTTCTTTAAAATTTGTTGATAATTAGGGAACATATATATGTGAAATAAGTATATAATATGTACATAATATATATAATGTGTGTGCGTGTGTGTGTGTGTGTATATATAAATTTATATATGGAATATAGTGACAGTGGTTGAAGTTCACCAAAGAAAATACATTGAACTCCTAACACTTGTGCCCAGTCAGTTCATCTAATTCTTACAGAAGGTATCTTTAAGGTTTTGGAAAGCAGTGTTACAACAGATTACAGAGATCTGATTTGTTCAAAAGTATCTATAGTTGTTGTCATTTGATTATAACATGCAGACAAGTTAAGTTTCCAGGTCTTGCTTAAACTGGTCTTAAGCACCCTCTTGCCTGTGTCTTGACCATAAAATATTGCACTTTGGATAAGCTATTGCAGTGGGTGTCCTGTGCATATTTTCAGGGATACCACACTATAGAATATATACAGAATCCCAGCACCTATTCCCTTTTCTCCCCAAACCAGATAAGAAAATACTTAAAATAAGTTGTGAGTTTACAGATAAATTGCCCACAGCCATGCAACGACTTTAATTTTTTTATTTTTATAGCTATCATCACAAACAGTCCTTGCTGTACAGCATTGTTATGTATGGTACACATATACACATGGAGCCTAACTCAAAAAAAATCAAGCACTTAATAGCTCGTTCCTTGATACAAATATGAGACAAAATTAAGAATTAGCAAATAAAAAAAAAAGTCCTAAAACATTTTTAGTTTTCTGTCTAAATTTGGTTTATCAATCTCATGAAGGTGAACTTGTAACACTTTCAGAATTTAAGAGCTGAAGAGAAATACACCAACTGTAAAGACTGACTGAGTAGCTGAAAGGTGAATTGCACCCAAAAATGTTTAGAGGAGTTAAGTGAGAAAATGGCACAGGGATGACAGCCAACATAACTGTCTCCTAGGCTTTATTTTCTTTTCCATTAATAAGCAGCTGCTATGTAAATGTGCATTAAACCTTGAAAACATATTGACTAATTACAAATATCTTTTAAAATTTATTATTTATACCTTTTCTATTGTCCTATCATCCATAACTTGAACAGGAATGCAATGACTTTATTTTAAAATGTACTAATTTTATAAAAACAGCTCCTAAAACTAGTATCTCTAAAAATTTATGTAATAAACTGCACCATTATAGATATTTAATCATTTTCCTTCCTTCCTCTAACACTTTTTATTAAGCTTTTAAAAATTCTGCTCATTGCAAGATAATGATAGTAATAACATTAATATCTAAAAATGTATGTGCATGGATGTGTCAAAACTTCTTTAATATGCGTCTTTAATATGCGTTTTTCCTCCATTGCTAACGCTTCGCACAGCCGATGCACTTCTTTACTAAACTTCGCATTAAAACTTCTTTTTCCCCCTCTATTGGACAGAAATATCTGGTCTGACACTTCCTGTTTATTCTGTGGCACAACAGCCATTTCAAGACCTTGAAACACTCAAGCAGGGAAGAGGCACTTTCAGATTCTCTTGCTGCCCAGCATTGGGGTGAGCCTTAGCCCTTTCCCCATCCCACCCCCATCTTTCACTCTTTTTATCAGTGCCTTTTGTTCCCCGCTGTTTTATGGCTCCCGTGACAGTTTTATGCCGGTGGGAACTTCCCCAACAGGCTGAGACTTCAGTGCGGCCCCTTGCCCTCTGCGCTTACACCAGGGACCGGGGCTCCCACCCGGGTACGCTGGCACCAGTATTGCCCTCACCCTTCCCCAAGCAAGGCAGAGACTTTGCACAGACAGAAAGCACACCCCTGGGGCGACAAAGCGAGGCGTCCCCTTGGGTTGGAGCAACGACAACACAGAGCTGAAGCTGGGGTTGGTTTTTTTTTTTGGTCAGCAATTTTTTTTTTACCCTCTCAGCTTTTTCCTGTACATGGCTTCTCCTCTCCTCGTGAACCCTCTGGCACCGCTCTTTTCCTTTGGTGCTCTCCTCGTTTCTGCTTCTGTTCCTGCAGACTGGTGCTCCGTGGCCGATAGCTGAGCACACCCCCAGGCTCCGCTGACGCGGGGTGATGTAAGAGGAAAGGGAAAAAAAATTGTTTGTTTGCAGTTGCTGCCACATAATGACATGTCTTTACAAGCCTGCCCTTAGCAGTGCTCCTTCCTCACCCCTTAGCAGTGCTCTTTCCTCACCCCTTAGCTGGGGAGTGAGGGCTGATACATGTTTCTGGTTAAACATGTAGTAATTGGACAATCTCTTTGAAGCCTGCTTCTAGGTCTGAAAGGTGATAACACTTCATTGGCAGAAAAATTAGATTTATTCTTCTGTGCTGGAAACTCCCAGTGGTGGGGCTGTTCTGCGTGGCATGCAGGCCTTTCCTCCGAAGCACCCAAAGCTCGGCTCTGGTGGTTTGTCTTCATGTGTCACAAGATCTTTCCATGCTGTCAGAGCTTTGTCAAGGACGAAGTGCTCACAAATACCTCTGATGAGAGACTTCACTCACAAGGTATCAGCAAAGCTTACGACCTTCCCTGCCAAACCCAGAAGTCGAGAGTTCCCCCTATGGAGGAAGAGAGGAGACTGTGTATTGGGACCCTTGCAGAAGACACAGCATTCAAGGAGCTGGTGATCTTGAACAGGCCATGTCTGCTCTCTTGGGGCTTTGCTTAGGGACTGAGAAGCCCATATGTTACTAATGTAATCTGTAATTTATATACGCAGACTTGTGCTATGCCGTGCTGCATGTGTAGCATGGCCTTCAGGCTGAGCCATGCTGCGCAAACCCCTTGGCCGCAGGGTGAATTTAGCTGGTGGATTGTAACAGAGGAGCCTGCAGGCAGCTCCCTCCTGACACCAGCGAGTGCACCACCGGCCTGGCCTTGCCGTTATCTACACATGCAGCAGGAAGTTCAAACATCCTTTAGGAACAGAATTGTGTTCCTGTAAGAAAATATATAATAGTTTGGATGACCTTCACGGACAGGATCTGCACAGTGTGCTATGGGGAAATCCATCCAGGGTATGTCCAAGGCTGTGCGAACGTGGGATGCTCAGCGCCTGAAGGCATGCCACACTCTGCATGCCAGCAGCACTCTGTGGTCCAGGAGGGTAGGTTACCTCAGGCTCAACACTGTTTGGATGCACAGAGACAGCTTTTGCCTAATACAGTGACAGAGATATTTGGCCCTCCGGGAACTGGCCTTGTTTTTTTCAGGGCTGATGCTGGAGCTAGTGCCAGATGTCAACACCAGCTTGTCAGACTCTCTTGGCTTAAGTGTTGGCTGCCTCAGAAACTGCCTCTTTCCATGAGGGACAAAGCGAGCTGTGGGCTGTTGACTGAACAATGTACGCCACCATAACCTGATGGGCAAACTTTGTGTGTGGTTTGGAAGAGGATGTAAAGACAGGCATGACCAGTGTGTTCATTTTGACATGGTTGTTTCTGCATGCATCATAAGTATCTGTGGCAACAGTGCAACTTTTAGAAAACTGAAAAGGATAGCAGATACTACTGGAAAAGGTCTGCTAGGAATGCATACATGTGAGGTATTAAATATACTACTTCTGTCATAAAAATCACAAATGGAAGTTCATGGTGGAAATTCATGAAGCTCAAGGTTGTGATAAACTCACCTACCTTGGACAGAAAAACTTACATTGCTAAGGAATAGACTTCTTTGGAGATTTCAGATTGAGATGCAGAACACTTTTAAGATAAGATGGTGACACTCAGCCTGTAATGGAGTGAGTGGAGGTTTGATGGGGAAGTTCCCTGCAGGGTAATGTGCAGTATGCATTTGTTTGCATGATCCATTCCAGCAACCCTGCTCTGACAGCAAAAAACATCACCTGAGATGAAGTCAAGAGATGGGATGGTCCTTTCCTAAACTGCCGCAGCTCTGTTCACTACAATGTGCCTGTCAACATCTTCCTCCAAAGATAAAAGCAGTATGTGATGGGCTGACACTAAGCAATACCCGTATCTCTTCTCCAGAAACCATTTTCCACTCTATGTATTACTTCACCTCTAGCTCAACAAACCATATTGCTTGTATCTGTGACCCCTGAAAGCCCTTAGTGGACAGGCACACACTCATTGCAACAGCTATTATTTCTTACGATTAGTAAATTTACCTGTGATTCTCACTCACATGCTCTCCATCATGCAACCAACATTAGTGAATGACACAGGGGTATAAAACTAACACAGCTTGAGACACAAGAATATAGCATTTCCTTGGTCAGGTTCTCTTTCAGTCTTCCAGACTTCATCATCTCCTGTGTATTGCAACAGCAACACAGCATGCTGATCTGGATTTCCCACAGCTTGGGGAAAGAGATGCTTTTGCTGTGCTGTGACATCATGTTGTCAAGCTACAGGTTAACCTTCTCAGAGTGAGCTAGCAACGAAAGGCTGGATGTTGAGGGCTTCCAGTTTCCAAACACCCAGGGCTTGAATTGTCTCCTCTCACTGCTGCAGTGTGCTGGGACTGGATGAAAATTACATCCTGCACTGCTGAGATAACATGTTAGCCTTTCCACCACGGAGTGGGATGTCTTTACTTAAGGCCATGTCATGGGATGGTGGTTGCCCTCAGAAACAGCCAGTCCCTCCCTGGGAAGCTGCCCAAACATCTGCTCTGTGCAACAGGAGTGCATCCGTGCAATGCACAGCACGAGTCATGCTCGGTACCACCTGGAACACCAGCTTCACACATGCAGGGCATATGCTGGCACAAAATCACAGCTGGGGGAAGTTGGCAGAGCCCTGTCAGAATATGGCTGTGGGCCCACACCTGAGCTAGAACAAATCTGCGGCACCTACCAATGACCAACAGCACTGCTTGGGTCTGGCATTAATGGTCAGGGGTCTGCCAGGTGATTAATAAGTATTATTAATTACAGGGTTCTGACAGGGTTATAGAGGAAACAGGTTAGGTAACTAGATTGGTAGGCACCTAGTGAAGAAAAGAAGAAAAACAATAACTTTGACTGATGTGTCCACAGTCATTTTGTCTTTTGAGCACTCTGGCCATATTTGTTATTTCAGTGAAAGATTGGATACCACGATGAAAAACAGGAATACAAAACATCTTGTTCTGACAGCTCAGTCATGGGACATATGAGTCATAATGTTTTAGTTCAATTTATCTCGTTCAGTATGCTGCTCTTTATTACTCAATGATAGAAACTATAGCATAACTGCATTTTTGTGATTAATTTTCCTCTTTTAAAAGCTTGCAGAGCATCACGGAATATTTCATATGCACATATTGGATGTTAGTCCCCCACCAGCTGGGCCCTTCTGTCCCCCACTGTGTGATTCCCCCCCTTTCTGTTTGTGATCTTATTAAGGAGCTGTTATCACCTCCCAGAGCTGAATAGGACAGGAGAACCTGTACAAGCCAGAAGCTTTATAGGAAACAATTGTCACTAAAACCAGTGTGTCACAAAACTACAGCACTCCCTAGCACATCTCTCTGTAGCCTCTTAGATGTCATTGACCTTTGCTGTCAGGTTCTGAAGTCTCCTTACAGCTCAGCCCCTCTAGCCTCAGACCTGTGTCACAGCCACTCATCTGACATATATTTGTTCAGGCCCCTGGGACAAGGAACACGACGGACAGTTCAGAGCTCAAAAACAAGAGGCAAATAAATACCCCAGGAAAATTACTTATCCCTGTTATTAAGCTTTCTTCCTTGTTTTATGAGGCACATGCTGCCCTAATGATTTTCAAAGAGTTTGAATTGGATGATAATGGGGGCAGACAGTGAAATGGCTTCTGTTTTGAAAGCTGGTGTTTGAAGAAAGGGAATGGGAAAAGTCTGCCTGAGCAGTGCAACAGCATAAAGGATTTCCCTCACTCTTTAAAGGAGATCTCTCTTTTCTGCATCATCCATGTGCCATCTGGATGCTTCTCTCCTCACTGTCAAGAGGCTGCCCTGAACGGTGACACTGCCCTTTGGTTACTCCACCTCAATTAGCTGGCCAAGGAAACTCTTCCCATAAAGAGGGAACACGAATCAGACAGAGGCAAAGAAAGCCAGGCTGGGATACAAAACCTCTCTGTGCAGCTCTAGTTGTCCATTTGCAAGGCCCTTCCATTACCAGAGGAATTTCTTGGAGACATTCGTGGTAACAGAATGTAGTTCACCCCTCAGCACTGCCCAGCTTTCTCCATGCCACCCCAGAGGCAGCAGGCACCTGCCTACACATCCGTGGCACAGCAGCATGAGGGATGGGCTAGCAGAGCTGAGGAGACTCAGGCAGGATTGTCCCCTGCTATTGCCTGTGGGATGGCCTGCACTAGGCACAGCCAGTGGGGAATCTGCCCTCACGTGCTGGGGCCATCGCTGCTCCTATCCCCTGCCTAAAAATGTCCCATCTTGTTCCAGTCCATGAACAGCCCTTTGCTGCACCAGCACCAATAGCTCTGGGGAAACCCTGCCTGCCCTGTGGGCCAACCCTAATGTCTGCAGGCTTCCTTTCAGACACAAATACACAAGCATCGCAGAGGCAATGTAGCTAGGCAGTGGAATTTATCTCTGATCTCTGCCCCCAAGTCAGCCCTGTGTCCATCTCCTCTCTTGAATCTGTTTATCTCCAGAAGGAAAATTCCAGCTGCGGCAGTGGGTAGTAGATGAGTGAAAGGATAGATGGGGATAAAGAGGTTCTCTAAGGGCATGGTGGCTTTGCAGAGGGTGGTAGGGCCAAAGGTTTTGGCAAAATCCCAATTCAGGCAAAATCTACTGTGAGACAGGGAATGAGGAAAACTTCATTTTCTTCTGTCTGGCCTCAGTTTGTCTTGGGTCTTTAGCCTTAGAAAGATAAAACATGAGCCAGGACAGCTTTATCTTGACTTCAAGCAACAGACTCTGTCTGGGATTTTGTAGCAATGCCTAAAGGAGAAGTAGGGTGAGCTGTGAAATGGGCTCAAGTCAAAATCCCAAAACAACAGTCAGGGTTGCTTTATTGGGCTTGCATCATGTCTTTGCATATGGTTTGAAGCAGGATAGCTCCACTTACTACAGCACAAATTGTTCATAGGGCTGCAGCAGGACTATCCCTGGCTGTTTGTTATTGCTGTTCTGCTGCCAGTAACCACCCTTGCAATTCTGTTATTGGGAAGGACAGGATGAATGGTCTCCTCTATAGATTTTTTTAATGTTTAATTCTAATCCAGTCAGTTCTGCAAGAGATGATAGTAAAAGAGCTTGGAGAGCTGCTCTGCAAAGGAACAGATGGATTTTGGGCCAAAAATAACCAGGCATGCAAGCAAACCAAAATGGAAAGCTGCAATGTGATATGAAACAAGGCATCACAAACTTGGGAAATTCCATTTTCCCAGAAATACTTTTCCTGACAGACTTCAGCCAAGCTTGAAGTCAGCTGGCCAGAAATCAGCAGTTTTGTTTCCTGAAAAGCATCACCATGTTGAAATGTTCTTATTCTGACTCACAACACAAACAGGGCCCCTCCTTCCCTTCCCTCCCAGTCTCTCTGGCTTCTCACCCGCGTACTGTGTTGTCCTCTGAAACAGCTGATAGCCTGTGGCATACAGCTGGGATGCCACAGAGCCAGGTGTAAAAAGGGGTATGAACCTGAGTCTCACCCAGGAGTGGTTACCCAATTAATCACCTTCTTTTCAGCCTGGAGAACACTTCCCAAAGAAAAATAGAAGGAAATTTGAAAACCGAAACTTTTCACAGAAACCTTTTGGTTCTGTCCAAGCAACCTTTCCCTATGAAAGCCAGACAATCACAGAGCCTTTGCTTTGTGGGTGCTAATGCATACTCTTCCCTCCAGTCTGGGATCCTGTCATCTTTATCATCAGACAGGAAAAGAGTACCTGTGAGGCTGTGTGGCAGCATACTAGATAGGTGGATAGGGCTTTCTTCTAAGACACAACATATTTTGACACAAATAAAAAGCATCTGCACACATAAACATTGAAAGAGCTGGAAGTTAGAGATTAAAAAACTGTTGTTACTTTGGCTTCTGTGAGCATGCAAAGAAGCCTGATGCAATCTGACTGTGATTTAGGAGGCAGAGTTGGAAAGCAGATGAAGCTGCCAGGTTGACACCATCCCCTGGTTTGCTTGGAGAGATTGCCACGATGCCAGAGAGGCTGTCACAGCAGCATGGTTGGTGGAAAGTTCTCAGCACTGATGTCCTTGTCAGTGCCCTCAGTGGTGCCCATACCATGCATGCTGAGAGCACCTAACTAACCCCACAAAACAAATGGACAATAATGAAGGAGGATCATAAAACAGAACACAAGAATTCTCTCTCTCCATGAAAAAAAAAACAAAACAACAAACACCACACATTAATGAAAATAAAGCAGAGCAGAAAGGAGCACAGCAGAAGTCTAGTCTACGCTGGTATGGGGCCTGCATCCTTGTAGCTGATGGCAGCTACTGTTGCAGTCATATTGGTCCAAGTAACGGGTACATCAAAATCAACTCTTATCAGCAACTATGTTTGTGTTCAAATGAAGTTTGCTTTGGTTACTGGCCAGAGACTGCTGCACGTCACACAGAAGCAAGGAAACAGGGCAAGGAACTACAGAGTCAGGAAGGAAAAAAATACAGGGAGATGAGAATTTAAAATGGTAGGCCATCTGGAAAACAAAATTAATGGGAAAAAATGCAGGAGAGAAATAAAAGCAAATAAGAGAGGACAAGAATAAACAGAAAAACCTGAGGAGAGATCAGAGATGGGCCAGGCACAGGAGGCTCCCCTGTCCTGCCACGCTTCCCTCCTGTCTGTGTGAGGGGAAGAAAACGCTGGATACCCCATGCTATGAGGCTCACTCATACCATGCACAGGGAAGACACACCAGCAGAGCACGACAGGTGGAGGGGAAGGAAATCCTTCTCCTAGCTCAGCTGAAGCCTTTAATCTTTGCCAGCCTGGCTTCTGGCATATGCCCCAGCCCTGCCGGGAACTGTTAGCAACATCATCATCCTAAAGCTGTGGAAGTTCAGCCTCATTTCATACAACCTGCTTGATTCCCAGGCTAATGAGCCCTCCAGGAGCTCAGGCTGCATACTCTAAATGTTTACATGCTACAGATTAAGGTCTTCAGAAACCATTTTAGCTGAAGAGCCTGTTTGCACAAGAAATTTCCCCCAGTTGTGGCCTTTATTGTACAGGTATCTGTCTAGTGGAAACTCTAGTGTGTGCACGACTCATGAACTCGCAGCACAGGCAGCAAAAACAGAACCCACGGAGAATTTGCATGGCCTGCAGCAAAGCCAGGAGCTGGTAAATGCGTCACGCTGAAAGAAACACAAGTAAAGAGTAGTGAGTATCAGCTGCCACTGAGAATAGAACAGCTGAGTCAACACCTCTGCAAGATTTCTAGTGGCACATTCAGTCTTTCCTTTGCAAAAAGACAGTTACAGTCTGGCATGTCACCCTAGAAAGGATGCTAGTCCCTCCCTCTGTGCAAACAAGCAAAGATGTGCATTTGGGACCAATTAAGCGAGGCCCAGCTTGCAGCCAGTTAAGTTGATGCCAATGCAATTACTAGTTTATAGAGGTTGTGTCTGGGACACAATGGAGACTGCCATTGAGAGATGGGAAGACGGGAGGCAGCACAAACGCCCCCAGCGTACCTCAGCCTCGTGTCTCAAAAGGTGCTGGGGCACCTGGGGCGAGCCTACTACTACACGGAGCTCTCTGCACCCACTCTCCCTCGGTACCACCTTGACCTGCCCGGGAGGGGCAGCAGTTATTGGGGGAACCTACCCCATCTCCGCTCACTGCCTCTGGCTTCTCCAGCCCTTCTCCTCCCACGGGGGACTGCCCGCTCCCAGTCCTCTCACCGCCTTCGCTTCCAACCCACCTCACTTGCCATAGATTCAGCGACGACGAAGGTGGCGGCGGTGCTAAACACGCCCTCGCCGCCTCGGAGGCTCGGGGGGGCCTGGGGCAGCCCGGCGGGCCGGGCAGAAGGAGGGGGAAGGGGCCGGGGCCGCTGCCGGCTCGGCTGTCTGCTGCCCCTCGGTGGCCACCTGAGCGTGAAGCAGAGGAGAGCCGCGGGGACACCCCGGCTCCCCCGAGTTCAGCTTCCCCGCGACCTGTCACAGAAACCTGCCGTCCCGGGCCGGAGGATGCTCTGGCTTCCCAGAAGCGACCTGTCTGCAAAATGCTGCTCTGGGGGACCTTCTCCACCCCTTCCCCATCCCTGTGTCCCGGACTGGCTCTCCTTCACATCAGGGTCACAGTCACCGAGTCTGGGTGGGCTCTAAGCCGCGGGGCTGGTCTGTGGACAGGGTCACACCTTCTTCCTTTCAGATGTGAGACAAAGCTGATTGCATAAAGCAGAAACCGGTCAGGAGCTGCTTACTTGGGTCAGTGCAGTTATTTGCACTAAAGTGAAGTGACTCTCTCTCTGCCCGAAATGGCGTTCCCTCAGAGGTTTGACGGGATTTGAGTGCCGCAGTGCCCCAGCCCAGGTAAGGCCAGGATGCCCCTCTCCCTGGGCAGCAGTGCAAGGCAGGAGAACATGAGGGAAGTGCCACAGCTTCCCCACAGCTGTCTTTCGGGATAGGGAGTAGCCAGCTTCCACGCTGCCCTCCTGACAGGGGGCATCCGTCTCAGCAACCCAGCAAAGGTCTGTGGGAGAAGCTGTCTTAACAGGTATGTGAGGAACCCAAACAGCCTCCCGCCCTGCTCTGTGCAGCGCCTATGCCTGGGACACAGAAAGCAGCAGTGCCAGAGCCTGTGTGCTCTTTCCCTAAATATAAACAGCAGTCTGGGCAGGAGGCGTTGCCAGCGTGTGATCTTCAGGCCATATCTTCACCTCTTCTCAGCCTAAGAATGGAAGGTGTCAAAGACAAGTGAATCACCTAATGCTTGCTACAGGCCTGGCAGGACTGCTGGGCCACCACAAATCTTTGTGCCTCAGTTTCCTGCATGTGGGGAAAACAACAACAAAAAAAAAAGGAATAGCAGTTACCCACTGCTATGTGCACTGGTGGGGCGGGGAGGCGGTCAGTGACCTGTTTGTGGGAAGTGATTAATTAAGACTTTATTTTCCTTTTGTCAGCTGTACTGAGGAGATGATGTTGTGTTATTTTCAATCCTTCCCCTAACCTGATAATTTAGATCACGCCAAGCCAGGCCATGGGTAGATCATTTTGCCGCAAAACTACTCAATGTAATTGCATTGCATTTGCTTGCAGTTTGGACACCACTCCTTCAAGTCACTGCCAGAGTATCTAACCAGCATCTCCTCTGGGTTTTGCAGCTTCTTAGCTTCAAACTGTCCAAACTCCATCACTATCCATAACCAAGCCACGGAGTTAAGTGCTGTCTTGGAGATGTACCCTAGAATAGCAGTCCCTGTGGTAAAGTAAGGTCTTTCCCTGATGTGGAAAACTGCCTGGAGCTGAGTCTGCTGATGAACATGGGTTTGTGATGGACCCAGCACAGTGGGATGATGGAGATCCCTCAATTAGCCTGGACTTCACTATATTCTAAGTACACCGCTTCCTAAAATACTGGATCAGACCAGCTAGCCAGTTATCCTTCTTCTGACAACTCATACAAAGAGAAACTCTCCTCCCCTCCCAACATCACTTAGCAAGCAGCGTTGGCAGCCTCCAAAGTCAATTGACTACAGCACAAGGACAGGACTGGGGAATGTTTCCCTCACCCCTGCTGAGCTGCTTTTTTTTGTATCTGACCTGTATTTCCTAACTGAGGCTGTCCCCTGCTTACCAAGCTGCCCAGTTCACGGTCTCCTGCATATGCCCAGTGGCCTCAGACCAGCATATAGAGATTCCTTTAAGGCTCTAAAGTCAACATCTGGCATCTACTGGTGTCAGCAGTTCCACTCTACTGGTACAGGAGAGCTGTCTAAACCTGTGAAAATCTAGTCTAAACAGGAGGCAGAGTTGTCTCTGGGGTCATAGTAAGGCTGTGCTACAACATACCCCAACCTCACCGCTTCGCTTTCCAAGTAGAAGTGCACTTCTCCAACATACACCTCAAATAGAAACAGCTGTGAGCACATTATGAACAAGCCCCAGACCAAGCCAGCTAACCCAAAGTGAAATCCTCCACAACATGTGCAGTTCTCTCCCTGCGGAGAGGATGAGAAAGAGACAAAGAACCACATGTGGCAAATTTGAGTCAGGGCACTAAATACTCCACCGGAAAATGCTCAGACACCGTAACGATGAAGGCAATCTAGGAACATAGATGGAATAGACCGGTTTTCTGTTCTCTTTTTCTCTTTCCTCCCCTCTACTTAATGTGACCCACCTTTTTCTCACTGTGTTTAACTTTATTTCTTTGTTCAGGAATGCATGTATTGCCACGTTTAGATAAAGGGTCAGATTATGCAGTCAGGTACGCTGTTACAAGCATAGAAAAATTTCAAACCTCGGTGCCGCCCAAGCTGATGTGAAACTGCCTCTGACTGTTATGGGACCAGAATCCATCCCTGCTGAGGAATTCTCCCAATTACAGAGAGGGAGAAAAAATCAGCACCTGGCCCACTGGGCTAATTCCCTCTCTTTTGGCCTTAACTTCAGGAGGTTGAAACCAGCTGTTCATGTGTTTCGCCATAGGGGAGGCTTTAAAGCTAGGAGGAGGATGTTATATAGAACAGCCTGATTCTGAGCATTTTCTTTTCATCCTGTTTCCCAGTGCTATAGCAGATTGCTGTTAAGCAAGGCTGCCAGCAGCCCTTGGCATTTCCATGACGGCATCATTCAGCGCTGCAAGGGACAGGTTCAGGTGCGCCAAGCAGCTCTCTCAAGCCACTGGAACGTCATTACATGAACGACACATGCAGGGGACAGGCATTGAATCCCGTGACCAGTGTACACCTACTCCCTGGGTATCAAATCACAGAAGAGGAGTGCAACAGGGTCTGGCCTTCATCACTGAGCTGTGCTGGGGAGCGTGCTGTTCAATAGCCTGCAATGGCTGCAGGGCAACACTGCTGCCTTGTCCCCATACTGGGTGCAGCTGGTGGACAGATCAGATATCAGACCTCCAGCTGGGGCCAGCACATGGGTTCGCAGAGCACGTGGGTACTGACAGAAACTGAAATCTTCAGCGGTTTGTGTCAATGTGCTGTCTGTGAACTGCAGTGGCTGAGGAGAGATGAACTACATCTGGCTTGACCTTTTCTGCTGCAGGGGTGGGGGAGTCTGGCAGGTACAGTAAGTGAAGAGAGACAGCTGAGGTGTTGCCATGTCAGAGGGCCCTACTAGATCACAAGTCAACACCTGCATCTTTGCACTACAGCCATGCAACACTCTGCAAGGTTACTTTGCATCTGCAGGCCCTTTGACACTATTATTAGGCTGTTTACAACTACGGTAAAGCAACTTAGTCGCGAGTGGGGTTAGGAGGAGGTGTTCTCAGGCCTGTCTTAGCCCCAGAGTTTGCATGGAGGACATAACTGGGGTTAGAACAGGAATTTTTAACAAGATGTTCACAACACAGCCATGGCTGCTCCTCCTCCTTCATGACTAAGCTCCGCTGGGAAGCACTTTTATTTTGTCACAGCAGAGTCTGTGGGTCTGGAGTTCTTTCACTCTAAGATTCTGTGGCTTTTCCTGACCTTGCAGCCTGGGGAAGAGATGCAGTCAATAATACAGTCTCTGTGATTCTTTCTTTGCTGCCCAAAAGATGTGCTTTCACAGCCTAATATGAGCTGGTTCTCCATGGACAATCTAAAGGAGATGAAGTACAGATCATTTTTACCTTTACGCCACTAGCTGATGTCAATGCTATATTCCCCTCCTCAGCCTCCACACTTCACTGTATTCATTGCCTAGACAAATGACATCCAGTTAAAAAAGCTACAGCCTCTCACTGTCTCTTCTTTGGCTCTTTTTCTTTCCACCTCAGCCAAGTGGGCCACCTAAGTATTGTTAGACAAAAGCAGGTAAATCTTTTTCTTCCGTCAGTCCCAGACAGCATCCACTTACAGATCCCATTCCACAGCCTTGGGCTTCACCGGCTCTACCATTCAGATGTAGAGCAGGTGCCAGCCAGGGAGCCTCACACTCTAACACTTGCTAATTCCGCACAAATGCATGTGCAAGAGCCGGTCTTGGAGAAAAGGAGAGGGCGGACAGGTGGGGGTAAGGGCCAGGCAACGTGGGGACCCCTGTCTCAACCCCTGACAGAACTGAAAGATGAGCACCCTTTTCCCTAATCCCAGCCTTCCCTGTAATTAGACACTTGCATCACAGGTGATCTGCTCTCACGAGGACTTTCTGAGGCTTAAAAAGTCCAGATGACACAGACTGGGCACAGTGACCTGCCTGAAAACTATGTGCTAACTTGGAAGAGCTTGGTTAATGGGATGTATTAGTAGCACTTGCAAACTGTGTGCCCACTTATGACCAGCACAAGTGTAATTACAGTCATCCACTTGGCACATAATCCTCATTAGTTCTGTTCCGATATGCATTAACAGTGGTGAAATACATGGGATCAGCCTCGGATGAGGGATGTGGAAGAAAGCAGGTACCACAATACGCAGTGAACTCGAGAGAGCCTTCAACACACACGGAATCTAGCTACCACTTCAGTGCCCCACTCAAACCGAAGCCTCCGGCAGCGATGGATTTTGCAGAGACTTTTCTCCCTGGGTGAGTTGTAGGAAACTGTCCCCATCAGAATGGGGAAGGCGAGCAAAGAAGTCTCAGGAAAAAAGAGCTTCTGTTTCGTTTCAAAGCTCATAAGCAGTGTGCGTTTGGGGAAGAAACAGCAAACTGTCTGATACAGAGCATCCTTTCGGAGGGCAGGGACTCACTACTCATGCTCCGAGGCTATGTAGGGCCTCGTACACTGAGAAGCACAGGACTTGCTATTCCCCTCTGGTGGTGGAAACGGCAGAAAGCACTTGAACACAGCTGTGTCTATGCCATTTGCTTTTAATAAGAGGACATCTAACTGAGCTTGTAGGAACAACCACTCTATGGCTAAAGGGAAGAGGAGAGAATTCAAGCAGAGAGAATGCTTGGAAAGTTTTTGCTCAATATGCACAATCTCTCTGTGTTCCCCAGGATTTTGCACAACCCTGGCTCCAAGCTGTGCTCTTCACAAGTCTTCCCTTGGGGACACTATTCCGTACTCCAGCTGATGGGCACTGGTAGGGAAATCTTCTTGAGATGAGTGCTCACAACTACAGCACTCCAGCATCATGTGCGTGGCAGGCATGGGTGAAGGGCTGGTAAAGAAAAAACGGACCCATCAAACCCTAGAAATTTGGGTTGGCTCACTAGCCTGCTTCCCCCCTGTTTTTTGACACTCTTGCTTCCCTGCCTTTTCAGGGAGTCGCTTGGTTTTGTGCCACAGCTCCTCTGCCCCAGTCTGCCTCTCTGCTGCTAACAAAGGGCTACATCATCCAGTAATTCTCAGGTGATTGAGAGACTGGGTTGTTAATGAGAGGGAGAAGCTTTGTCCTTTTCTCTACCTGCTCCCCTAAAGAGTCAAGAGAAAGGAAAACTGCATTTTAATATGAATGAGTGTCTAATTTTTGTTATTCTTTCTTGACCGCCTTCCTTCCACAAACATGGCATCTTGGGTCCAGACTGTGAGCTGTGACCAGCTACAGGGGGTAGGCTGTCTGGAGCCAAGGGCTGGGGGAGAACTGAGGGCTGCAGGGCAGGAGTGTTCTCATACATCTAACTTCAATGTTCAATTAAAAAAAAATCAAAGGTGCCTGCTTGGGAGAAAAGCCAGACAAGCTCAGCAGAATACAAGGAAGGGATTTCCACCTGCTTTTCCCACCCATGCGCTTCCCTGACAGAGGATGATGGCTCCCAGGAAGCCTCTGAGGGGCAACGGGGCCACGGTTCCCTGTTCACTAATACCAAGCCTGCACCCTGCCGCCTCGCTGAGCCTCATGAACATGAGCAGAATGACACAGTGACACTTCACAGTATTCATCAACACACAGATGACCCAGGTTTGAGCTAGCTGCAGGAAGACAGAAAAGCACCTAATCTACATAAAATTTGAGACAACCTCTACTGCTGTAACTCGCTGATGAAAATCAGTTTAGCAATGCTCTGAGGTAGGAACCCATAGCATTTCTGACCCAGTGGTATGAGCTCCAGAGCTGGATTTACAGTATCAGCCACCTGCTGCTTCCCCAGCTCCAGTCTATGTAAGCCCAAGGTTGAGCTCCAGCCCCCTGAAGGTAGTGACCCTACTGACACTAGCAGGGGATGCCTTGTAGGGGGAACTTGCTGGATGAAAGCACCTTCCAGGCATGGTCTTGTCTCACTTGTGCTTAGGTCAAGAGGCCAGGACTCCTTTTAGACCTTCTCTGCTGTTGAAGAACCATGGAAAAGGTTTGTCAGGGCATGCTTCAGTGTGTTGAGTGGTTACACTCACTTCTATACGCTTCATGAGCCAACTTATGCTTACTCATCTGACTAATGCTCCACAGTATTAGGCACATAATGAATTGAGAACTGCAAAAGGGGGGGTGGCCACAGCGTGAAGGAAAAGCGGGACACAACCTTGGGACAAAAACCCAAATTGTTGCTGCTATTTGACCCTGTTAGGAAGAACAGGACTAGACTAGATCTGAACTTGTTGCTGTTCCAGCTGAGAACAGCTCCGAAAGAAACATGAATGGATACTTGCATCTGCTCTATGAGTCATTCCCAACAGGTATTTTTTAAAAACACATCAGCTCCAGACATTCATGGGCAGTATATCCAGCTATCAGGCTGATGGTGCCACAGGGCAGATGTCCCAGACCTAACACCCTGGGGAGACTCTCAAATGTCCACATCTCCACATCATGCTTCCCGTAACATCCGCTGTGCCTATATGGCCTGTGGATTTATCTTCCCAAGATGTTTTTATGTGTATCATTTATTTGGGGGGAAATAATGGGATATCTTTTCCTAAATAAATTCTGACTTTAGATGGTATGGTTTTACACACTCACACAAGTTTTGTTTCTCTCACAAAGACATTAAAAAAATATATGTTTGGTCACCTCATTAGAGGTATGGTTGGGGAGAGGGAGCAAATTCTCCTTACTGGAAGGGGACATACGGAAAAGAGATTTGGTGGTTGAAACATAAAAACAAAGGGAATGGAAGACAAGTGGAATGAAAAAATCAAAATATGAACACAGACAGAAAAAAAAAAAAAAAGAAAAAGGAGAGGGGAAATTAAATCTGTTCCTTGCACACTGCAAAGCAGGTCTGTTTCTGGGAGAGAATCTGATCTATACATGAAAACTGACCTATATAGGAAAATTACAAACCCACACACACACAAAATGCTAGTCCCTCTGTGGCTGGTGTCCATCACAAGCCGTGTCCCATCCAACGCCTGGGGGGTTCCTGCAGCCCCTCGGAGGGCCGGCAGTGCCTGCTGCAGCCCTCCAGTGCACAGTCTCCAGCCGGGTGCCCTCGCCAATAGTAGGGTATCAGTACAGAAAATTATTTCGCCTGCTGCGCACCACAGAGGCAGACCCAGGGCGCTCCTTGAGCTGTCATTGCCGTGAGACAGCCCAACGCAAGGGCTTTGGTTTGCAGACACAGTCCCCCCAGTCCCCTGTCCCCCCCCCCACCCCCAACTCTGCAACCCTGTGTTTTTCTCTGTCTTTGCACCGGGCTGGTTTTGATGAACTCTGAGAGTCCCCGCGGGGAGCACGAGTGTCCCGGGGCAGCCCTGTTTGCAGGGGACCGTGGGTCCTCGCCCCCACAACGGGCAGCACAATGGCTTCGCGTCCGTGGCAGAATCCCTCTCTGTGTGTGCGTTAGCGTGGCTGACAACAAGCAAGGGACCTGCCCGAAACCCACGGCCCAGGTCTGCGAGGGCAGGGGGAGCCCCGGGGCCATGGGCAGCCCCCCAGCTGGCACTGCTTGCTTTGGGGCGAGAAGGCTCTGGCTCTAGCTCTATATTTCACCCCTCTTGCCCGATTATAATCACTTTCCCCCACGTTCCTAATCGTCTCTCCGTCTGGATCCTGTCCGGATTCTAACTGAGAAACGAAATCACCGTTAATTAGGAGATGATCAAAGATGGGCCCGACAAGGACCCCTCCAGGCGAGCAGGGCCGCAGTGTTCCCTTGCAGTGGTGGGCTCAGGGCACCAGCTGGGGCTCGCTTCTCATCATGACTCAAGAGGGGAGGAGGAGAAGATATATAGAAGTTAAGGGAGGACCTTCTCTGTCATCTCCAGAAGATTTTTAACGGTGCAACACGTTAGTAACTACTCCCCTGCTTTTGTGTACAGGTAGGTGCCTGTTTTCTGGCACTGGGGGAGGTGGGGAATTTGCTTATGTGTTATATGCCCTCATTTGTACTTCTTCCAGGTGGTTTTCCAAGTTTTGTAACTCCCGGGCTGTGAGTTCTTGCCAATAAGCTTTTAATTTTCTTAAAGAAAGTAGCTGGGGGAATGGGGAGAAGGAGTTTATCTTCTCCAAGCAGACTGTAGACCCTGGCTTCAAATCCTTAAGATCTATAAGGCTCATTTATAGCTACACTGCTCTCGTTTCCTTTGGGATCCAGCTGGGTGATTCCCACCTCTCCCTGGTGCGTAGCAAAAATAAACATTTTTTTAAGCTATCACTTCTTTCAAAAGAAAAAAAAAAAAAGGTGTCAAATGGCTGAGGAAAGAAGCTTGAAAAAGGTGAAGTGCCATTTCTTTGTGCCCCTGCAAAACAGGCCTGCCTGTCTCAGCCTTGGGCTAGCCGCTGGAGAAGCAGCTTGTCTGTCTTTGAGCCCCCTTCCCCGCAACACAGACACCGCTCTGCAGCGCCGGCCCCCTGCCCCCAGTCTGTATTCACTTGCGGGGAGGTGGAGGGCTTATCTGTTCGCAGTGATGGTCGCGATCTGCAATGCAGACACGCAGAGCCTCCGCATGCCCGGGGGCAGGCTCCGGGTTCCCCTCCATTCTTTGCATTTGGGTGGGGACCGGTGAGGAGGCGGAGGTGGGGAGCAAGAGTGCTAAATGTGGGGGTGGGGGGTGTCTGCCAAGCCCTGTCCAACTCACCAGGCGGCTCTGCTCAGGCCTTCTGGCCCCGAGGGGGAAACAAGGCTCTTCCTCCCACCCCCCAGCAGGGAGGGGTGTGCTGGCAGCAACGGCCTGACCCCCACCGCCGCACCTAGGACTAGCCAAGCTGGGAAGCAGGGCCTGCCGCCCCAGCCCTCCCCCACTCCCTGAATACCCCCAAAGCCCCTCCCCACCAATCAACTGACTTTTAACATGACAATGGCCATGACAATCCCTTCTAGCCAAGGCTAGACTGGGGAGGACATAAAGCATCCCCCCACCTCCCCTAATGGGGTACCTGCCCGCGGGCTGCCTGCAGCCTCTCCCTCCAGCTCGCCGCCTGCTCGGGGCTGGGGGTCCCGGCCCGGCCATGAGTGCCCACCTGGTCATGCCGCCCTACCTGCCCAGGCACGGGGACTGTTACTGGCTCTCCCCAGGGAGCATGGACAGCGTGCCCGCCGAGGAGGCGCCGGCGGCGGACGCCCTCCCCTTGCCCGCGGCGGAGAAGACGCCCAGCCACCCAGGTACGCTCTCCGGCCCGGCTGGCCCCGAGGGAGCCGTCGGGCTGCCCTCGGCTTGGGGGGTGGTTGTGTCCCTTGTGCCTCTCCTGCACCGGGGGTGGGGGGCGATGCCGGTGGCCCCCCCGTCCCGGCGAGGGTGTGACGGGTGCTGCCCCGCCGGCCGCCCCGCTGGAAGCAGCGGCTGCCAGCGGCCCCTGCGTCCAGGCGGGATGGGACAGAGGTGGGAGCAGAGAAGGGTCTCAGTTCCGCTGCCCCGAGGGTGCCCGTGCCGACACACGGCACTTTTCCGCGCTGCCTGCGGCTGCGGAGCCCCTGCAAATCCCCAGGGCATCTGCAATCTTAACTTCTCCCGATGAAGCTGGACTTCGAAGTCTTTGACTCTTCTCTGCCAGACCCTGCTCACCCCAGTGCTCTCTTTTCTCCTCAGATGTCTCTCCAGCTTCCTCCAGCTCTGGGACACTCATCCGGTACACCCCGGACTCTGCCACTAGCCCCACCGCAGAGCGCCCATCTCCCCATTCCTCTTTCCAGAAGGTGAAGAAGGAAGGTGAGGGTGTGGTGAAGAAGGCCAAGAGCCGCACGGCCTTCTCCCAGGAGCAGCTGCAAATCCTGCACCAGCGGTTCCAGAGCCAGAAGTACCTCAGCCCCCAGCAGATCCGGGAGCTGGCTGCTGTCCTGGGGCTCACATACAAGCAGGTGAATGTCTTGCTCTGAGCAGCTGAGTTGCATCCCTGGTGTGAAGTGATCTTGTGAGCAGTTTTTTTGGGGCGGTTTTCCTTTTTTCTTAGACCCTAGAGATGAGTTTCTTTCGTGGTCTTGTTTATGCCATTGGTTATGTGAGAGAGCAGAGGGTGTGAAAACTTATGACTCAGTCTTCCACTTATGTTTGGTTCCAGCACTATCCACCCACTCTATGCAGGTGTTTGAAAGTGCGTACAGAGCAGGGCTATGCAGAGGCAGGTTACTGTTCTGTGTGGACAAGTGTCGTTTCTGATAAATGTGAGAAGTCAGATACTTGCACTGCTATGCAAGTTGCCTTTCTTAGAGCAGCACCCTGGTCTCTCCCTAGAGAGAGGGTCTTTGTGTATGACTGAAGGAATGACTCACTCGTGAGTCAGCACTGATCTTGGTGCAGCAGTGAGATGCTGCCGCTGTACAAGCTGCGTTTCTGCAGTTGTCTTGGCCTGTCTTTCAGCTAGGGCTTTTGATGTCATGAAAGATCCCATGGTGATCTGAGGAGTAAGAACGTTAGTTTTCATGTCTCAGCTCTGTGATTCTACAGCTAGCTGGATCTGCTACACATTGTTAGCTGCTGAAATTATGCACAGTATTAGGAGCCAAGCAGAAACTGGATTGCAGTATAAGGCAAAACATCTTTAGGATGTGTGGTAAGCTATGAAAATTAATTTCTAATGTCCTATGTCCTTTCCCTATCACTTCCAGGTGAAAACATGGTTTCAGAACCAACGGATGAAATTTAAACGTTGCCAGAAGGACAGCCAGTGGGTGGAAAAAGCAGTGTATCTACCACAGGTGAGATAATTTCCCCTTCCCCCATCACCACTAGTCATGGTTCCTCCAGTCTGTGGGGAGAAGTCCCTCATGTCCAACCTGCTAACTTGAACAATGCACGTGACTGGATACTACCAACGCAGTTGTATTTCTTGAAATAGGGCTTACGGTGGCATCTATTTTAAGCCTTCCCTGGCAACTGAAAGAGCTTTGTTTCCAGTCCACTTATCTTCCAATTGTGACTGGAGAGAAAACAAAATAGCCAAACAGGGCCAGCAAGGCTAATCACGCTGGTTTTCTCCCCAGCATGGTGCTCCTGGACTTGTTGAGTTGGAGATTACTAATTTAAGATCTTGTAATCTCTGCTATTACAAGCCTATAGTTAGGACAATGAGTATGAAAAAGACACTATTGTTTGGCTTGGGGGAGGGGGCGGAGGAGATCAGATGACCCATCCAAAAGAATGGGCACAGTTGGTGTGGTGCTCTGCATTACTGAACAGCCTTCTCTGTCTCCCCTAGAACGGGTTCCATCAGGCTGCATACCTGGAAATAACCCCCACGTTTCACCAGGGCTTCCCTGTTGGTGCCAGCAGAAACCTTCAGGCTGTGACCAACATGCACCAGGTTTACAGCGGTGGCCAGACTTATGGGAATGGGCAGAGCCTGTACTCGATCGTGGCTGTGGAGGATGAGGGGCTTTTTGGAAAAGGTGGGACAAGCTGCAATACCCAGCAAGCCATGGGTTTCTTCAGCCAGCAGGTGAACTTCTATCATGGCTACCCTGCTGATGTGGATTATGTCACCCTGGAGTCAGAAGACACCTACAGCTTCCAGAGCACCTCTGACAGCATCACACAGTTCTCAAGCTCTCCTGTACGGCATCAGTACCAGGGCCCTTGGCATCCCTTGGGGACCCAGAGTGGTTATGAGCCCTAGGTCTACGTATTTTTTTTTTCTCCCTTCTCCTGTTTTCTCTCATGGGGTTTCTAGGGTCTTGTCTCAGGGATCCAGTTTCTACTCCTTTCTCTTGCCCCTCCTCCCCTACTCCTGTTTTAACCATTGCTGGGGCTCAGCACCCTGCTGCCTTGGGTTAGTTTTCTGTTTAAAGGCACCAGTCTGTTCATAGCTAACCCTGGGCAAGGGTGTTTTGTGTGTGGATAGATGAAACTTCGTTTGTGGAGGAGAATGTGCAATGCCACAGCCAGCAGCAGCAGAAGTGGTAAAGGTCTGGTTTTACTATCCCAAGTCTCTCCTTCCTCTGCTGCCTCTTTAGTGGGTAATCTCTGATCCTTGCCCTGTGTGTCTTGCAGCAGAGCTTTGCTGGAGAAGAAAACCCCTGTACTTCAGCATATTTCTGCTAGAAATACCCTGTTGTAGCCCAGGATCTTTCCTACTGTCTTGCCTAGTTCTGTTGCCACCTCAGTTAGCTAACTGCTAATAGGTTCTTCAATCTGCATCCTCTCCTCCCTCGCTGAAAAGGTAAATGGGATCATCTGATCTTGGATGACTTGATCCAGTTACTTTCAGCAACTCCTCCTGGAGAGGTCAGCACCTGCCTACCTCTTGCCTGCTGCCCTCCTGTGTACATAGGGCAGTTGAGAGGAGGGAAGGAGCAGAGGAGAGAGAAGGGGGTAGAGTGTTGCCCCTGTCTCATGTGGAAACTTCCTCTGTGGTTTCCAAAGCTGCTAACTCCCCACCCAGTTTAGACTTTGCCTTTCTACATCTCTCTGCTTACAGACTGTTGGCTTGTCCCAACCTGCAAATTGCAGCAAAGAGTAGCCCAAAGTGCCCTTGTTGGAAGTGTGAGGAGCAGCTGTGTGTAGTCATCTTCGGAGTGGTGAGAACAGTCTGCTTATCTGTACGTGATGGTCCCCTAGCACTTCACAAGCACAGCACCACTACAGTGCAGCTTTCTCTGGGGTAGAGGCGGGCAGCTAGGTAAAAGACTTGGTTATTTTAAAGGTGATTTAATGTCACTTACCCTGGAACCTAGATTTTGGGGGAAGGAATCCTGTTGGGTCCCAGTGGAGTTGTCATCCAAGGGGCTAGAGCAGGATGGTTCCCCACTCTCTTGTCTAATCTCAGGGGTTTTTTTAAGTGTATAGGATTTTTGTCCCTTCCCCAGAGCTTAGTTGGATCTCTTCTGCATTTTTCTGTTGAAGAGGGCACTGGCTGCCAGATCTGACACAAGTACCCAAGCTCTGGAGGAGGTGAGAAGTTTAGAGAAACCTAGTTAGACAAAATGAGGAAAATGCCAATTAAAATTTGTGGGTTTTGTTGTTTTTGTTTTTGTTTTTTTAAATGACTGAATCATCTCTTCCGGTATGGAGAAACTGGAAGTCAGCTCTAATCTAGGTGAAACTGATGTTTTTACAAGGTGTGGAATTGCAGAGTCCAGTCTGCCACTGCCCAAGAATACAAAATGGCATGAACTGGCAAGAGTAAACGAGATGGTAAAAGCATAAATATTTCTGTGGTAGAGTTGTTTGTTGTTAGTGCACAATTTTTACTGCAACCCTGTCTTCGAATGTCTGCTCAAGGGTTGTATGTCATGGTTAAACTTTCACTGCAAAGGAGGCAAAAATTTGTTGTTCCAGAGTAATTTTTCTTAAAGTGGATTTTCTTGCAGTGATCTTAAGCATGTTTTATGTTATGTGCATGTTGTCTTTTATCACGTTGTTTCTGCTTAATGTTCTTACAAACTTGTTTGAATTGAAAATAAATTACTTAATATTAACATTGAAACAGTGTCGCCAGCTTGAACTGGAACAGCCTGCTATGAGAATGGTTATTCTGCACAGGTTAGCCCAGCAGTACTGAAGAAAGGAGGAAAAAAGTAATCCTACTGTGTTTCTCCCAGAAGTAGGATCTAGCAACTATTTAAAAGAAGTAGGTCACAGAAGTCCATCAGCCTTGGTTTTAATATGCAGGTGTGTTGCCTAGTGCCAGGGAGGGGGGAGAACTCCAGGGTTAGGAAACTGGATTGCTAGCTGCTGGCTTGCAGTAATGTGCAGCCCTGGAACATGGTTGTGTTAGTCCTTAAACTGCAATGCTTCAAAATAACTATTTAAGTATGAGGGATACTCGGTACAGGTATGAGAAAAAGAAAGTGTCTTTTGAGTTTGTATGGCCACCTGCTGCTGCTCCAGAAGGTCACAGTTAGAGGTCTGGAAATCCTACCTCTTTGAGGCTGCAGCTCTCTTGGGGTTCTTGTACTAACCTCAAATGGCAATAGATGTTTGTGTGTAAGTAAGTGAATCCTGGCCCCAGCATTGAAAGAAAAACTTGCTGCTTTCCCTGCTTTGCCCCAAGACTGCATTTATCTCCTCTTAACAGCTGGGAGCAATATTTAAAAGGTACTGAAACATGTGAGACACTCATTGCGCCTGAAGCAGTCCCAGCAGTGCATCAGCAGCCACTAATGTAGAGACTCAATGAACTTCTTTCTGCTCAATGAGCTTTGGCTCGTCAGAGCCTTGCTTTCCTTATATATCTCTTAGTTTGAACACCTGTGCAACTTGCATGCAGCCAAGGGCTGCAAGTGTCCATGGACAGCAGCACTGATGGAACAAGGCAGCTGTTGGTGTTCAATGGCTGATGCTACTGCTGTATCAGCAGAACCAAGCTCCTGTTAATAGCCATAGTTTAAACTAGCAAAAATTATATATTTGGGTTTAATCCCAGGTTCCTTAAACTACAGTACACCACCAGAGCTTTTCATCTCCCTGAAAGGGGTGGTTCAATGGGTACTCCCACTGAGCACAGTTAGCTAAACTGGCGGCTGCTCAGACTGCTACAGGCCCTTTGCTGAACAGAACCTGCTTGTGTGGGTGCCGAAGCATGTCCACTTTCCTTTTGCAATACTGTAGTACTTTTTTTACTTTTTTTTTTCCCTAAATTAAGATGCAAACTTAAGCTCTAAAGAAATACAGAAGGTGCACAGGTCTTCACAGGATGATTGCAGACAATGCTTGCTATAGCTTACCTGTGCTGCTTGGGTGTGTTTCCCTTCCATGTTCCTACCTCCTGGTAGAGGTCCTGCTGCAGAAAGAGATATTGTTGTTAAAATAGCCCTGGGGCTGAGATGACCTGCTCTGCATGCTGTGGTTTTTGTTACTGCCTTTACCATGGGAGCATTCTGCAGAAACTGAGTGTTCCTTCATGGGTGTGTTATTCCCCTGGTTGCTCAGACGAGGGTGCACGCAGGTTTGGCAAGTACATGTAGTTGCAGAGCTGGAGGGAACATGCAGAGTGGCTGCTGTTGGGATTTTGGTGGGTGGGCTGGAAAGGACTGCTAGTAGATCAGGAAGGGTTGCTAGAAGCTGCGGAATGAAGTAAGACTCTGCCTTTCCACAGTGCTGGAGATCTCTATTACCTTGATGTGCCTGAGTCACCTCACCATGTGAAACAGCTGCACAGAAACAGCAGCACTACTACCAAAACTGGTGGGGCTGCAACTAATCCCTCCAGACCCATGCTTCCAAAAGGGTTTGTATCAGTTCCTCAGAGGAAGTAAATGCATGTCCGTAAAAGCCCTTTCTGCTGGGATACAATACATCCCCATTAGGACTGCTGCTTTTTGTGACTGTGCGGTGTAACAGTGATTTCTGCACACTGCAAACATGATTCACCTTGCCAGCAAATATTTGTAGGATCAAGCTGTAAGTTCATATGGAGCTCTATAGGTATTATAGCTTGTGGGAATACACTGAGCTTGCACAGTATCTCTGCAGTGTCAACACTCCAGTTTGTCAATGCTAGAGATGTAGCTCCAGTGGTGCAAAGAACTCCATCCAAACTGAAGAAATTAGATCTAGTACAAGCTACGTAGACCAGGCTTTATTCTCTAGTTTACTGGATTCCAGCCTTTGCTGTCCCATATGCAAAATACCAAGCAAGTAGTGGTGCAAGCATCCCTGTTCCTTGCTCTCCATGTCAACATGGCCTGCAGTGATGTTTTACAAGCTATAGATGTTTCTTCTGAGTAGCCCACGAGCAAGGGCTCACAGCCACAGTTGTCTCTACAGTGCAGATAAAAGGCATGATCTTTGCTCTAATAGGCTCTTCCCTACAGGCATGTGTAAACGTTAGATTTAGTTATCTAATTACACTGCATGACTCAAATGCTGAGGTAATAGGGCTTCGGAAATTTTCAGTAAAGCATTGCCACACATCTTTCGCTTGGCCCATCATCAGTGGCCAGCAGCATCTTGACTGATACTGAGCAGTCAAGAGGCATGAAGAAACCAAAAGCATGACACTGATCTTAGATGGAAAAAAATGGTTTTCCTTTCCTGTGAGAGCCATGTTATCCTCATGCTGTCCAAAGTTTTGAGGAGCACCCTCAGGTCATATCTGTGAATCTCTTTCATAACCAGGCTAGAATTAATTTCTCATGTTTAATGGAAGTCCATCTGCTCACAGACAGCATGTGCCTCTAGCAGCTGGGCTGTGTCTGAATCACTAAATCTTTTACAAATTGCAACATCGGAACTCCTGCCTTTGGTGAGCCCCAAGTCATTGCTAGATACTAGGGAAACACCAGAAGTGAAAGCAAGTCCCCAGTGTCCCTCTCTGGCTGGTGGTGGCTGAGGGACTGCCTGTAAGGGGAGCTGCATTCCTGCTGTACTACACAGGGCATTGGGAATGCAGCTCTTGCTAGAGCAGACATCAATGAACTCCCTTCCTGGAAGTTGCTTACTTGCCTGTTTGAATTGCTCCAGGCTTTTGGTCTCTGGAACCACCTGTGTCAATAAGCTTTGTCTTTGAATGATGGCCTCTGAAAAATGTTATAGGTCTCTCGAGGAAACTGCAAGATTTGGTAGTATTTCTTAGCACAGCTTTGCTGAAGGTCAATAGTAGGGAGATCACAGCTGTCATTCTTATAGCCAGCATCCTTCTGCAAGCCAGTCCCAGTGACTTCACACCAAGATCCTGCCTGTCCTAAAGCATCCCTGAAGGAACAGGGCATGACAGGTGACTCATTTTTCAGAGAATTATAAGTGAGAAGCAGTCACAAGCTCAACTTTTTCACCTACAGCAGCCTTTGATGGGGTGGCATGGAAAGGTTTCAAGTGATATTTAGGTTAGTAGCAGCACTGTTGGTTCCAAAGGAGCTGAAAAATCTCCTTCTCCACTCATGTGAGAGCCCTGATAATTGCTGCTATTGTAGTCCACCTTCAGATGTTAACCAGCACCTTTTCAGTGAAGTTAACTCAATTGATCCCCACCCCTCTGATGGTGCAGTGGCTGCAAGAATGTGTCTTTCCCAAGCTTAGGCATTTATTTGGTGTAGGACAAGTTTGTGTGGGGCTGTGCTTTAAAAAGGAGAGCCAAAATGGTATGATTTAGAAATTCACCGTGCAAAAGGCCTTATTGTTCCCCAAATCATGCTGGCCATACAGTTTACAGTACAGCTGTATAAACAGTGTAGCTGAACAACCAGTGTCAAAGAGTGGCTGCATGAGGAAGTGGAGCTGGGAACAAACAACTGTGAGGCACAGGGACATAAACCGGCTTTGCCAATAGAAGACCATGCCCCTTATTACTTCAGTGGCAGACATCAGTTGCCTTCATCTTCTGCTCATTTTTTTTTAACCACGACAGCTACTTCATTGCAATAAGGTACTTCATTGCATTAAGATGAAGTCATTGTCATAATCAAAGAGTAACTGATAGAAAACCTGTGACTCAGGGAACTGGGGCCCTGTTATTAAATATACTTCGATAGACACATCTGGTTTTAGGTACTTAGACACTTACACAGAATTAAGTTTAGAAATGGTGGTACCTCTATGCTTTAGCCAGTACCAGTATTAAATATTGCTGGGTAGGGGAAATAGGTCAGTGGTAGTTACTCACCTGATCTTTTGACTCTAGATATCTGACATTGCCAGGAGTCATGAAGCTGATCCACTGATAACACAGGAAAATCTGTTTATATTTTCAGAGACAAATCAGTAATAACAATGGCATATGGTTGCTATGGCTATCTATGCTCCATCTGGATTTCATACTGCAATGGTCTATTACAGTGTAAAAAAGATACAGAAAAATACATAATCCACCTTAAAAAATATTTTATTATTTGCCAAATTGAATGCACTGTTAGGTTTCCTTAAGGGGAGGCATAAAAAGATACAGATTAGAACAAAGAGCTTATTTATCATTTTTATGCTTATAACATCATCTTATCAGCCTTTCTGCAAGCTACGTGTCACATCTCCCTTCACTAGACACTTCATCAATTCTATACTTTGTGGCTCACCTACAGAACTGGTGGTTTAACCATTAGATGGATGCCTGGCATATGACAATAACTTCTCCAACTTCAGTGAAAAGTATGTGACCAGCACATCTCCATACAGCCCTTGGCTTCATGTGTTATGTATACACAGCTGTACAGTGATGTGTACAAATGAGATTCCCAAAGGAATCTATGCCTCCTCTGAGACAAGTTACAAGATCCATAATTTAGAAGATCCAGGGAATAATCTAGGTAGCCAGATCTTGGGTCTTGTTACAAGGGTACTTGGTTGTCTGTGCCAATAAAGAAGGGGGGGGGGTGTGTGTGCATATGTAAAGGCATATGAATGAAGGGCTGTATGTACACATATGGGCAAACAGGTAACTGCATGTCTGTGTGGCTGTGCATGCTTGCAGGCACATATTTGGATGCCAAAACAGGTTCTAGCTACATGATGCCCCTGAGTTGGAGAGCACATGAATAACAAAGGCAAAGATGAGAATAAGATTTGGTCCCCACATGCCCAAGTACCCCACATCCACAGTGCTTAGGAATGATAGAGATGGTGGCCAGCAGTGGTTGGGAAAGGAGCCCCCACGGTGGCCGAGTGGTGAAAGTTACAGCTGTCAGCTGTCTTCGTGCCTGGATATTCCACGCTGCCAGGACAGCTGTGGTAAAAGTCTACTTTGTGCTGTGCAATGAAGCCCACTGTCTGCTGGACGCTGCAGGTGCCCCCACCTTTGCCAAAGACTCCTCCATCCTCACTGGTCACGATCGTGTAAGCGTTCTGCCCTGCTCCATAGTGCTGATGTGGGGGAGGCATGGTTTGGATGTTGCTGGCTGCAGTGATCGGGTATCCCTGGTGGAATTTGGGGTGCACCTCCAGGTAAGTACTTGGCTGGAAGCCACTCTGAAAGGGAAAGACAGTGAATCAGAACACATAGCTTCTCCACTGGTGTCCACAGGCCTGACATGTACTGGGGCTCTGTCCCTTCACATTTCACATCATTGTCTCTCGATCAGCAGGAATGGCATGGGAGGGCAAGAAGAACCATAATCATCTCCATAACCCAGGGGTGGATACACAGTCAGATACATACACATACATAAGAAAAACAGCTTTTCTCTGGAAGCATTTCAGTGGCATAGTCAGCCCATTGCTAGGCTACCTACAGAACATGGAGAGTCATGCCAAGTCTGTGCCTCTGAGCTGAACACACCAGGGTATGCTGATACTTGTATGCTTAAGTTTCTCCTCCATGGAGGAAATATATCACAGGATTTATCTGCCCAGATAGAAGGGCCATGCTGAGCCATGTTCTGTGCTCTTACTTGCATGAGGCACTGAGCCCGTTCAGTCCACAGGCTATGCTTCTGGCACCTTTTCAGCTTCATCCTCCGGTTCTGGAACCAGGTCTTCACCTGGGTGGGGAAGGGACAGCAGAGAAAACATCAGCAAAGGAGAGGGAAGAGCAAACGTTATCAGATTCACAAGCAGATGAAGAGTGACCAGATGGCATAGCTATATGGGCAGCAGCAGATAAAGGCCTTTAAGAGCTCCCTGGGGTTGTTGGAAAGGGGAGATGTCTGTCTAGCAGCCTCAGCAGGTGGCTAGTGCATCTGCATGGTGGGGGGAGGAAGCAGCATTATGTCCAGTTATAGCTGTGACAAATTGACTCATTTTAATCACAACAATGAACGACAGGTGCGAATAAGACCCACCCGGGTCTCTACAAGCTCCCTGTGCTACAAGCAAACTTCTGAGACACTGTTTCTGCATGCTTGTGAGAGGAGAAGAGAGCAGCTTGCTCCTTGCACTCAGCAGTTCCCAAATTCAAAGCTCCTTGATGGGGTGAATTCCAGAGCTGTTTGCCCCCAGGGCTATGTCTGGGCTGTGAAAGCAGCCTTGCAGGGATGTGGATTGAAGGAAAGAACAGATTGTCCCACGCCACCGGTCTTGTTCCTGACAGAACCAGTTCAGTGTGTGTGTGCATGCAATGCATATACTACTCTTTTAGTCCCGCGGCATCCTGGGGCATCCAGGCCATCATGCCTAGCTCTGAGATCGAAATTCCAGGCAGCTTTTGGACTTGTAACCACAAGCACTTGTGCCCCATTGCCCAGCCCCCTCTGCTTTAGGAAGGCATCATTTGAGCCAGCACCAGTTCAGTACATACAAACTACCTGGAGATCAGCAGAGACCTTGAAGGGCTGGGATGTATGAAGCTAGCAGTACACACATGGAGGTGGGAGCGGGTGTCAAGCAGTCAGGCAATGCTGAGCATGGGACGTTATTAGATATCGGACAAGATCAGCCCTGGGAAAAGTTAGCAATAGCTTTCAGCATGTCACAGCCCTGGGATTCAAAGAACTGATGCGTGCCAGGGTTTCTGTGAAGTTCACCGTTGCCTGCAAAAAGTCTGCAAAGAGCTGTCAAGCCCAGAGCAGAGGCTGTTTGTGACAAACAACATATTCATCACTGTGTTTGCAATTCTACTATAAGTGTTGGCAACAGCACCCTTAACTGACCCCTCACTGGCGAGACCCCAATGAGGTGCCACTGACTCTCCTGTCCCCCAGAAGTGCTTCTGATCTCTGGGCATGAATAGGCAGAGGAGCAACCGTTAGCTGGCACCTTTGCCCCTACGCACTGCTGAGGACTCATCTTTCCATCCTGTCACTGCCTTATGTGACCATTCAATTGCTATGTGACAGATATACCATGGGTCAAAGTCTCCGTGTTCACCTGCTTGTAGGTGAGCCCCAGGGCAGCAGCCAGCTCCCGGATCTGCTGGGGGCTGAGGTACTTCTGGCTCTGGAACCGCTGGTGCAGGGTTTGCAGCTGCTCCTTGGAGAAAGCGGTGCGGTTCTTGGCCTTCCTCACCCCCTCCATGCCATCTTCTCTGCCCTTCTGAGACTTAGCTGTAGGCGGTGGGGATGAGGATGCTGAATGTGGACTGGTGGCTGAATCTGGTGTGAATTGGCTGAAATTCCCAGAGCTGGACGAAGCTGGAGATACTTCTAGAAATAAAAAGACAACAGGAAAAGGTATACAAGACAATGCACAGCTGTATGGGTATGAGCATGCTCCCTGCCTGCTGTAGAGCTCCTTGCTGACCAGACAGGGTCTTTCTTGAAGCAAAAAAAAACCCTAAACAAATCAAAAGCTGTTGCCTGGAAGGATGACAAAGCAAAGGCTTGTGTCACCCTCCTTCCTTCATAGATCTGTGAGTACAGACAAGCCCACTGACAGCAAGCAGCTACCCAGCTCAGCTGCCAGGTGGAAAAGTCAGGGCAGCGAGGGAAGAATGATGCACATTGGCTCACAGTGTTACTATCCTCCTCCAAAAGGCCCCAGTAATATTTTAGTCTCAGTGAGGTGTAAAAAGGCCTAGTCATGACTGCAAGCATAGCTTTCGCTTAGTGACTGGACTCCCCAAAACTGCCTGCCTAGGAATCTCAAGGCACTTGATAGACAGCAGCAAAGCAACATCCAGCCAGGGTGTATGGTGGGGCAGAGCCGTCAGTGCTTACAATGGTGGGGCGGTAGGTGGAGAGCATTAGTCAGGCCTTGGATATTGGCTCACTCCAGTTTGCCTGTGGCTCCCACCAACAGACCATCCCATTGCTAGAAACACATGTATAGATTTGGCTGAGAGAGGCTTCTGATGAGAGAAGAAAGAAGGTGAGAAATTTGACATGGACATGGGGAGGAAGAGAGGAAAGATGGATGTGTGGGACAGGTGTCAAGAGTCAGTAATCCTGTACCAGCAATATGGGGGACAAAATTTGAGAGGGCAGAGGAAGGTGTCCAAGCCCCTTCTCATTTGTCCTGGCACATGTCTTAAGGGGTCTCTTGAGAATAAAGATGAGATAAAGATCTAAAGGAAAAACTTCCTAAACAATCTGGACTACTAGTCCAGACAAAAGCTTCCAAGATTCAAAGTCATTCAGGCTGCCTGAATAGGAAAATGCTAACAAGTGAGATTATCCCAGCACCTTTCTGGTAGGTGCCTGGTTGCTGGGGTCTGTGAGAGGCTGAGACCTTCTCAGGCCAGCCCTGACAGAAGGGCTGCAATGCCAGTCTCGCCTCTTCCCCATACCTGCAATGATAAATCCATCCAGCCCTCCTTCCTCCAGCTACTCGTCTGCAAACCCTTCTGCATGGTCTATCGCCTTTTCTCCTACTGACATTTCAGGAGAGCGGGGGTGCAGTGAATGGAGCACTGCCATTTTCAGTACACACTTTCTGACTACTGAGCCCAGCCAATAGCTCCCAATCTCCTTCCTAGTCACCCTGAGAGCTATGACTGAAGCCCACTGAGACACCCTCCTCAACCCCCTGAACATATGTCCAAAACAAAGTACTGATGTCTTCCAGAGGAATGGGCTCCCCCCACCCACCCTACCAAACCCTTCCTTCCTTCCTTCCTTCCTTCCTTCTCTCCTAAGCTGAGAGGCTACTAAGCAATCAATCACTCAAAAGCCTTCAGGTGTTGCTGGGCCTCAGAACGGTGGCCATGTCTGCTGTATCTTTTCCTTTGTTACCCTCCTGACAGAGGCACAAGCTGTCTTTGTGGTGCCTGCCACTCTAGGGTTGCCTGCTCTTATAGGTCTGCTCTTGGCTATTTCCTATCCCTAGGAGATGATAACCACCCAGAGCATAGGCTGTGTGAAGAGGTAGTTGTGTAGTGAGGCAGTTTTCTGGTGCTGGCAAGCAGGACCATGAGGATTACAAAGGGATTCTGCCTACAAGGAGAAAGGGGCTGTCAAGAGAAGAGGTGCAAGGGCCTGAGGTGGTATGTGCATGGGGGTAGACTGCAGAACCTGTGAGGAAGCTGAACATCTGCAACCTGGATGCATGGGAGGATAAAATTTTGTGTGGGATCACAGGGTGCTTGGCTCCTGCAGGCTGTGCAGTAAAAACCTTATAGGTTGGAAATGAGCATGCTGAGAATGTGGGCTTGGAAAACTGGAAAGTCTTCTGTGAGACAGGAACCACAGCAAGTCACTGTAGAGCTAAAGCTCCCATATGTTCGTGATTGGCCTGTCATCCCAAAACCCACTTGTAATTTATCACCTGCAGCTTGAGTTCAAGACAAAGGCCTCTTCCATGAGAAGAAAGTGAAGGAAAGAGGAAGCAAGAAACACAAACAGCAGGGCAACAAACATAGACATGAAAACCTAAGATAGTCTCAATCCCACAAGTTCTTGATATCTGTAGGCCTTTGCTTCCGCCACTGGGCTCTCTCTGTAGAGAGAAGTACTGAAGGAGAGTGTTTGAAGACGGGTTTTAAGTCTATATAACCAGGTCCTTTGGGGGTTCAAATGAGTCAGTCTGCCTGCTGCCTTTGTGGAGCAGGCAGCATGCAGAGACCCTAAGCCTTTCTCCAAACTACATGGCAAGTAGCCACGTGCCAAGTAGCCAGTAGTCACTCTGCCGGAGCCTGTAGCTCTCTATAGCATCTGACAGCTTGAAACAGGCACTCCAAAAGCTCACTTTCCTCCCTCCCCTCCCACCCATTGACTTTAGGAGAGCGTTATGCTGCTGACCATAAAATGGGGCTGCATGAAGACCTGCTTTCATCAGCTATCCTATTGCAACTCACTGGCGTGGGAGAGGAATGGCAAGGACAGAAAATGCCACTGCGGTGAGGCTTGAGACTTTTTTGCAAAGAGGGAAAGGCAAGGCAAAAAGAGCCCAGAAAGGAGAGGGGAAATAGAGAGAGGAAAATAGCAAACTAAAAGAAGCAGAGAATAACAACACTGGACTTAAAGGGAGCAGACTTCCCAGCACAGTGATTCAGAGCATACCTTGGCTCAAGTTTAATGACCACAGGAAGAGCACAAGGGGATAAGGAATGCCACGAGCAGAATTACCTTCAGGATTTGTTTCTTTCCAAAGCACACATGACAGCATTTGGCTAAAAGGAGGCCCAGATACTCCTGCCCTGAGAACCATGAACTTTCATGAGACCCTGTTGTCACACTGCCTTTCAGCCTAGAGCACAGACCTGCCAGTGCCTGGACTCCCACAGGCTCTGGTGAGGTTTAGGAAACCGATGCACAGTCACAAAGGAGAAGCAGCATGGAAAGGTAATGTGACTGCCCAGGGTCATCCATCCTGCTCGCCTACCACATCGCACTTTGCCCAGCTCACACATGAGGAAATCAAGGCAGGGAGAGAGAAAAATTTGCTCAAGGTCATTAAGTGAGTGGCTGATCTGGGACCACAGGTATCCTGGAGATCAGCTCTAGGACTTAGCTGAAATGCCTTACCTGCTGTCTGCCTCTTCCCTCCTGCCTCCGGAGACTGACTGGCACTGGTGGCTCCTGCTGGCCCAGTTGAAGCGGGGGCATGTCCTGCCTCCCCTGCCAAGTTCCAGTAAAATTCCAGGTACCCCATGCCAGGCCCGCTGGGGTAAGCCTGGTAGGGGGGCAGAGTCAAGTGTGCACACATGGAGGGCAGATGAAGGGGTGGTTCCCCCACTTTCTAATAGATGCCACCTTTGTTTGGGGGGCAGGTCTCACCAGCAAGCTGAAGTAGCCCTGAAATGTAGACAGGCAGTTACCTTTATAGCTGGCTATACCCTGCCTGGGCCTGCAATATCCACCATCGTCTGCTCCTTGAGGCTCTTTGTCATGTTAAAGAGCCTGATTGGTGGGGTGGGGACAGAGCAGGGTGGGGGGGGGGAGAGAAAGCCACACATGGCATCAGGGCTAAAATATGTCCCTTCTGAATTCTTCCCATTCTGCAGGTTCCTCAGTCAACCCTGAGCAGGGGTCTGATCCAGAGCCCCAGCAAACCTCCTCCTACTTGCTTCTTTGGGCTCAGCTCAAATTGTCCTGTCACAAAATAATCCCATGAGTGCAGATGTCCTGTGGAAGACAGCTGTTCACTGCATTGGGAGAACAAATCCCAACCTATCTCCACCACATGGGAGTGGACAGGAGGTAGGTCTGGTGCTGAGCTGCTCAGTATCATGCTCGGCAAACTCAAGCCCTGGCTCCAGGTTATGGGGAGGGTTCTGAGATCCTTGCTTTGTGGCTTGTGTCACATTGACACCCCCACAAGACCTACACACACATTCACACACCCTCCAGACCTGACAGCACTTCCCATACTCTTGGTGCAGATGTCAGAGATGGAGCAAGGGGGAAAAACAAGTAAGGATCAGATCTGGTGGCTAGAACCTACATTTTTTTTTTTTAACTGAGAAGGAATGTCCTTCACACAGGCATTTGAGGGAGCCAGCTGAAAATGTGTCTGGCCCATCTTCCACGTCTGTGCCAGCGCAAACTCATAAACACTGGACAAGTCACATCCAACACCAGATCTCATTTTGCAGAGCAGACTCAGAAATCTCAGCTGGCTGGTCTACAGAGGCACAATCAGCAGAGACATTTTCACTATGGAGGTAGGAAAAGATTTAGTGCGGGTGAGGTCCATAGTTAACAGATTTGCTCCCCCATGGCCTTTCAAAGGCACATCCTTTCATTTGCATGGTCTTGGCTGTGGCCTTTTCCAGGCTCTCGCAGGCTGGTTGGAATAAAGATGATGAAGAGCTTCCTTTAAGGCAGGGATAGCTGGTGTTTGCTGACATATGGCCCACCCAAGGCACCTGCAGAGCTGTTCATTAAATAACTAGAGGTAAATGAGTGAGCCACAGAATTCAGCTATGGACTTGCAGGTTAATCTGCTCCATGGGCTTGCTCCAGTCCCTTCCCCTCAGGAGGTTTTGCTCTGCCTGTGTTTAGGAAGATTTTATTAGTTTCGTCTCAAAAGACATTGCGAGTCTCTAGCTAATGTCTGTATTTCTCAATGCACAGACAAAAGCCCCAGAGTTAATTCAAACATTTCTTGCTAGGATCAGCCCTGCCTTGGCACCAGGACACGTGCATACCTCATGTCAGAAGCTCAGAGCTGAGGGTGTAGATCCACAGAAGTGTAAAATGATTTAACCCGGACTGTCCCTGAACCCCTCTGTGCCTCATGGCTCCACAGATGCTTGTTGCTGCCTTCTTCCCAAGCCTGTGCTAGCACCCAGTACCTGCCCAACAAGCCAGAGAGGGGAACCTGCTTGCTGTGAGAGTGTTCAGGTATCAGCAGGGAGAAGAAACAGACAGGTGGGAGTGAGCAAGTCTATAGGAAATGGAATTTAGATAATTTTAAAAGGACGTAGAACACCACTTCTACCAGCACTTCTGCTGCCGCTCTGTGTCTCATGGCAGGTTATTAGTCCTGGCTTCCCTGTCTATTGAGCAACTTGGGAGCCTTCTGAGATCCCTGCATGGGAAACCAAAAGCAACTGCAAGACTGGCCTGTGTGTGAACCTGAAAAATCAATGCAGCTGCTCTTGAGCCGTCATGGGCAGACCGTTCGACTCACTTGCCACATCACAGCATGATTCTGCTGCCTTGGGACCATCCACTTTCCCATGAGGTGCAGACTGGAGGGAACTAAGGGCCTGGCTAGGGTCTCTTTAACTTGACACTCAGTATTATGTTTTCTGTTTGCATGAAACACTTTTCTATGCCTACAAACTGTAGGGACTGACATCACTCTGCACACGAAATGCAGTTTTAAATATGAAATTAACTTGAAAAACTTAAAGCAAAAAAGGGCTTTTGAGCACATCTGCCCCAGTGGAATCCCAAGAACATCCTGAATATGGCAATTACTCTGCAACAGCCTCTACATGGTTGTTTTGGCTCATGCCTCACTTCTGAATCATTCCACATTTCAGAGCTGCAATGCCACAAGAGCTCAGATCACCATCCCTAATATCTGCCCTCAGGCTCTAGCTGATTAAGCTAAGGGAGAGATACCAATGACATGAGTTGTACAGAGCCTGGGACCCCACTGGGCAGCTCCAGTGCCACCAGTCAAGGAGAATGTCATGCACTCCTTATTCATGTCTGGCCTGTTACCATATGTTGGTGTCCAAGTTTTGATGGCCTAGGGTGCAGTTAGAAAATGAAAACAAGGTAGCAGACCTGGAGGATATCAACATATCTTCTAAGACTGTTTAATCCGAAGACTTGGCAGAAAACATGGCATGGGGTGCTGGCGTGGGTGGCAGTGGGTATCCGTGTACTTGTTGGGAGTCTCGCCTCCCTGGCTGAGCACTTCACACTTGATCTCCTTGATTTCAGCTACTTCTGAAGGTGTCTGGGATCTTCCCTGCAAAGTGCCCAGAGGCCATAATAAACCAGCATAGTCACCTGCACTACAAAGTCCCGCTGGGCAGAAGCTGGGGAGGAGGGTGGTGCTGCCCTTGGGAGCAGAGCCACCTGTCCGACTGGACCAGTGAGTGGGGCAGCACAGAGGGAGTCACCTCCCTGGGGGCGGGAGGAGGACCAAAAGGAGCTGAAGGAACCTCAGGGCCTCACTCCCCATGGTTTCAGAGCAGCACAGCCTCTTGGGGAGCAGCTTGTCTCCCCCGTGCAGCGTGCGACACAGCCTGTGGTGCAGGCAGCAGCTCCCTAGAGCCAGCACTGCAGGCAGCTGACAGATGGGGCTTGGCATCAAACTGAGCCAGACCCTAGTTGGTGTGGTACTGTGTTATTCCAGGCTGGGCCCAAATACTCGCTATTATCTCACAATGATCTCCACAAAAGCCTTCCCAGGCTCATGTTCTTGGCTCAGAGGGCTTTCTAGTATCTTAAACAACCTTTATCTGCTCTTCTATACCAGCAAGCTGAAAGCACACTCCAATAAAAAGAGGGTAAATTATTCACAGGCATGTTAGTAACATGATCTTTCATCAACAGCTAAGTCCTTTGCTTTCTCTGGGATGGCACTGAACTCTGCAACAGTCACAGCAGTGAAACTGTTGCCTATAAACGACCAGATTTCCTCCATAAAGGCAGTGAGGTAGGAAGACTAGTAGTTAGAGAGACAAGAGGAAAGAGGAAAAGTCCTCATTCTCTGTCCCCATGCCCTGCACAATGTGGTTGTAACTTGTGCTGACTTGCCCAAGATAGCCACAAAGCAGTGAGCACAGGTGCTGCTGGCAGGGTAACTCCAGTGACATGGAAGGCAGGAGAGGCTGAAAAAACAACCTTGAAAACTGGGCTGGGATTATGGATGTCATTCAGAAGATGCTCAAGCAGAGCAGAAGATGGAGAACATGCTCATGGAAATGGTTTCTGTATCTAGGTCCCTTCACTGGCACAGACTATATGGTTGTAACCACCTGATTTTCTTATAACAACCCCTGCCTAGCTATGTTTGGTCACTTCCCCAATGTCTTCTATACCTTTCATAGGTGACCTTAGCAAAATCATCCTTCCAGGCAACAGCTTTTGATTTGTTTAGGTTATTTTTTTTTTTTTTGCTTCTGCTTTTCACGGGGATTTTAGTTAATAAACTACCTTTCAGACTGTCCTCATTTAGCCCGCATCCAGGGCTAAACAATAAACAGTTTTTCTATCACCCAATGTCCCTTCCCCAAAAGAAGAAGGGAATTGGGAAAAGGAGGGAGACTTGTAAGTTGAAGTTAAACAGATTTAATGAAATAAAGAAATCACTATAAATGACAACACAAAAGAGACAAAACTATACTTATTTACAGAGCACCAGCAAGCTGCTCCAAGAATCACAATCATTGCAAACGAGGAAGAGGGAGAAAAGGGGAAGATAGCAAAAAGAACCCCACCTCTCCCCAGCAAGCCCTCCCTTTTATAATGAACTTGATGTCAATGATATAGAATACACCTGTGGGCCAGCCTGGGTCAGCTGCCCTGGATTTAACTGCTAAGGACCTTGATCACCATGGCTGGCCACAAACTGAAACAAAATCCCAATGAAACCAGGACACAGACCTCTTCATTTGTCAGTTGCTGCTCTTTTCTCCTAAAAGAGGAATCAGACAGGGTCAAATGGGAAAGCTCAGATCTGGGTAAAGACACTGGATGGACCTGACTCTAAGATATCTGTGTTCTGGCAAAGTGTGCCATGACAGCTAACATGCAAACAAGGCTTGACGTGTACTGCGTGGATGTAACAGAGCACGAACTGAAAGTTAAAGCTGACAGCATCCTGAATAGACTTAGATGTTCAGTCACAGCTTGAGCCCTTGCGGCTCACCTCTTCTTGGTGTAGCTCGCCCAACAGCCTCTACAGCGAAGATACAGCTGATGCCACCAACAGGAGTATCGCTACACCTGCATTCCTGTTTGGCTGGCAGAGCTGTGGCAGTTTGGGCTGCAACAGTGTAGAAGCCCTTATTGCTACCACTATACCAGGAAAACATCAAGTTTATTGGAGGCTTGGCCTCACCAGACCCCACTCAGGGGATGCGTGGGGAGTACCTCTCCCCAGAGGCACCTGCACTGCAGGCTCATGTGCTGCTAGCAGCAGGCGAGCACCTGACAACCCTCCAGAGGCTTTCTGGGCCATACAGTCTTTCTGTGACTAGTAATGTTGGGAAACAAGCATTTTTTTTCTGTCCAAGTCGGCTTTTAAAAAAAAGTATGCTTTTCAGTCCTTGAACTTGCTGAACGTGGTTTTGGTTAAGTATTCAAAGACAGTTAATGCAGTTGCTTTAAGAAAAAGTCTTTAATGGTATTATTTTATAGTATTTCTCCTTTCTTTGAAGCCTTAAACACCCTGCTTTATTTAATTTTTTTCCAGGGGTTTTGAGATTGACATTGATAGTAATGGATTACTCTAAAGACATTTTTAAAAGCAAAAAAAAATGGAAAAGTAATACAGTTTGAATGACAGGAAGCAAAATAGCTAAAACATTTCCACATTGCAACACTCCCAGTCTCTTCCCCTTTTAACCACTTAGTTCAGTGTGTTAATTCTTTAATCGTAACTTGAACTTGAATTTACTTCTCTTAAAGCACCATATTTTTCTCCAAAGACTTTTCTTTTTTGGTGATTGATCATCTACATTTTTTTCTTTGCTTTGTGTGAGACTGTGTTATAATCTAGTCAGATCCATGTCTTTGCCTGTTATCACAATGGCCCTGTCCTCCTTGCAAATACTGTTAATGAGTCTGTATCAGAAAAAGAGTTTTTTTCTCCCCTAACACATACAGTCTTGATGTACTGAGGATAGGCAGTGGAAAGGAAAATTTATTCCAAAAAATCATAAACATGCTGCTTTTTGGTTTTTTTTTAGGTGTGTCTTGCTGGGCTGAAAAATTCTGAAAGAGGTAAAATATATTCCCTGTGAGGGATTATAACCAAGCTTCAGGTGAGTGATCAAAAAGAGTAAGGAAAAGGATTCCCTTTCTCTTTTTAGGCTGTTCTGGGCCTAGAGCTAAATAGGGTCAGAGCTGGTACTTCACTGTACATAGCAGCCATCCAGAGCCACAAAAGACTTCTCAGGGCTGGAAGATGTGAGGGGAGCTATGGTAACACTTACTTAAAAAAGACTTGGGGAGGGGCTAGGAAGTCTGCAAACCTTAAATACATTCATCAGTATTTCCTAGCTGCCTTCCATTTTTCCTTCTGTAAATGTAATTTAAGAGTCAACTTCCCATGTTAAGTGGTTTTGGTTCGTGAAGGAAGGGAACAGTCTGCAGAGGCCCCTTCTCTTAAATTATTCAGAGTAACAAAAGCCCAACTTATTTTCCTGTGCAAAATTTTTCAGTAAAATCAGCGAAAGGTAAAAGTGAAAATCTGTGCCACACCCACACATATATATATACACATATATATATATGTAAATCCTCTCCCTCTGTCTCCTTCTCTCTCTCTTTTTTTTTTTAAATCTACCCAGTGAAAAAAAATGTAAGGGCCAAGAAATGAATGGGCTTAGTTTCCAACAAAGCAGTTTAGGACAAACTGTTGATCATTATCATGCGATGGATTTTTCTGGTTATATATCCTTCCTGAAGTCCTTCACACAGTGAGGCCCTCTAAGAGAAGTGTAGTTTGACCCTGATGACAAGAGGAAGGTGAAATTGGAAGAAAGGAACTCTGCTAGCGTTGCCAGCACTCCCACAGTCTCCAGGGTCTCACTTCCCTGGTCTGCTAAAAAAATGTGACCAGAGTAGGCAGAAGAGATGGTTCAGTGTCACCACGTCTACCACTTTCAGCCTCATTCAAATATCTCTTGAAATGTAGCAGAGTATTCCTCTGCTCTCACCCACCCTTCACAAAGCTTTTTCAGTCCACCTTCTGTCTCTTGACTTCATGTTTAAAAGACATCTGTGGTTACTGACCAAAGCAATTTCTCTAGCTATATGGCTACAAGCTTACGGACAGTGTGCAAGTACAGCAAATTCTCTGCCTGCTTGTGTTTCCGACTTCCCAAAGTGCCTGCCCATACCATGTGTGTGCCACCAGCAGAAAGTAGTGTGAGAGTCCAGAATCAGAAATGGAAGATGCACTTTCCTCCTTCATTGGTCTTCCTTTCTCTATTCAATGCATGTTTTGTCTTTGAAGAAAGAAGTTTGTATATAAAGTAACAGCAAGGCTATGCTCCAGGTCTGTCACGACTAACTCCCCTAGAATAATGAATCTTAACTGTTGTTAATGTTACCTGTGGTATATTTTATCCCTAAAAAGACAGGATATGAGGGATTTTCTAATGCTTACTTTTTTTAGCACTTGACCTGTTTCCCCTTCTCTTTAACAAAAGCTATGAAGATTTTTAATGGTGGTTATTGCCATGGCACCAAGCTGTCTGAGGTCTTGAAATCTCAGATCATGTTTATCTGTTTCATGTAATGCAGAGCATTTTAATCAAAATGTATGCACAGAGAAAACACTCTCCCACTTTTGGAAAACCCACTTGCTCCTACAGGAATGTGGTCCCTATGTGACCACCCCTCCCCCACCTTATTCCTAGGCAAATCTTCCAAAGAATTCCCACTTAAGCCCAGTTTGCAAAACTGTTGGTCTCCACGGCCCCTCTTCCACCTCAGCCGTCAGTACCTGGGAATCCATCCCACTCATCCAGCCCTGTGATATTAGGCTTTTGACCAAGACATTTGAGGTAGGCTAGGCTCAAGCTAGGCTTTACATGCTCCTTTCATGGTTTTAACTCATCCTGTTTCATGACCAGTGGATCAATGCACAGTCTCATAAAGGAATGGTGAAAGGGTTCCTCAGTATCTTGTGAGCATGTGGCATACAAGTAGAGGATGAGCTGGTAGGGAAATATGCCCACAGCACAAGGCAGGAGGAAGAGAAAATGGTGTTGGGACACCTCTGCAGGAGTATACAGAGAGAGCAGGTGATGGATTTTGGCAGGTGGAAAAAAGTTGGAGGTTTCTCAGTTGCATTAAATGCAGACAAAGGCTCTCTTAAGCGGCTTATAAGCCCTGGAGTACCGAACCTTATAGACTCCTTGACGTATCTAAGACTGGGAGAAGAATGCAGTGTGCTCCTTTTCCAGTCACTGGCTCTGGTATCTGGGATTCCTCCAGCCCAAATGTGCCAGGAATTAAGTCTCCCCAGACAAACAGAGATAACATAGCAGAGCTCTGATCAAGGGACTGATATCAAAGGAGCAAATCTCTCAGCCCCGGGGATGAATCATCAGAGCAGTTTATTCCAACCTTTTCTCCTCCTTTCAAGTACCAGGTTCAATTGCAGCAACAGCAGCACAAAAGGCTTCGTCATTCTAGGTGCTGCAAAGACAGGGAAAACACAACCGGGAGGAATGGAATTCACAGGTGATACAAGGCTGGGAAGGTGTTGCAAATACCACAGAGAACAAAGAAGTAATGCAAAAGGAACCTATCTTGCTTGGGCAGGGAGGAAGAAGGAAAGATGGGGGCTAGTCATGCACCTCGGGAGAAAGAATCTCAAAGGTAAGTAATCAAAGGAAGATGTCTAGAAAGCACAGTGTGGGGGAAAAAAAAAAGGACAGGCAAAAGAGATGCATGTTTGCCAGCTGAGGTATACCAAATTCAAGCAACAGCAATACTATTTTGCAGGCATGCAAAACTTGACAAAGATCCCTATAATCTCATTTTCATGGATGGGGAAACTGAGGCACCACATGGGCTCAGTAAAGGGCCTGTTATTGTGCAGTACTGGCCACACCTTGGCTAGGCAGAAACACCAGGTTGTCAATGCAGAAAACTTTTGTCTTAGAGCTAAAGGGCAGTATTATGCACAGTTATTGTGAGATTATGCGAAGAAGGTTTGTGTGCCCTGCAAAAGGAGAGGGATGAGGAAGAGAGGGAGGCCTCAGGGAAGAGCAGCAGGCACAGGAGTGTTATAAAACACAGCTTCTCTCTGCCAAGCAAGTATCAGCCAGAACTGCAGCATCTCATTCACTCTGCTTCTCAGCAATCTGTGGATTTAATTTTTGTTTACATGTAAGGGGAGATCTGTCTTGTCTGAAGGCATTCCTGCTGCCAGCTCCGCTCAGGTTGCCCTTCCCACAAAGCAGGTGAGGACAGGTGGAAAGGGCTGAACTGGCAGACACAATGCCAAAGACTGGGCTTTGATGAAAGTAAATAAGGTTGTGTGTCACTTCAGCTGTGCCAGTTCTTCACAATCATCTCACCTGTGTCCCAGCCCACTCTGAAACAGAGACAAGCCGGAGGGCCAAGCCAGATCTGGTCCTCTACCTAATCACCATCAGTAACAGTTATCTTGGATCATCCTCCAGCAGGTTTTACCAGGGCATCAGTCACATCATTGCTGGACCTTAATAAACAATGTTGTTAATGGGTCTGGTTCCCCCATGAGCTGTGTTAGCTTTGCAGGGCAAACAGGAGCAAGACCGTCAACTCTGTAGAAAAACCAGTTGATCTCTGAAGCCTGTAGCTCTGGCTCAGGTGCACACCAGGAGCCACAGAAGTGCTGCTGAGCCATAGTCTGGTGTGGGTTGTGGTTTGGGGTTTAGGGGTTTGGAGGGGAGGGAAGAGACTGCATGTTTTCTGCGGCGGTGGCATGGCATTCATGTTTCAGAGTAGCCCTGTGCTTTGGCATGTCAAGATGAGCTACCAGTTGCTCTAAAAAATTGTTAGTGATAATTACATTGCAGATGAATCTAAGCTTTGCAAGGAGAATTGGGGGTGGGAATGGATGACAGCCATCTATATGAACTATTTGCTAAGCGTGAGGCACCTGGGAAATATACACGCTGCTAGTGTGTTGCCACATAACCAGGCATGTTTCCATGCTACAGACAGGTAATGCAGAGTCAGCACCCTCCAGTGAGGCTGCACTTGGTATCTTGTGTTTCCCTCAGGATGCTGTGCTCTAGCAGGAATGAGAGACCTCAGGAGCAAGGAAGCAACTCATGGCCCAAAGGTAATCAGTTTTGGGGAGGTAATGTTGACTCATTGGGAAGACAACAGAGAGAGCATGAGGCTGGTGGCCTGTGGAAATCTCTGCATGAAAAAAAGCAGGAGAGAGTTTTTAAAAGGTTGTGATATTCTTTTAGAACCCAGGTGAAGAAATACCTTTTGCTCACAGCAGAAGAGGCGTGTGGCAAAAGTCGCGTGGGCTCACCACAGAAAGCAGGTTTCTCCCAGCCCTAGGCTCAGGGGCTTTACCGGAGCGGTGCCTGAGGAGTTGCGGGCTGCAGAGCCACCTGGGTGGCACAGCCACGCAATGAGCTGCAGGGCCAGCACAGAACGAACCTCCGCCTCCAGCAGCAGCCCTGCCGGCATCCCCACCGGGCATTTCCCTCTCCAGTACAGAAGAAGTCATCATAAGGTGACCTTGCACTAGAGCAGGACTTCAAGTATGCAAGGATGGCAGCAGGAGCATCCACTGAGCCATGGTCCCTGTGAGACGAGGATTTGTCTTGGATTTAAACTCAGCAGGTCCCCTGTGTCGTGCAGAGTTTGGGATGGGATTAATGCAAGTTTAGTCACTGCTGAGGATAACGTGCCTCAAACCTCCACACCCTCTCCCAAATCTTTGTCCACAGGGCTATATATCTTGAAGAAAACCTGAGGCAGAGGAAGGACAGCAGCATGAAGCAGATCTTAAAGAATAGCTCTTTAAGAGGAGATGGGGAAGAGCAAAGGGGAAGCAGAGAAGTGGGGAAGAGAAGGAGGAATGGGCTGAAACATCAGGGAAAATGCAGAGAGAATGTCAAAAGTGTGAAGGAGTGTAACACCAGGTCACCCTCAGCTCTGTATACAGGCAGACCCTGCAATACATGACATGAGGCAGAAGGAGCTACAGGAGAAATGGGGCAAATCAGAAAGCAGTAGGAAAATGCCATGTGGAACAAGGAAAGACCAAGTGAGGTTCAGGGGCACAAGAAAGGCCAGAGCCCAGAGCTGGCCAGGTAATACAAGCCCATCTCCATCCACAGTTTCAGTCTACCCATCTCTGCCCTTCCTAAGGATGAGAGGAGATGTCAGCCTGGTGAAAGTGAGCAATGATCACCCCAAAGGTGTATTGGTCCCCTACTTCTGGACATGCACAAGTAGGTTCAGAGACAGATACATCAGAGAGCCTGTGAGGAGCAAGAAAAGCCACTATGAGCTGGAAGGAGGAGAGGAGTTTAGTGACATTCTAGCTACTTCCAAGGCCCTGGGAGATCACAGGAGGGAGAGGAAGGGCCCTGTTGGTGCCAAGGATCATGCATCATGTTCAGCTTACAGTCATGCCGGTGGTGCTTGTGGGGTTGGAGAAAAGACCCTACTTCGCTGAATGGAAGGAGAGCCTCCACCACCCTCACTGTGCTATTTTGCCCCTTTTTTTGTGGTAGCTGGGCCTCTGATGGAGACAAATCACCTAAGACAGTGTTAGCATGGAGCATGTGGTCTTTTCAACTCTAGTAATAGAGGCTTCCACATGGAAAGCCACAATCTCAGGTCTCTGGCTGCTGCTGGAAGAGAGCTTGGCACTGCATTGCACCCTTCTAGCAAGTCACCACGTACACCAGAGGTGAACTGGAGGCTTGGCAGCAATTTTGTGGCCCCATTGCCACAGAGACCCTCCCCAGGATGTGGTGTGGGGGCTAGGTCATCACTGGAACTAGGCAAAAACCTTGATTCTCTCTGGTGCAAAGCTGGGCATGTGTGCATGGCTGTATGATTACTGCGAGTCAGCTTTTGCCTCACTTTTCGCTGCAGGAGAAAGGAGGATGCAGGTCTGCAAGCCTTGATCAAGGCACTCAGAAGATGTCCCTAGAGCTGTCTGGGTGTGTGGACACTTTGCACCTTTTCATTACACTACTGCATGCTATATGTGTGCAACCGAAGTGCTCACACGCACAGATCACACATCAGATATGTAGTCATCATGGCTACGCTCCAAAACCTTCCCTGGAGCACCCAGTTCTGAGAGCCTGGGAGCAGGGGACACATCACCTTTGGCTCCCAAACCTTCCCAGTCACCTGGCTGCTCCTGCAGCCCTTTGCATTGGCACCAGGGACAGTACAACCCCCTTCCTTTCTGCCCCTCTTGCACCACCTTGCCCTTCCATACCAGGCAACATGAAGAGGATGATGAACTACCAGCCATGCTATGCCTCTGCAGTCTCGTTGGTGTTGGGGCACTGCACAAGCAAATGCACACAGTGTCTGCGCATCCGGTGTGCATCACTCCTTTAAGGCTTCGCACACGCTTTAGATTTTATTGGTCTCTACTTTTAAAGTGTTACTAATTTGGCCTGACCAGGAGAAAAGGGGCTCTCTCAGATCAGTTTAGGTAACAAAAGGTTAAGTCCCAGTCAAGGAAAAAAACACAACTATCTTTTCACGAGCCACCACTGTGCACTAAATCTTTGCTAACGCTTAATTTCTAGCCAGCCCTAGCGTCTGTGCTTTGGCTGCTCTGTCCTCACACATACAGCCAGTCAGGAGGTGGACTTTCCATAGCCAAGGAAAAATGTCTCCCTCTCTCTACTTCTACTTCTTTTTTTTTTTTTTTTTCTTCTTCCCCCCCCCTTTTTTTTTTTTGCTTCAATTACACTTGGAAAAAGAAATCACACTGCTGCTCACACAGCAAAATTGCCCTAGATGATGTGTTTGGAAACACTTGAATCCTTCCACTAATACAATGCTTTTAACTTCTTGTTGTTGTGACCAAATCATTACAACATACACGATTACCTACGAAGCTGTGTATGATCAGTGTGAATATTATTCTTGTGACAGAATGAGAAAAAAGTCAAAGAGTAAAGGTGATGTGATGCTGCTCCATCACTCTCACAAAGTTTTGTCTGTGGCATGAAATAAGGAAGCTGGGAAGTATTTCTTCCAACGCTTCTGCACTGACAGTTTTTCTGAGATGGATGAGCCTCTGCAGATTTCAGTGCAGTGGTGGTATCTGTCCAACCTGGGCTTTGCTGACCGTTGTCTTGCCTGCTTCTGCTTGTCAGGACCTTGTCTTGCATTACCTAACACTGTTAGGAATATACTTTTATGGAAAGGCTGATTCTGATATGCTACTCTGCTAACTTTAGTCTAGCTGGGCCAGCTGTACTTTGCATGCCCATCAGTTCTTCCTGGCTGTGGCACTTAAAAGGTCCTGAGCATTTACCAGTTTGCTCTGAGCCCTTTATGGAGGTAGCTCTGAATAGCAGCTGACTATAAATTCCAGCAGTTGATGCTCCATGAAAAGTGTGTGTTTTGGTCATGTTTCTCTTCAGGTTCATGTTTTTCACATTTTTCATCTCATTCTGCAGACAATTGGCCATCCTAATTTCTAGTCTGCAGGATGTGAGTAACTTTCTGCAGAGGCTGATTGCTCATATCCTGTGGGGCAGTTTTAATCTAGCCTATATGGATGGTAAGATACAGTCTTGAATGTTTTGCTTTCATAACCCAGTGAAAATATAGCTATGGTGTGCTTAGTGGAAATTTTCAAAGGCCACCCGTCATCTCCCACCACACCCAGCTCCCTTATCGGTGGTGGTTGTTACAACTTGACAGTGCTGAATTTATCAAATCAAGTACAATTTTTGTGGGAGCATGATGCAACTACATGGCTGAAAAACTGCTGTGACGTAGCTGGAGATAAGGATCAGGACAGGTCCTTTAGGAAGCCCTCAGTTAAAAAGAACCACAACCAAGAATTATGTCATGCCTGTGTGCAGAAACTCAGTGAGAAAGATGTGGAAAGACCCAGACAGTATTTGTCCTTCTTCCTCTCCCTCCAGCAGTGACTATCAACCCGTGTGTAGCTCTGCACTTTTATTTGACGATGTCAAGATTTCATTTAGATGGGCATGAGCTTTGCTCACCGACTTCCCTACGGCCATCACTTTGTTCGTGAAAATATCCAGGTGCAAGGAGGGGAAGTGGGTTGCTCAAGATCCCGCAGCCGGTCAGCAGAACGAAGTGCGAGCTTGTCGGCTCAAAGCCCCTGCTCTGACCAGGAGATGGCACTGCCAGCTTTTCTGCCTGAAGCTGGCGAGCTTTTTGCACAACGACACAGCACGGCCAGCAGTTCCAGTTCGACCCCTGCATGCCAAGCACCACCCATGATAAGACCTAGGCGATCTACCTTGTTCTGTTTGCAAAACTTTCACCCTGATTGTCCCTTCTTCCAATGAGGTTGCTCAGGTCAAAAGCCCAGAGAAGAAAACGCACACTGACACAACATTTTGCTGCACCCAAAATGCCCAGCCACCACCCCTCCATATCTACATCAGCCCCCTCCCTGTCCCTATTTTCCCCTGCCTCTCATCTCAGACCTGTCAGAAGAAGCGCGTAGACACTCCAAACAAGTGTTGTGTCATGTAGCATTGCTGTCTGCTTTTAACCAGCAGGCTCAGCACTGCACTTGCATATCCAATATATTTGCAAGCACACTGTTGTTTCCCCACCCTTCTCATCAACTGCTGTCAAGCTCTGCTTTATCCACAGGATAAAGAGGCCCAGAGCACACCAAGTCCTGTTCCTAGCTGCTGAAACAAGATTAGCCTTCAGTATAACCCTTACTCCAAAGCTGTCCACATTTCTTTGTTCATTCCTGCCACCTCAGTACGCTTGGCACCCATCTCTTTGTACCCACAGAGCACTTTTGGATGGGCATAAAAGAACTGTTTTGGATGGAGCATGGTGAGAAAAAGACAAAGACTGCTGGGCGACAGCAAGTGCTGAGCTGCACGTTCTTGGAGGATATAGGCTAGAGTTTATTTACCTCCTCTGCCTCGCAGATGCCTGCTCCCAATCCACATTGTAGTCATGGTCCCATGACTAAAAAGTAGGGTCTTCTACTGAGACACCTAACAGCTAGCTAACACTACCTGGTAGCCACTCCACCTTGCTTTGTTCAGCTCCCCTTCCAGGCTCGCTGCTTTCAAGGGTTCTCCCATAAGAGGCCTTTTCAATCACTTTTGCCTTCAGAGACCTGACAACTCTTCACTGCATACTTCTTCCCTCTCCTTATCACACACAGCTTCCTCCTGCTTTAACTGCTAGACACACTGCCAGCAAGTGACATGCTCTGGGTATGTGATAATCCTCCTGGCAAGTTCACTACAGTGGCCACCTCCTGCCTGCTCTAGGACTCCCTTCTGGAGTCACTCGCTGTCTCTGCCAGGCCTTCTGCTGCATCATCTTTCAGTGCTTCACTCCATTCCATCCTTCCTTGTCTTCCTCTTGTTCTATTCCCTAAACATCACCTTCAATTTCAATTCAGCCTTGCCCCTGATCCACCAGATCTGTGCTGCCTCTCTGAGCCTGATATATTCTTTTGACTGCTCTGAGACAGTGGAAAGTGCTTGCTGGACTTTGGGAATGCATTGTCCTTTAGCACAGACAGCCTCCCTTTTGTCCACATTCATGTAACACCAGGGAAGGAAGGTAGGCAACTGTTCGTGTCCTAGAAATCTGTAGTTCCAACTGTGCCATCAGTCATTCTTCCACTGATTTGCAGCATCCGAGAGTTGTAAAAAACCAGTTACACAGCATCAGCAACTGTTTGCCCTGGCCTAACACCTTGGTAGGTACGGGGAGAGGAGAATGAAAGACAGCAGCTTCAAGCCATTTTGTTGTGCAGGGAGTCTGGGAATTTTGGATGAAAGCTATTCTGGCTAAGGAAGGAGTTTCACAATGAATTTAAGTGCAAAAACATGTATGCAAGAGATGGAAAAAAGGATAGGCTATAGAGGAGAAGGACAGAAACACTCCTTGAGTACTGAAGGACACAAGCAGAAAGGCCTGTCTTCATTTAGCCCACACCCAGGGCTAAACAATAAGCAGTTGTTCTATCACCCAATGCCCCTTCCCCAACCGAGAAAGGGAATTTGGAAAAGGAGAGAGACTCATGGGCTAAAATTTAAACAGATTTAATAAAATAAGGAAAACAATATCAATGCCAATACAAAATACACAAAATTATACTTAGCTCACAGAGTGGTGGCAAGTTCCTCCAGAGATCACAACCATTGAGAAGAAGGAGAACAAGGGAGAGAAGAAAAAAGCAGAGCAAAGAGTACCAGCCCTCACCAGCAGCTTTCACATTTGTAGTGAACCTGACTTTGATGTTATAGAATACAGCTGTGGGCCAACCTGGGTCAGCTGCCCTGGCTTTCACTTCTAATGGCCTTGATCACCATACCACAGCTGGCCACAAACTGTCACAGAAAAGTTATTCTATAAATTTATCCCCACGAAACCAGGACAAGGCCTCTCAGAACCTAACTGGAGCAAAAACTTGCATGGGATAGGATGGATGACAAAAGGGATTCTGTAATTATCCTAGTAGCCAGTCCAGGGAAAATACAGGTCTGCTGAGGAATGGAGGACAAACCAGTGATGGATGCCTCAGCCTTAGAAGAGGTTGAGGTACTCAAAGCCTTTCTTGCAACAGTCTGTAGAAGCAAAGCCTGTTCCCAGATCCCCAAACATACCATAATGGTTTGGAAAGTTGAGGGACAGCCAGCAGTGGGGCAGCAACAGGCTCAGTACTACTTAGAGAAGCTGGATATATTACAATGCATAGGACTGGATAGGATACACTTCAAGGGTGCTGGGATACATCTGAAGCTGATGAAAGAATTGCCTGATGTGATTATGAGACTGCAGTCTTTCACCTGTCATCCCTGAGAGCTGGAAAAAGGGTGACATTGTGCCTACCTGTACTAAAAGCAAGAAGGATGACTCAGGGAACTCCAGACCAGCAATCCTTACCTCAGTACTACGTCCTCTTGGCACCCAGTGCCAAATGTGCAAAGGATAAGAATGTAATCAGGAAAGGCTGACACTGGTTTACCGAGGGCAAACTGACTGCCTTTTAAAATGAAAGGACTGGCTATATGGATCGGGGGCGGGGAGTGGTTGATGCAACATACTCTGACATGAGTTACACTGTAGGTACTGTCTCGGACAGCATACTCCTTTGGAAGGAGGGGGAGGTATGGCAGCACACCACTACTCAGCATACTGGGAAATGGGAAGATGTAAAATATCCCACCAATGGTGAATGACAGCACCAGTAGTCTAGCTCTTCCTAATTCCATGCCGGTGTCCTGGCAATGTGACATTGCCCAAAGAGTGCCCTGAGTAACCCATCACACTCTTCAACACCCTGACACAGGGTAGAATACATCAGAAAGACTAAGTGTAGCACCTACACCAGTTGATTGACCATTAAAATATTCTGTAGCACTGAAGGTTGAACTGGAGGCAAAGGAAAAGCTAGATAGACTATACAAAGCCATAACCAACTGATCACATATTAGCAGATTTTCCCAACCTTTTCGTGAGCAATATCTGGAAATGGAAGAAGTATCCCACATCTATTGCCACCACATACTTCTGATGTTCTGCTGATGTACATCCACTAAATGTTGCTTTTCTTGAGCATGTGATTTGTAGAGATGCATTTGTCCATGAAATATTTGGCAGCTCCATGAGGCCAGAGGATATGTCACTGGGGAATTCATAACCAGGGAGACAGAGTGAGGAAGAAAGTCTTCACGCTGTCTTCAGATCATGCATAATGGTCATGGGCTATTCCTTGAGAAAAATCCAACAGTTCATCTATCTAGGCACAAGCTGCTGGGCCCACTAGCCTGTTCTGATACAGTGATGGCCATGGTGGGACAGCCAGCAGGATGCTTCAGTGTAGAAGGTAGGAGCTAAGATAGCAGGCCGTACAGGTTGAATAGCATTTTTCAGTGTATTGGGGAGTGGAATGGTCTAGAGCAATACTAGAAGAGGTGTTTCAGACACTGTGAGGTAGAAGGGCAAAGTGCAGCATGCCAATATCTGCAGGTTAGTATGGATCTGGAATGACTGGTGACGGGACCCTATAGTAGCTACTGGTCCATTTTCTGACCCATGTGACAGGGTGCTTCACAGAATAAGGCATTGTTGTTTCCTTACAGCAAAGAAGCCCTATGTTCAGATTTCTGACCCAGTCCACTGAGAATGAGGAGCTGGCAATAAAGGCACAGACAGGAAATATGGAGAGGAGGGAGATTATGGCTCCCAGTTCTAGGGTGATCAAGGTAGACTGGAAAACCCCAGGTAGAGGGACTATTTTGGAGGAATAGTTGATTTTAAAAGGCAAATAGGAAGAAGGAGACAGAGCAGGGTGATGAGAAAGGCTTTTCCATTGTTGACACCTCCCCACAATTCACTTATAAAAAACCACTACCTGTCCCTCTTAAGCTTCCCTTCCAGAGACACCATTTTTCATGATCAGCACAGACCTAGCTGCTAAGAACTCGTGTCCAGTCCCTCCTCACCCCCTGAGACACTGCTCCCTCTCTGCCCATGAGACTACTGGTCACACCACAGCCACTTACAGCATTGAACCCTAACAGTGTGGTGTTGGCACTGAGGCTGGGAAGGATGGTAATGGGCCACATGCAGCTGGTCTTTATGTCTTTCATTGTGACTAATTCCTCTGTTGTCTCGTCTACCTCCTCCAAGAGGACATTGGCAGATCTCAGACTCTGGAGTTCTGTAAGAAAAGAGATAAAAACAGTTCTGAATGTTTCATACCTGTCTGTCAAGGTTTCAGTGTGAACCAAGGGGGCAGACAGGGGGACATAATTTCAGATTATGTTATTTCAAAAACTGGGAGAAATAGAAAGTCTGGTTTAAACACAGAAACAACTTCTATCCCAAATACCTTGACCTGCACTTTTAATAACTTACCTTGAGCAAGTAATCAAGCATGCTGTATGTGTGCAACCAAAGCGTTCACACCCACAAACCACACATCAGATATTTTTTTATCTCAGAAGACCTGACCTCTAAGATGAGTCTAAACTGGGTTTTGCAGTGTTGGTGGGAAGCCACTTCAAACATGGTTTTCACGGTTGTGCTCCAAAACCTTCCCAGGAGCTCCCAGTTCTGAGGGCCTGGGAGCAGGGGACACATCACCTTTGGCTCCCAAACCTTCCCAGTCACCTGGCAGCTCCTGCAGCCCTTTGCATTGGCACCAGGGACAGTACAACCCCCTTCCTTTCTGCCCTTCTTGCACTACCTTGCCCTTCCATGCCAGGCAACATTAAGAGGGTGACGAACCACAAGCCATGCTATGCCTCTGCAGTCTCCTTCATGTTGGGGCATTGCACAAGCAAATGCACACAGTGTCTGCACATCCAGTGCCAAATGAGTGCATTTAGGTGTGACCATTCCCGTGTCCCTTTTGGCCTCCAGTTCAGCGAGAGCTTTCAGGGAACTGAGGTGTGTCCTGCCTGCTCTCCTGCCCCAGTTTGGGTTGCACTGGCTGGTTCTGGCTCTCAAGAGCTGCTGGTATTTCCAGGCACGAGTCCCACCTTTCCCTCCCTCCCAACCCTCTCAAGAGAGTTCATTCCTTTAAGGCTTCCCACAAGCTTTAGATTTTATTGGTCTCTACTTTTAAAGTGTTACTAATTTGGCCTGACCAGGAGAAAAGGGGCTCTCTCAGATCAGTTTAGGTAACAAAAGGTTAAGTCCCAGTCAAGGAAAAAAACACAACTATCTTTTCACGAGCCACCACTGTGCACTAAATCTTTGCTAAAGCTTAATTACTAGCCAGCCCTAGTGTCTGTGCTTTGGCTGCTCTGTCCTCAGACACACAGCCAGTCAGAAGGTAGACTTTCCATAGCCAAGGAAAAATGTCTCCCTCTCTCTACTTCTACTTCTTTTTTTTCTTCTTCCGCCCCCCTTTTTTTTTTTGGCTTCAGTTACACTTGGAAAAAGAAATCAGACCTGCTCAGACAGAAAAATTGCCCTAGATGTCCTGGATGCCCTAGATGATGTGTTTGGAAACACTTGAATCCTTCCACTAATACAATGCTTTTAATTTGTTGTTGTTGTGACCAAATCGTTACAACATACACGATTACCTACAAAGCTGTGTATGATCAGTGTGAATATTATTCTTGTGACAGAATGAGAAAAAAGTCAAAGAGTAAAGGTGATGTGATGCTGCTCCATCACTCTCAAAAAGTTTTGTCTGTGGCATGAAATAAGGAAGCTGGGAAGTATTTCTTCCAATGCTTCTGCACTGACAGTTTTTCTGAGATGGATGAGCCCCTGCAGATTTCAGTGCAGTGGTGGTATCTGTCCAAACTGGGCTTTGCTGACCGTTGTCTTGCCTGCTTCTGCTTGTCAGGACCTTGTCTTGCATTACCTAACACTGTTAGGAATATATCTTTATGGAAAGGCTGATTCTGATATGCTACTCTGCTAACTTTAGTCTAGCTGGGCCAGCTGTACTTTGCATGCCCATCATTTTTCCCTGGCTGTGGTACTTAATAGGCATTTTTAATGCCCTCCTTCAAGCAAGCAGAACCCCTGCTTTGTGGACCAAGAGGTGAGGGCCCATTGGTAGGAAGACTGTAGCTCTGAAATAGCTATTTGTTTCATCTGCAAAAGTTCTCATGGACATTCACGGTGGAGAGGACACCTGTATTTCCCTTTCCCTCAAGAACCGATGACCTCTTGCCTGTGAGTCATAAGCCACCAGAGTCCTATGAGGCTTCATGTTGTTTTGCATGCAGCTCAAGGGCCTGTACTTTGGTGCTGTGGCTGTTGCCTTTCTACTGCACATTCTCTTCTTTCTCTTCCTCACTCTCTCATCAGCTTCTGTCAAAGTTCATACTCTTCTCTCTCAGGTCTTGTTCCACCTTCTCACACTTATGAATGCCTCACCCATCTTCCAGATCTCAGGGATTTTTTAGCTTGCATCTCATTCTTCTTTTTCTTGGAGATCAGCAACCGACTGTTCTCTTTTTACTGATTGCTTCAGTACATCCTCATAATCTTCACTGTTTCCCTCCTGTATTCAGCCTCCTGCGGGCTCTTCCATACATCGTAAACTTCTCCAGCCACACTGCTGCATCCATATCCCTCCACACCTTCACCACTCCTCTCAGCTTTTATCCTCTCCTGGCTCTGCATCCCTATGGCTTCCTTAGTGGAAAATTATTCTAGTGACTCTGTCCTAAATCTTGTGGACACTTTAGGTCATAGACTTGCATCATAGACTAGACACAAAGCAGACCTATGAGGTTAAGGCTTGTCACTGAGAGGTTTGATCCATATCAGATAGCGCACTTTGAAACAAACAAGCAAAGCAGAGGGGAATAAAGATAGTCCAGACCCCGAAGTATTTAATGTATGAATACAAGTTAAAAACAAGATAATATGCAGTCTGGGTGACAATTGCAGTTGGTGACAGGAATATAAAGAAAGCAATAAACAGCTGAGTACTTGATGGCAGATTTGTTCCTGATGGAGAAGAGAAGAAACCAGGATGAAACATAGACCAGAGCAGAGATGAAAGACTGGGTGATGTTTGATCAGATTGATCATTGCATGAATGACTGGTTACTTGTTCAGTACATGCTCTGCAATGGTCCCACACTGCGTGCCACAGTGACTGGTACACCAGTGTGACTGCCTTACACAAATCCATGTGACCATTTGCTAAACAAAAAACGGTTGTGCAATGCAAGCAGAAAACAGACTTAGCAGGTCAGTCATGTGTCTATCAGATATGCTGAAGCTGTGTCTCATGGAGAAGGAAAAGACAACTCTTGTAAACACGGTGTATTTTAGCGGTGTGTAGCATTGAAACAAGGTTTACCACAGCAGGTGAATTGTTCTAAAAGCTGCCCAGCCTGCCTCCAGTAGATATGGCATACTTTTAAGTAGCACCAATTATATTTCTTTGCAATATATATTTTAGGAAACAAAACCATTTTGTTTCCTAACCTAAGCAAGCCTAATTTACCTGAGTGCTGTCTCCTCCCAGCAGCATACTATGAAGACAACTGTCACTTATCTGCTATCTCACATTATAAAGACAGGGCCAGGCTAAAGCATAAGCATGACAGACCAGAGCCATGTACCCTAGGTTTTTCCAGTAAGCTTCTCACGTGTCTTCAAAGAGTCCTTCTCAAAGTGAAGAAAATCTTGGAACTGGGTCCTTGGTCTGGTCTGCAGAAAGCGTGAAAAAAAAATTCTGTGCAACTCAAAGTGTGTTTCATCTAGCTGCTGGCAGGGCCTTTCTCATTATGTGTACAGCAGGAGAAAAGGTTGTAGAGAGTCACCTCTTGCTGCTGCTCAATCGTGGCCCCACCACAATGTCATCAGCAGAGTGTCCACACCTTCCTTCCTCTCAAATGAAACCGATGATGGCGCAGTCCCCCACCAAACTAGCAAATGTCCTTTCTTTGAGGGCTACATTTTGAGGGCTACTTAGCAGCTTTGCTTGGAGGTAAGACTGCAATGCTGCTAGGACTCTCACCCGGGTACCTTCCCAAAGGAGAAGGATCTCCACGGTCTCCCTAGATACTGAGGTATCTGGAATTTAAAAAGAGCACAAAATCAGATACAAAGATTTGTACACCGGGCACACAGCAGTGAAATTTACCTCCAACAAAATGTTTTTTTCACATTTCTTCTCACAGAAATTAACTGCTTTTCTTGTCTGGTACACAAATATGTTCATCAGAAACAACACTTGCAAAAAGTGACAAATTCTGACAGTGACACTGTGACACTGTTTATCGTGTTCCAGCCTGTATAGTGGCACTGAAACCTTTGACATGGTTGATATCACTTGTGACAGCTGGGGATCTTCTCTTGTCCACTCAGCAGTGGTTACCTCTCCTAGAAGGGTTCTCCAGTGATGTAGTTACTCATACACATCCTAGGGCCTTCTGGTTCCACAGACATGTCAAGACTTTCCATGCCATATGCGGGTTTTCTGGTGGTAACACCTCTGCCAACCGCTGCTCAGATGGGGAACGCACTGGAATAGAGATGGAATCCAGAGTGGTCCTGACCTGGCATGAACTCCATCTCTGCTGATAGTATGACTTCTGAGAAGGTGCCAAGAAGCTAACAGGTTTTGTAATGTAGGCTGTTAGGCAGAGATGGGAAGTGGCAAAGGGAAGGGGTTTCCTCTAAGGTATATTGTCCGATTAAATTTTCACTTCATTATCACATTCACCTTTTGTGCTCCCTTGCTGCCTTCCTCCCTTCCATTTCAGGGCCAGTTAGGGATGGGATGCAGAGGCTTGGAGTGTCCTGCTTCCCACCAGAGGTGACACTTCACCAGCTCTGAGTGTACCCAAGAGGTAACGTGGGGTATTAACAGGAAAAAAGCCCGCTGCAGCTAAATCTTAATCTCACCCAGTGCTCTGGGGGCTAGCTTGATTTTCAGAGGCCCCTGCAATGCTTTGAAGGTCTCTGCAGTGCCACCTGTACACAGCAAGCCAGAACAAAGTTCTGTGCGTAGTCTCAAAGACATACCTGTCCAAGCCAGCTCTGCCACCCCTCTCCAAGTTGAATGACATTTTTGTGGGATCACGGTGGCCGTAAGAACTGCCTACATGCTCGCTACAGTTTCAACAGAAAACCCATCTTCAAGCATTCAAACCATTTAATTGCAAACAGCTTTTCCTTTTGAAGCTTCCTTACACTCTTCAGAAATAAAATAATCACACTTAAAACAAAGACTCATTCCCCAACTAAAAGTTTATCACAAAAACTGCACAAAACATTAACTTAGTGCTCAGTGAAACCTCCTTTGGCCGTGAATGATTTTTCTCTCTGGTTCCCATTTTGACAAGAAAAGAGAAAAGTTACAGTTAAGTTTGACCTAGATAGGCTTATGAGTTTGGATGGCTGGGGTTTATTTTTTTCAGCTCAGCCGGAATTGAAAAACAGTCATACACAGCTTAGCCCAGAGCACTCCCCAGCTGTGAGGCTGGTTGCAAAGCAAACTTTGCAAAACACAGGCATGAGCTAGGAACATGCAGCAGTCAGTAATGCCAGGTTTCAGAAAGCTGTACTGGCTCTGTGTTACGCTGAGCTTTTTCAGACTTTACATTATGCACTACTGTTTGCTTGTTACTCTGTGCAGTCTGCTGACTCTGGAGTTGTATTAGCTTGATTCTTCCTCTAGGGCACTTTGTGTTCTGTCATCTTTTCCTTCTCACTTCCCTCCACCCTCTTCCTCTGAAGGATATTTTATCTCCTTACTTTCTGATGAACTGTTCTCATAGTTTCTGCCTGTGAAACAGTAGGTACAGACTCCTTGGGCTTGTAAGATGGCTATAGGACAAGGAGAGGAGTGCACTAGAACAAGAGCTTGTTGCCTCATGGCAATATGTGGGTGCTCAGTACTCCCCAGGCAAGAGAGCCATGGGTGAAGAGCACCCCACAGACCTGCCAGGGGGTCAGGAAAGCCAAGGCCCCTGGGGTAAGGGAGCAGCTCCTGGGGACTGGCCTCTCTCAAGACAGCAGGGTTCCTCTTCACCACCCTGATCCTTTCAGGCACCCAGTACTGACTATACACAGGTAAGGAGGACATTAAGGTTACATGCCAGACAGAGAGAGCAAAGCACCATTTACAGGGGGAAGGGCTCCTTCTTCACCTTCGTGGCAGAGAAGTTGAGGACCCCTCTCAGAAGAGGGCAGTGGCAGAAGTCTCAGGTGTTTTAGCTCTGGGCAGGATTCCTAACCTCCAGCCACTTCCCTCTCCCCTCCTGTTACTGAAAAACACTGGGAAAAGATTTGGATGCAAACAAAAGTATTTGGGCAAACAAGAGCCAGAGAAGTACATCTTTTTAGTTTAAAAACTCCTAAGGAATACTAGTAAGGGAATTTATTAAGGTGATACGTGTGGAGGCCGAGAGAAATGGTCATTTCCACTAGAATAAGCCAGCAAATCCAGGGTGCTGGTCCAGCCAGAAAGATTGCAGGGCAGAAGTTGGGGACATTCCAGGATGCAGTCTCAGGCTGTGATAAAGGAGTAAGAAACAGAAGACCTACAGGGTAAAGGTGAAATCCAAACCAGATAGTTCTATAGTTTTTATTTTAAAAACAGGAAACAACCACATTAATAAGCATATAAAACCCATCCAAAATATTCACAATGCTGTCACGGAAAAATAAAATAGATACCATGTGAGAAAGACCTACACATTTCGGTCCAAGCCAACACACATCTCTGATGCAAAGCATGGAATGCTCTTATGCACAGCTGTAGGGGGAATTTCCTAACATATAGAGGGCCATATAGAAATATCATGTCTGGAAGCCCTAGAGGGTCACAGAAAGGGCACAAAAATCTGTGTAACTGGGAAAGGGAGAATGGGATGTAATAGGATTGCCTTGTGCAAAGCTGGAGTATTTCAAATGAAGTCACAGGAAGTATTTCACAGCAGCAAGTTTTACTGATCTTTGCAACTGTTTCTCATTAGGGAAGGTAGAAATGTCATCACTCTGGTTACTGAAAGTGACAGACACACGTCCCCAGAGTATGCATCAGTGGGAACTTCTCTGACCTGCTCTGAAGCAGTATGTTGTCAAGAAAGCTGGCGCTATCCATGCTACAATTTTGCTGTCATTCCTGCCTTTCTGAGCCTTTCTTTTTACCCACCTTGGAATCTGTGGGTCTGCCTCGCTTCTAGGATATCCAGCAATGAACTCCAGCATTAGTTTGCAGGTAGACCTGAGTTTGATCAAGTCCAAAAACGCAAAATATCTTAGAGCCGGAGTTTAAATTGGACCTAACTCTGTACTAGATAGTTTGTGCAGCCTGGAGTCTCTCTTGACAGAGCACTGCAGTCAGTGAAGCAAAGATCCCATCCCTTGATTGCAAGTACACCATGCTACTTTTTGCCTTCCTGAACCGAACTGTGCTAGCTGGGCAGCAAGGGCGGGTGTATACATACTCTCGATTGCCTAGCGGTACAAGCGGGGACACCAGTGCTTACTGATGTACAATTACTGTCTGCCCTATCCCTTGTAACAGAGGCAGTATTACAGAGCTGTACACATCTACACAGCATGCTGCACACTGGTGAGCATCACAACATCATGCAGATCTTCCAGAGAGGACACATGGGGCAAAAACATTTGGCCTGCAACCAACCAGTGGACTGAGCAGTACAGACCTTTCACACTGCTAAGCTAGCAAGTGCCAGTAGCTCTGGTCCCTAGTCCTGCACCTCTACCTTTACAAACTTACACATGCCATAACTGACCATGCCTGTGTTCAGAAGGGTCACGCTACATGCCTCTGTCCAGTATTTTTAAGAACAATTGCTAAGAAAATACAGCTTTGGAAAATAATTTTTATCCTTGCACACTTTTAAGTAACAATCTGCAAACTTCAGACTTTCTGACCTACTAGAATACAGCAGAAAAGCCAGAAAAAAATAAAATGAAGGCAGGAAAAGCTACCTTCCAGTTTGCAATCACCACCCTCAGTCATCCCACACACTACTTAACCATGACTGAAAAATATAAACTCACAATAGCCATTTGCTGCAGTACCACTTTCCAATCAACATTTGGGAACAATATTTAAAATTGACACACAAAACATCCCAAACAGAGATTTTGGTGGACAAGCAAACATACCTCTTCTCGCTAGTATGCAATTCTTCAAATGTCTTTCCAGAGGGCACAAATAACTTAAAGGTGATGTGCATAACTGGCTCTGTTGTACATACCATCCAAAATGCCCAACCTCCTGTTTAGTACCACATTTCTCCTTTACAGTCTTATTGCACCTCAAGTGTACAGCATCTTTTGTTAGAATAGCTATTTCTCTTAAACATCGTCAATTTCATTATCTGTACATTTTTGTACACCATTAAAAAATAAATATTTACAAAGTGACATACAAATAAATAAACTTAAGTAAAAGTATGCTTTCAGTCTGTCTATACAAAAAAAATAGAAGAGCAGGAAAAAATATGCATGTAACTTGGTCCCCTTTTTCCTGAGGCTGAAAAAAGTGCACACTGGATAGGAAAAAGCAAGCGGATGGCTTTTTGGTAGGCTTGTTAAATTCCAGTGTAACACTGCACACACACACACAGACACACACAGTAGACTCAAAGGGCCGGGGACTTTTTAGTGGATCACTTCAACTCACTACAAAAATAGTAATTAGATTCAAATAGATAATGGTCACTGCGTGCATAAGTATGTTAACCCCAAATAGCAATTACAGGTGAAAAAAGCAAAAATATTGCAAGGTCTTCTCTATTCTCCTGATGTTTGTGATAGGGAAGATGAGATTATTTTTGCAAGTGCCAGGTGCCTTCCAGTACTTGAAAATGGGATCACTCATATCAGATTTGCTTAATGCTGGTAAGCCTGGCAGAATGGGGGAGTATGTGGGTGCAAAGAAGAAAATAGCAGCAATTGAGGGGGGGGGGGAAATGTCCTGGTTCTCATGGTTTTCTTTGCTCATTCCTTTGACTCTTTAATAACGTCGAAGGGGTGTGTCGTGACTCTTAGGCAACTTCTTTGTTAGGCTGCATGCTGTTCAGCTCCACCATGGGGTTCTTCTCTACAGGTGATGTGGGGCTGCCTTCTGCTCGCCCTTCAAAGCCCCTGGAGATGTCTTCAAAAGTCCTGCCCTTGGTCTCCGGCACTTTGAAGAATGTGAAGACAAAGAAGATGACCAGGAAAACAAGGAAGATGAGGAAGACATAGGAACCACATAGTTTCTGCAGGGAGGACAAAAGCAGGAGATTTTAATTTGAAAAGGTCATAAACCTAAATGCAAGGTCATTTGCTGGTGACAGGTCAAAATTCTAACACCTTTCTCCAACAATGCCCTTACTGACTTTTTCTCAACACTGCACTTTTTTAAAATGAAATCAGGTTCCTGTGGGCTTCTGAAATGCTTTAATGTTCCTGGGGGTGACTAAAATTGTGGCTTTTAAAGGGAGAGCCTTGGTGTGCTAATTAAGATGTCTCTTCCAACTATTTGTAAGCTACAAGCAGTTAAGATAGCAGAATACAAGGTGAGCCACAACTCAACCTTCAGTAACAATCAGAATACAGAATCAGGGACCTCTGGGAAGACTGACCAGCCCTCTGCTCAAATTCGAGGAGAGATCAGGTTGTTAAGGGTCATACAGTCAAGCTTTAAAGTCTCCAAGGATGGAGATTCTACAACCACTCTCTGGACACCTATTCCAATGCTGCAGCACTCTCACAATGCTTTGCAAACTGGGTCTTTACCTCTGCATAGGGGAAGAGCATTCCCACCAGAAAATTAGAGGTCCAGTTGGAACAACCAGCCACTGCCATGGCTGCAGGCCGTGGGCCCTGGCTGAAGAGTTCTGCCACGATGAACCAGGGGATAGGGCCAGGGCCAATCTCAAAAAGAGCCACAAAGCCAAAAGTGGCAACAATGCTGATGTATCTGATCCACTCCACAATGTCCTGCAAGGGAACAAAACATGATCAACTGCAATTTGAGAGGCAAATATGGCTCAGCACAATGGCATCTCCAGAGTCACAACTTTCTCAGATGCACTGTGAACACTGTGGCACAGTTTCCACAGTTAGGAAGTTGTGTTCTCCACCACACACTCAGCTCTAGCCCCAGCTGTACCCGCCTAGAGGGCAGAATTGCAGGGCAAGGCAGATGTATAGTCTTATAAGTTCCCCGATGGGGTCAGCCTGGACCAGAACACTAATTACTCACCTTCAGAGCTAAAGCGACAGTCATAAGAACAGCACACACAGCCATGCCACCCAAACCAACCAAATGAAGGGTCCTGCGCCCTGCACGCTCCACCAGGAACAGCTGGAAACATGGCAGGAGGAGAAAAAAATCCATGACTTTGGCAGTAAGAGCAGAAGAGGCTCCCTTGCTCAGTGTGCTCTGCACCTCTTTCTTTTATCTGCCTGTAGCCCTCAGCGCCAGTGGTGATCTCAATGCAGGTCACTAGGCTGCTCCATCTGGCACAAGTTTTTCCCTCTCTGGTTCTTTCTCCTGCCTTCTCTCATCATTCTTTTCCCCCATGCACTCCTTTTCACCCTCCCTTTCTTCTAAAAGGTTAACAATACCTCTTTTTCCCCACCTCCTCTCCCACAATGCTTTTAATGCACTCTTTTCTTTGTTCTTATAGGCCATTGCCTAGGCCAATGCTTTGCTACAGCCTGGCTACTTGTCTTCAGTCACATCTCCCAAAAAAGCCCAGGCAGACAAGGTCCCTCTCACCATAAGGTCCTGTTCCACTTACCGACACAACAGTGAAGACTGTGTTTACCACACCAGCTCCAATGGTGGCATACACAGGCTGTGTGATACCAGCTCTTTCAAAAATCCCGGTAGAATAATAGAATACCTGGGAAGAGAAGCAAAAGTTAAACACCGTCATGATTCCAGTGTTTGAGAGCATGCCTCTTGTTCCCTGCCTAATGGCTTGCAGGCCCAACAGGGAGTTTCTAAGAAGCACTCAGCAGTATAAAGCAGCATGCTTCCAGTCAAGGTTCATTCACTTGATGCAAGGCTGCAATGTCTTGCTGGGGTGTGTATGGGAAAAGTGAAAGCCAGTATGATCTCCACCTTCCATCTTAGTAATCTCTGGAGTTATCACAAAACAGTGACTTCCAGTCAAGGCACAAAAAAGGGTTTTTGGAAGCACAGTTCTCTCAACATTAGTGGCAAGTGTAGCCAGAGATAAGGTAGGCCCAGAAGATGGGACAGGAAGATAACTCACAGCATTGATGCCTGAGAGCTGTTGGGAGAGCTGCAGCATGATGGCAATGATAATGGCTTGACGGTAGTTTGGAGAACGGAAGAGCTCTGCCACAGTTGCTTTCTTTTCCTGGGACATTTTAGCACTCTCTTCTTTCATCTCCAGGATGTCTTGAGACACATCTTGTGTACCACGGAGCTTCTGGAGAACTGGAGGGAGGAATCCAAAAATGCCAGCTATAATACACACAGAGCCAGCAGGTACCCCCACTCTGCCCTGCTATTTCAGGGAGGGCACACTGGGAAGACTGGACCACCTGCCAGTCAGTGTTTGGGCCTGCTGCGTGGGAAAGACTGAGCCTCTGCATGCAGCCTTGCTCATCTTTTCAACCCAGAGGTCAGGGTACTGTGATCAGCATGGAAACCAGGCCCTGGTCCTGCTCATGTTGCTTGATCTCCAAACTTACGTTTGATCCCTTCGTTCTGTTCACATGCTTGCCAGAGCTGACTTCAGCCCTCTGCAGTAGGAGAGGGAAACACCCTCCAAGGTCCTTGTTAAATGTCAGCCTATTTCCTGCCTTTCAGGAGGAGCTAACAGAGCTGCAGCAGCTGGCCCTGCTACATCCCATCAGGCCAGGTGCCACTCCTCACATCTTAATCCCACCTGGAGTCTCTGTTGGGCTGCCACGTTTCTCACACTTCCTGGCACTGGTGCAACCTAAAGGATGGGAGGGTAGGCCTGGTGCCCTCCGGGAGTCACACCCTGATCCATCACAGGCTCCAGAGTCAGTCCTGGCCTCCCACTCAAGTTCAGTGCAGGCTGGGAGGCAGAATACAGCCCTGCCCCTTCAGAGATGAGCTCTTACCTGCTTGCGCTTTCTCTTCCTCCATCTTGTTGATCAATAAGAAACGGGGGCTCTCAGGGCAGAAAAGAAGAGCCACGCACTGCAGGATTGCTGGGAGGACCGTGAACCCCAAAAGCAGTGGCCAAAGTGTCTCAGTCCCCATGATTCCCTCCAGGCCAAAGATCTACACCAAGAATTGGAGAGAAATAAAGTGATTTAAATACTCTGATCTGATTCCTCACTCCCACACCAGTGAGTATGACAGGACAACATACTGCACCTGATGGTGAGTGCAGCCCACCTCACCCTCCCCCAGCCCCCCTTTCCCCTGAGGGAAGGATCAGGTTGTGTCAAGCCTACCTGGGCCACCAGGATGCCCACAACAATGCCCAGCTGGTTGAGGGTGCCAAAGGCTCCACGGAGGCTGGTGGGCGAGACCTCACTGATGTACATGGGCACAAAGCCAGTGCAGAGACCACAGAAGAGACCAATAACAAAGCGGCCGATAATCAGCATCTCCACTGCCTTTGCCGTCTTAGAGAAGGCCATGAGAGTGCCACCAGCAAAGGCCAAGATGTTCACCAGCAGCATGGAGTTCCTCCTGCCAGGGTAAAGATGTCAAGACTGAGCTTAAACTGGCAGTACAGTGGGAAAATCATTGGGAGAGGGATAAACCTACCCATGACCCCATCTCAGAGGTGGGAGGAGAACAGAGTAATTCCCATTCAGCTCCTGCCTTGGCCTGCAACTCTTTCTTTTTGCAGCCCACACATTCTTGCTTCCTTCCTCCCCAGCCTCTGCCACCTCCCACCTCCTCCTCCTCCTCCTTCCTCTCACCTCTGCCCTCTCCCTCCCAACACTCCATTGTAGGGAAGAATTCCCTAATGGCTCATATCCGGCTTCCCAACTTACCTGCCAAATCTGTTGACAAATAGACTGACTGAGAAGGAGCCGATCATACCTCCTACCGAGAAGATAGCCACAGAAAGGGACCACAGAGAAGTGAGGAGCTCTGGGGAGACAACATCCCCACTCCGTTCTGACAAGGTTCTGTTGAAGAATCTCTGGATGATCTGCAAGAGAAACCAGGTGGGGACAGAGTTACAATCCAGTGGGAAGCACTTTGCACTGGGAGAGGGGAGATTACTTCTGAGGTCTTTCTTCTGTTTTCATGGAGGCAAGAAGCAATGATAGATCCTAAAAATTCAGTAGGCAGCAATAAGTCATACAAGGGGAAGATCAGGGTGCAGAAAGAGGAACTCTGAGAAGTTCAGAGATGGGTAGCAGTATGGTGACGAAGAGGTTGCTTCATTGAATGTGGTGGGGGTGGGCCAGTGATGATTAAGGAAAACAGGCTTATCTTCTGAATGTTTCTGGATGATGTGAGTCACTGGTGGTGCTTGAGGGGGTGTGAGAGACAGTTGGGAGTGAGAGGGAGCAAGAAAATGTGACCAGGGAATGGAAGGGAACATTTCTGGCAATACCAGAACTCTGGCAGCAGGAACAGGCTTTCTGGGATGGAAACAGTTTAAGAGACACAAAGTTTCACTGAGCTAAGCCTGAAAGACTGCAGCATTAGGTACAATAGTCCTTTGTGGTCACATGGGGATGTGGCAGGGTTGTGCTGCTGATTTCCGAGGCAACCCCTTTGATAATGAGGGAAATTCTGCAAGGGCTGAGGGGGACATGGCCCCAGAGCATCTGCCCCCAGCAGATGGCAGCAGGACATTAGCTAGGGAGGACCACCTACCCCCCCCCAAACGTGTGATGTGACATCTATTCCCGGAGACAGGGTGGATGTGGTATTGGTGACTCAGTTCTCGAGAGGAACTATCTTATAGTTACAAGAAAACCACATTTCTCGTTTTCTTCATCTCTTCTTTCTTAGGCTGCAGTCATGAGATGATTTGGTCAGAGTGTCCCAGTCACAACCCTTTTACAAGCACTGAATCTACATCTAACACAAGGAATGAATAAACAAATAAAGAAAGAAGCCTGAGATGCTCCCTGAGATAAACTAACTAGAGCAACTGTAATCCCTACCAACCCTCAACTCTTTTTCTGCACACTGCTCTCTACATTCCTTCTGCCATGGCTGGTTTATTCTGACTCAAAACTGAAGTGGCTCACATTCCTCCACGCATCAAATATAGATCTACCAGGAAATGGCAGATGGACCTCTCCTCTGCACTCCTAATTAAGAGAATTAACCTCTCTGCTTGCTCTCTCTCCTCCCCAAAACTTTGCCCTTCCTGTCCATTGTTGTAGTTGAGAGGAGGTTTTGAATGTCTTCTTGACTTCCTAAACCAGAATTAGCTGCTTCAGAGACAGCTCCTCTCCTTTCTACAACCTTTGTTTTTCTTGTCAGCCCCTCACTCACACCATCTCCCCAACTCATTCTTTCCTCTCACCTTCTCCGGAGCATTGATGACACCAGTGTTGTACCCAAACTGAGAGATCCAATGGCAGCAATGGAAACCGCATAGATAAGGGGTGCTGTGATCTTCTGTAGAAAGAGAGAGAAAACATTTAGTTAATTTGGTTATTCATGCTTTCTACACAACTAGAGTTTCTCTTCAACATGAACAGCAGCTGCAGCTCATAGGTGCCATGTACAAGTGTGCCAAGGGCAGGGAATGGGCTTTTATCCAGCAAGGGTGGGTACCAGTAACAGAGACCCTGTAAAGGGAGATGCAACTGTACAGCAAGAAAAAGTTCTGTGACTAGAAGTAGGAAGGCCTGTCAGAACCTTTATTATCTCCTGACCTTCATCAACTATTCTCAACTCATTACTAATGAATACACTGGCTGCATTAGTGGCCGTTATTTTGGGTTGATCTGCTTTACAGAAAAGCTTTTGCTGATCTCTGGCATGTCATGAAACAAGGGTCTAACTCTTCCCCATGCCAACTGACAAGTTCCCATAAACTGAAACTCAGATCTGCCCATGAGCTACACTGGCAGTCACTCCTGACAGTTAAAACATGCACTCTTCAACAACAGGCCTGCTTTTCCCAGGCTAGAGCTTCCCAACCCTGCCCCAGGGCACCTGGCACAGCAGCCTGCCTCACAGAGGCGGTGGCAGTGCTGCCAACCTTCCCCTTTATTTTTCTTGATGCTGTGGCAATACTTTGTATTTTAAATGAAGCACAGCCCCTGGAATTTGAGTGTGTAAATCTCTATTTATTAAATTCAAATAAAAAACTGCTGAGCCCTCAGAGCCATAGAGGAAGCTTGAAGGTCCAATCTCAGACGTCCCACAGACTGAGAAATTTAAGTGTCAGTGAAAAGCATCTGACATTTTCTACATTTTTAAAAGCTTGTGGCATTTAAGCCAGCTCTGTGTTAGGGAGGCGTGGGGGAGCAGGTGACTGAGGAGTTGGCACTTAGATGGCCAGTGCTTGAGTTGGCACAATTTGGAAATACCATGTTTCTGTCTCAGGAGGGATTGGAAGCTTTTCCAAAAATATTAACAGTCCCTTTTCACAAGCCTTCCAATTATTGTCCTAAGGCTGGCAGAGGAGAGAAAAGTGGGGCCTACTGTCACAGCTCTTCCAGTCTCTCACTTTACGGCTCAGCTCCAGGAGCAAGGGCTCCCAAGGCTGCCCTAATTTTTGTCAATAACGTTCTGCCAGCGCTCACACCGCTTTTACCAATCTTTCAAGCCAAGCATGTAGGCGCTTCTGGCCTGCACAACACTCACACAGCTACCAGTTAGGCCCCTGTAAACAGAAACTGGGGAAATTACTCTCAGGCATGGTTTCCCCCACCTACATCACGTAAACGTCTCAGGCTGAGCTCTCTTCCTGCCAAGCTTAGTGATGGAGACAAAGGGAGCAAGGCCCTTTCCTTGCAGGGGGCAGATGATTCCCGAGGTAGCGTTCACACTTGAACACACCCTAGGTGGTCTAGGCCTTCTCCCTGCTGCTCTGTGACCGCTCCTCTCATTTTTGCTGCAAGCAAGTTTGGCACAGAGCCACAAGGACACAGCTCTTGCAAAGCAGCTGGATGCCTGTAAAAGGGCATTAAGACATCTAAGCACTTTTAGGACTTCAGGCCAGGTCATCCCTAGTCAGCAAGTATAGCAAAGCTGAGGACAAAACCCAGCTCCCCACATTTTCAACAGTGACTCAACATAAGAGCATCTTTCCCCCCAGGGCTCTGCTTTGTCATGGCTTGCAGTGGTCATAGCTGGCCTTTTTCTTCTGGGTACAGCAGTGACCATAGGGTACCCGCTTTGTGGGTACCCCTTACCTACATGGTACATACAAAAGCTATAAGGAAGTTAGGTCTTCTACCCTCTTTCATACTCCCTTCTCCTGGCCGTTGCCTGTTGTTCATCTCCTACCCAGTCTCATACGACCTAGACATCACACGGCCTGACCAATCCCCTCCAGGGAGCCAGACTGTGATCTAATATACGGATCATTTGTTACTGCTGGAAGCGCCTCACTTCCCAAAACGCAAACAAGGAGCTCAGAAATAGTACAGCTACACCCGCCCTACCCAAAGGCTCAAGGCTGAGGTCTGTACATCGGCAAGGAACTCAAACCACCACCCCTCCCTCTGACCACAGGCCTCAACAGCCTTCATTATCCAGGAGATGCTTCTCACCAGCCCCCTCTCTCCTTCACTGACCAGAACCTCGGAGCAGTACAACTTGTTGAACCCAGCTAAAGCGGCCTCTCAGCCCTCCTCTGAGCGACCTTGACCAGACGCTCTGCTTTCCTCTGCCTCATCTTCTCACACTACCCGCATCTCCCATCAATACAGCCGTGACGGCCCCGGGCTTCCCCGATTCTGCCGTTCCTGTGTAACTGTAATCCCCTGGCATCCTGCACCGGGTTCAGCTGGATATGTGCTGTCTCCCTCTTTCCTCACGCCCGCCTGCTTTCCCCCCTTGATGCGTTCAAACACACGCAGTCATTAGCTCACTCCAGCGGCGCACGCCTCGCTCGTAGCTGCAGATGGACTACGATACCGACAAAGACTCTATCGCCCGCTCTCCAAAGGAGAAAGGGGGAGAGGATATGCTTTGCTTGCTTTTTGAAACTTAAAATTACTTCTATTATAAGCCATACCATCACCACCAAAAAAAAAAGCCTTTAAGAGTAATCCCCCTTTTAGCATCACGAATCCTGGGACAAACGAGTGCTGCCCGGCCAGCAAAATAAACCTGATCGACACGGATGGCGCATCCTGTGGATCACCAGGCCACACGCACGAACACAAATCAATCTTACAACCCGCACCGACCCCTCCCAAACAGCTCCCCTCACCCCCTGCCCCCCACAGACGGGGCTCTTCCCGAGCCACCCGCCGAAGGACCGCGGCCTGCCGGCACCACCGCCGCATCCACCTTCGCCACGACCAACAGACACCCAGGGGCAACCGACAACGAGACGGCGACGAATCCCGACCACCCGCCAGTCGCGACCACCTTCCCCGCCTCCCCTGCCCTTCGCCGAGGAGCGCAGGGGACCCGAGCGGCAGCTGCCCGCCGGCAACCACCTCGCAGCGGCCGCACCGCTGCCGGCGGAGGAAGAAGAAGATTAAATCCGCGCTCCCTCCGTACCTTTTTGGCATCCATGGTCAGCGAAGGACGGCGAGCAACTGACGGCCGCCAACGGCTGCTGGCCAACGGCTTCCCCCCCCCCCGCCTAACGGAACCCGCGATGACAAGCCGGCGACTCGACTACACACTCCGCCCCGCGGCCCGGCCGCGCGTTTATAGCCTCCGCCGGGGGAGGGGGCGGGGCGCTCCGCGGCATCCCGCAGTGACCAGAAAAAAAAAAATTAAAAAACAAAAAAACACCAAAACCCGAAGCAGCCCTCTGAGCTCACACCGCTGACTTAAATCTGACATCAGCGGCCTTCCGGCAGCGTGCGTGCTGCGCGGCCGGGCTGCCATGGTGCGCGGCGGGCGGGGGCGGCAGGGCGGGCGGGCAGCCCGCGGCTCCGGCTGCCGGCCTGCGGAGAGAGCACCGGGGAAAAAATCACAAGCGCGGAGAGGAAGCGTGTACCGCGCTTTCGATGCCACGCAAATGTTAGCTGATGACAGAATAGCGGCGACGTGCGTGAAGGGAGCTGCGTGGCGTAAAGCTGCGGCCGATCTGCGCTTAAAGCAGCGGGACGGGCAGCACTGGCGGAAGCCTGAAGTCAAATGCTGCGCGCTGTGGGCGCTCGTTCCGCCTCCCAAAGCTGTGGATGAGGCACAGCTCTGGGTAATTGGGTTGGGGGGGGGGGGATTTTTTGGTTGTTTTGTTTTGTTTTTTAAAATATATTTTTTCTTACAAAGCTAGAATCTATGGGGGCAAAGCTGGAGCTGTGACTCTGCAGCTGCGTTTAGCCCCAAACTTGCACCCTTCCAACCGAACTGCACTACTTGCGCCTCGTGTTCATTTGCTGTCCATCCTTCAGGCCAAACAATCGCCAGACTCTTCCAGGAGAGTAATGAAGAGCTGTGCTTTGAGTCTCAGGCAAAACCGCTGTCAAACCATAAAAGTCTCCACTGAATTAAGAATCTGTCAAGCATTTTGGCTCCAGAAAACAGCAACAGCTCAGAGACGGGGCGGGGGGCCAGGGCCAGGGCCAGGGGTGGGGGGGAAGCTGTCTTACACCTTTTTTTCGTTCTTAGAAAAATTACCTTGGGACCAGCCATCGCTTTTGTCACCAGATTCTGGGGAACTGGAACGATCCTATTTTAAAGTCACTTGTGCTGTTTATTTGGCATGGTCACGTGACCACACATAACGGGAAATCAACAGGTCAAATAGGGTGATATTTTCCCTCACTCCCTTCATGGCTATTTACATGGTGGTGGTAAAATATTATTCCCAACAGAAAAAAAAACTGTGTAAAAGGGCAAGGAAAGCCTGCACAGTCCTCTTTCTTAGGCTACGTGATAAAAGCTCTTCCTTACACCCACAAAGAAGCACAGAGAGACAATGGGAGGAGGAGGAGCCCAAATAACACCCTGCCCCAGCTACTCCTAGGGCCATCACAGGAGCCATCAGCACATCAAAGGCCCCATTTTCACACACCCGGAGGAGCACAGGGGCACAATGGCAGGTGGCAACCCAGATTAAGGACTGAGAGGAAGGGACACCCTGCCTGGGCCCGCCCTTCACAGGGCTGTCCCAGGAGAGGCCATCAGCCCCATTGTCCAGGTGTGAAACCCATCACGGTCAGCGGCTGGAGGCACCTTTCAGGCTGGGGGAGAGGGGGTGTGCTGCCTACAGGGGCACCGGACACATTACAAGGGTGCAGGGGAAGGGCATTTTGGGATTGCACAGGACTTACTATGGGATGTTTAGGGGAGGAATAAAGAGGGGTAAGGAAGGGATAAGGAGAAAAAAGGGCCAGTTGCATGTAAACTGTTGGCTGACCAGCACATGTGTCCAGCCTTGCCCTGCACTTGATCAGCACAGTCTGTCCTATCTCGTTATTAAATTCTATTTCTAACTCTTTTCCTGGGTGAGGTACTCTCTATTTGGGGGTATGGGGGTCTGAGTGCCAGGCCACAGGGGCTCGTGTGCCCATGGTGCAGCGAGTGCGGGTGTGCAGGTGAGGCTGTGAGCACTGGTGAACATCCAGCCGGACCAGCAGGCAAGCAGGTGAAGTGGCCAGGGAGCCGGGGGGTACCTCTAAGGGAAGAGCTGCCTCTCAGAGGGACTGGGACAGTCCCAGCCGTCTGCCAGAGAGACCATGGGGTCTGGGGGCACCCTCCACCCCCTCCACTGGTGTTTGTGTCTCCAAGGGTGAGGCCATGGCAGGTTGGCTTCTGGAAGGACTAGGGGAGTCCTGGCCAGCTGTGCACATGCTTATGTGTGTGTGTGAGTCTGTACCAGCAACAGGAGTGGGGCTGCAGCCTTGGGGTCTCATATGCTCAGGTGCCGGCAACAGGGGAGACTGGGATCCAGGGGCAGACTGAGTGTCTGAGCCCAGCTCCTGGAAGGATCCACCTCATGTGCATGTCTATATGTGTATGCATACAAATGTATATTTCCCACTAGTGGACCTGCTCAGTCTGGGAGGGGAACAGGATGAGGCCATTGGTGCTGTTTGTGTTTGTGTAAATGCTCTGTGTAGATCTGTGTGGTGGCCGTGTATATATGTGGTATATATGGGTGTTTGTGTGCATGTGCCTACTGGGAATACATGCTCAGCCTTGATACTGGTTTCACTGGGGAGCAAGGAGCTGTGGCAGCTTGCCTCTATCAGGCTGCTGGATTCGGCCCTACTTTCCTAACACTCTTTCTTTGACTAATCTTGACTCACATTTATTTTTCTTTGTCCTAGCTTACTTTCCATTTGTTTGCAAGCACAGCAAACTCCACCTTGAATCTGATCATCCAGCTGTCTCAAATGCTGGCATTAGCTCCAGAAATATTAATTTACTGGTGAGTATGGGAAGTTGCCATATTTGGGGAGGCTCTAAGCACATCCAAATTTTCAGACGCAATCTCCAGACTGAGAAAAGCATTCTTATGAAATGGTCTCATTCCTAGTTTATTCTTGACCCATATGACTCTTGTAACTGCTGAGCAATCCAAATTCAAAGTTTAGGTTAAATACATACGTAGCTACCAGTCCAACTTAGAAGCAGTAAGAGTTTAGCTGAAAATTAAATCTCTAACACATGATGCAGAACACAGTGGGTGGCACTTCCTTATCTTTACAGAGCTGGTGGAGTAAACAGCAGTAAGAAAGAGACACAAGCTCAAAATGCATCACCGAAAACCAAATTTCCCTAAGGAATGTGGGGAAAATACCCCACCTTCCCATTTCAGTGAGTTTTGCCCCAGTCTGAGTTCACCTGCTGGTGCTCAAGTATTTAAATTTGAAGTTTGCATCACAGCCTGTTCCTCCTAAATATCAGTTTTGTTTCTGTCCTAGGACACACACCTACCTCCCACATCACAGATGATAATTCTTCTGAAGCTCAGGTGTTGGGGGAAGTACCTTAATACCTCCTTAGCAGAGCTATTTGATACTGCACCAACTAAAACTATCCACCTAGTCTTTTTTTTTTTTTTAATATAATACTCTGTATTATGCAAAGTACATTAACTGCATTAGGATGGAGGCCCACTGCAGGTTGCCAGTGGCCAGGCAGACATAAGATTTCTAATGGAAGGGCCAGGCAGAGCCAGCCCCAGGTAGAACTTGATGCTGGCTGCCCCACATTAAAACACCAGTATCCTAACCATGGAGCTATGGGGATAGGGAAAGGCTTGTCTTTTGCTTAACAAGCTTTTTGCTTTTTAGCTTTGAGAACACTTGCATGTCTAAACTAGTGCATGCCAACTAACATTTCATTTCCAGGGAAATTATATGTTCTGAGGAAAGCTGTTTCTATCAGAGAATGCCTATTTAGCATTAACCAAGAGCCCCAGCAACAGGCAAGCCTGTTCTTAATTTATCCCAGAGGCTGGAGCTGGCAAGTGACCCCACAGAAACACCTTACTGTGGCTTTTTGAGAATATCAGTGGAGCTCCAACAAGTAAAGTTCTCTGGCAAACACATTTCATATACACAAGTCCTTGGCTCAGGAGACAAATGGGGAGAAGGCACAAGAAATTGGGTGCTAAAAAAAAAAAACCAAAATTTCTGATCCTATCCATGCCTCCACAACTTCATGGGAACAGAGACTGGTTGACAGGGACTGATCAACCACAGGGTTATCTCTCTGCTGTCCAAACTCCTGGCAAGCTATATTTCACCCTACACTAGCTGCTTTGTCATATCTACCCAACTTTCAGTTCGGTGGTGCTGCCCCATACGATGAAGCTCTCTCCAAGTCCCTCGCTTTCCCCTCCAAGTTTAGTGAATCCTTTCTCATGTTTCTTATTACTTTGCCTGAAGAACAAATTCTTCAGAGATAAGAGGAGCAGGGACAAGGAGGATTATTACGCAGTGTTTGCCTTGAGAGATGATTTTGTGCTTTTCTGTTTGTTGTGTTTATAACAAAAGAACATTCAGAACAAAGGAGAGAGAATGAGAGCAAGCAGGGACCAGATGCTTCCCCCACCAGACAACTTTTCTTGTTGAGAGGAGCTGAGAATGAGGGAGAAAAAGGAGGAAAGATAAAAGAGAAAAACAAGATGATGGGTGGGGGGTAGTTTGGCCCTAGACAACAGGATGTTAAGAGAGTGACAAGAGAATCAATGGAGAGGCAGAAGGCAAAAACAAAAAGAAAGGAAAAGGCATAATGAGGTGAAGAAAGCAAGCACTAAAACAGATTAGAAGGGCAGGGCAGAGGAATAAAAGAGAAAAGTAAGGAAAAGGCAGCAGCAAAGTACCAGAGGAAAAGGGATAACAGGTGAATAAACAAAAAAGATGAACACAGAGAGATGTACAGGAGGAAACTGCAGAGTTACCCAACTAGGAGAGCACAGACACAGCACTGGAGTGATCACGGCATAAAACCAAAGTTGCCTTTAACCTCTACCCTGTAGCATGGTGAAATGTAGGTTGGAGCTAATGTCTCTGAAAACTTTCCTGATTAACTTAGTCAATTAATCAAAAGTCAAAAGTTTTTAACACTTTAATAATCGCTTGCAAAGGGGAAGTAACCTTTGGAAAAAAAATAACTCTGCAGAAATGAACATTTAATTCTTTAACAATCACTTTCGAAGGGGAAGTAACCTTCATAAAAAAAATGAATAGTTCTGCAGAAACCAACACGCTGGAGAGTAAACCACGAGCAGTAGCATCATATTGAAAATTCTGTTTCCTGTACCTACCTCGGTGCTACGTGAGAGACGTGAAAACCCCCAGAAAGTCATCTAAGGTTTCCTAGTCCTACTTCCCATAACACTTCAGGCCTCGTCCTCTTCTGTTGCTCTAATTGGAAAAAGACTCCTGCCCAGCATCTAGGCCACAAACCTACTTTATTTTTCTGATTTATGTTGCCTGGGCACCCAGGCTTTCTAGCAAAGAGAGGAGTTACAGATCTGTGCATTTGCCCTTTTCTTGTCCTATCTATTTATCTTGTTTTATTCTAACATTGGTCCCTATCTAAGAATAGCAATAATGAAGTATGTGCATGTGACTCTCAGAGAATGCTGTAAGTATATTGTTTCCATAAGCAACCACCCTTCTTACTATCTCTCTCAGCTTCTGCCTCCTTTTCTCTGGAACATACAGGCAACAGGTGAACTATGTCTGAAACTGCCCCAAAGCCCATGTCCCAGTCCGGGACTGGGATGCTGTAGGAGCAGGGGAGGTGGAAGCACCAGCAGAGCTGTGATGGGAGCTCAGGGGTGAGCTAGCAGGAGGCTGCAGGGCAGGAATGAGAGGGCTTTGGCCAAAATATCTGTGGTGAGGGTTTTTTTATATGTCAGTCACTGTATCTCACCATGGTTTTATCCACTCTCAGGAAGAAACTGAATTTGAAGGGCAATGCAAGAAAACAACCTGGTCAATGAAGTTCAATTAAAGACCATCAGTGTAAGTAGAGAAAAAAATTGTTCCAAGGAGTAAAATTACAAAGAGAATTTCCTAGCAAAGTCCTGAGCAGCAGCATAGCAATAGGAAAATACACCCGGTTCAGGAGAGTAGTTGGGATGGGGGTCAGTTCATGAAGAGGCCTGCAGAGGAACAGAAGGTATGGGATAGAGGTAATTGGGGTTGCCGTTCAGCTGAGACTTCAGATGACTCTTTCCTCCTTTTCCCCGAGGGCTGAAGAGCACATGCATAAGGAGTGGGTTGTTTTTGATGAGTCTTCACAAAACTAATACTTCATATTTCTCGAGGAAATACTACATTCAGATGGAAAAATGTTATTTCTTACAGAGGGGAAACAATTTTTCTCTGGAAGACATAGAAAGAATCCCTCTCTGGTACGTGCGGGGCACCGCGCCAGCCCAATGAAAGGATGATGGGAAGTTTGACGAATGCAGCTAGACAATGTTCTCTAGCTGCTTAACCAGCTGCAGTGTTTCAGTCACACAGATACCAATCAGAAAGCATACGCTTCCACACAGCAGCATTTTCTGCCTAGCCTGGTCAATCCAGCATCAGTGCAATAGGTGCTGGGGCATGCTGCCTGCTGGCACATGGAGCCAGTCTGAGCCTGCCTACCACGGCATAGGGTGGAGGCGTTTCAGCAGTGTAAGCTACCTTATCTCATGTCCCCATTTAGGCATACTTCTCACACCCCAACATTAGTAAGAGAAAACTACACGCACAGCCAGCACATACACATACAGTATGCGGAGTTGAACCCACCCACTATACATACACACTCCCCAGCAAACACACACATTAGACATATACATATATTGACACAGCAGCTCAGAGACAGAAACACACATTAACTGGGCACCAGCAGAGCTGCAGATTCACGAACACCACTTCTGGAGGCATTTCTCATCAAGCCACATTCTGCTCCCAGGTACCTGGCCTGACTCACACTACATTTCCCAGCAATGGTGTGAAGGGTTGTAGCCTGGGGCGGGTGGGGGAGCAGAGACTGTGAAGATGGCTCACTGAGATCACATGTGATTACAGCAGCAGGATTCACAGGAAAGAAACAAAGCCCCTGTCTGACACTTCTCTGATCCCCTCGATGTTGTAATCTAAAATCAGCTGCTATTGAGCTGGAAACAGTCAGGCAGCACGATTTGAGCCTCCTCCTCTCCCTATACAGGTTTGTGGGCCAACAATGGCTAAACCAGTCTAGCCACAGGGGTTTATCACTCCTCTCCCAGCAGGAGATGCTCCGAGCTGCCCCGTGGAAACGCTTCCCTCTCCCCTACACCTACAGCACCCGACACTTGCCGCTCAGTAGCCAGGAGCACAAGGAGCAGCCCATGTAGGACGAGAAAGAGGGCGATGTGAAAAGTGCTCCAAAACACCACACACCACTCCTGTGCTGAGATTCAGGTGGAACGGACAAGGAAAGACAAGATTAAACCCATCTGTAGGAAGAGCTGCCTTGTGCAGCCAGTCCTGCTCTGCATTGCCAGCCGGGTCAGCTCCCAGAAATGGGGCAGGAGGGATCCCGGCATGCATCCTCATCATCCCATCCTGGCAGTTCTGCCCTGCTCCCCCTTGGAAATGGCTTGCCAGTAAGCCAGGGTGGCTATCTCCCCCAAACCACCTCCTCATTTTATACAGACTCTCTTCAGGGGAAGACCACTCATTTCCTGACTCATGCTCTCTGTCTCTTACCCAGCCTCCTTCCTCACCCTCCAGTGATGCCACCCTGCTCATGCAAACCCATCTGGCTCTTGCATTGCTCCCTCTGGGTGCTCCACACACCCTTCGTCCTCCCCCAGAATCATTCCTGCACCCTTTCATGGCTCACTTCCACTCCTACACACACATGTATCTGCTTGTCCGTGGCTCTCCTCATCTTTGTGAAAACTAGAGTGGTTACATTCAGCTAGCCTAGCTGTCCGAGGATGCTGTGTACGCAGCTGCTCAGGTGTGCTTCTGTGGGCAGGTGGAGGATCCTCTGGGGCCTGTATTACACTTGCATTTCTATATAAAATGTCCATATCCAAGTAACTTCATGTTCTGATACATAAACAGATATGTAATGTGTGCTATTGCACGCCTGTACAAATGCTAGCATGTCTGAGATTACCAGTGCATGAATTCATAATATTAAAATGTGTACATGTGTATTGCTTTATGTCCATATATATATATGCACATGCTTTTATTTCAGAGCATACATTTAAATATCTAAAGATATTTGCACACTTTGTACATACAAAGGTATGTACATATGCACGTGTTCATATGAATGTATACACAATATATAGCTGTATTTTTGTGTTTGTGTATCCATGCTTGCTTGCATTCATGTATCTACTACTTTTGCTTATAAGTATGCATTTCTGTCTGCCAGTATTCACCTGTTCCCTATTTGAAAGCCTATATTTATTTTTCTTGTTTATTTCTACTGGGCACAGTTTGTCCAAAACCAAACATTAACTTTCACATCTACATTAGCATTCATATTAACAAAAATAAAAGCAAAATAAAATCCTACACGGAAACTCTTGTAGGTAATGAAGCAGGTTTTTTCTCTTAGTATTTTGTTGTGCAAAAAATTTCACTCTTTGAAGTGATAAGGTCTCAAAACCCGGAAAAAGAGAGAACTTGAACAGTAGAGATAAGAGTTTCGCTGAAAGCATGAAGAAACTAACACTACCGACCAAATCCTCAAAAGAAATCTGTGCTTTTCCAACACAATGTGAAGGGCAATACTTTTAACATTTTACATCACCATTTGCAACAGGGTAGGCCACAACTGCTGTTCTGCACAGCTACCCTTTGCTTTACACTTAAGTGTATGGAGAGGTCCTTGGTACTCACCAGTGGCAACTCCCAGCAGAGGTTGCTGTGGGAATCACACAGGAGCCATGGCTGCCCTGGCCAAGGCCTCTCCCAGAGAAAGCTTTGGAAACTAGAGAGGTCACAGTCCTGGCTGCACAATGAATTGTACTCCAGCAAGAGCCCTCCCCACAAAATATTGTGTTTGCTCCAAAACAGTCTCTCACTGTGGCCCTGTTTCTCAGTAAGGAACAGGCCAGGTGCTGAGAGGTCAGGGACTCCTTCAAGAACGGGCTTAGAGGCAGAGATGGTTTAGATAGTACTGAGAAGCTTTAGCTCTGAGTTCCCCAGAGATAACACACTTGTGGGACAGCTGGGAGGAAACAGGCTCAGCACTGCTCTGTGGCTTTTGGTTTGTGATAGCAACAGCTTCACAAAGCACCTATGCTACTTGTTCCAACAGGGGCTTCACTCTTGAAGTTATTCCTTCAAGGGACTGGCACAGGTATGTATCACACAGAAGCCACCATCACAGTGGCTCTGACTCTGCTGTGGTCTGCCCAAGCAAATAGGCAATGGACAGCGGGGATGAGCTGTCCACCCCACAGCTGGAGGTAGGGCTGAGGTGGTGTTCACAGGGGAAGCCATCACACATCTTTCCACGAGGGAAAGTGCTTGGCCTCAGATCAGTGCTTCTGCACAGATTTGTTCCAGTTTAATTGACCAGGTGGGAACAGGGTGCACTTTGTTTGAAAGAGATTATACTCCTGAATTAGCTCTCCTGCCAAGTCTGTTATCGCTCTGCAAACAATATAAGTATGGGGAAATGGACCTGGGAAAGCAGAGACTGGATGCATGAGGAAGAGTGTAGATTCTTCTGTTGATGACACAGATAAGTAGAGCTGGCCATTCCCCAGCTCAGAAACTAAAGAAATGAGATGGCAGGTCTATGATAGCAAGAAGCCATAGTGCAGGGACTACATGCTGGACAGTCCATTAACCCTGGCTACTGACAGAGCTACAAGAGTGCTAACTAGGTGACATACAGAAGGGAAACCACCCACAGGGGAAGACTGAGGGATCCATAAAGTCTGTAAACCTGGTCTCCTCAGCCAGTGGTCCTCTCCCCACTAAGCAGCATTTTTAAAAATCAGGAGTTCCCCTTCTACAAAACTCTCTCTTAGGCAGGGCTATACGCCATGTTTGTACCCACTGTCTGGGTGCCTTGGTTTCAGCATGTCATATAACCCTCCTCTAGCCAGCTCTTGGCACCTCCTGTATTCGTATTGGCCTTCTCCCTGTCAGGCCATCTCTCTTCTTTTTCCCTTCTTTCTCTTTCTTCAGGTCTCCTTCCACCTCTTTGTGGTTTCTCCATCTGTCCCCTATTGCTGTGTCTGTTTCCAAGCAGTGTGCGACTTTCTGTACACTCCCCCCTTGACATGTATTGCGTCTTTGCCCTCCTACTCATCAGTGGCTCCTCCTTTCCCCGGCCATGCTCCCTCTCATCACTCCTTCCCTCATCACTTTTCACCGCCTGTGCCTCCCTATTCCTCTCTTAGCCTCTGCATCTGTGATTCTTCACTTCCATTCCAACAGTCCCTTGGGAAAGGATGCCATGGTCACCACAGGGTTAAAAGCATGAGGAGGGGGTGGGGACCTGCCCTTCTCTGTCCTTGATTAGTGCCATCAGCCTTTTGGGAGACAGGAGGTGGCCGGAGGGAGCTGGGCTGCATCCCCGTGCGGTCTCTCACGTCCTCAGCTGCAGGCCTGCTAGCAGCTGCGCCAGGGCCAGGCAGGAGGGAGGGAGGCCAGGTAAAGTAGGCTTTTTGGCAGACACAGCCAGTACCACATGTGGAAGCCTCAGAAACATGAGGATTGAAGGGGATTGTTATGGTGAGGGACTACTGCTTTTTTAGACAGCTGGAGCGTATTCAGTGTCACTGTCCTTGTGCTCAGCCGCTCTGCAGAGGCCCCTCGGTCCTGCACGCCGCCCGTATGTCCCTCTAGGCTTCAATGAGGCTCCTTGTCTTTGCCTTCCCACAGTATACCACGGAGTCCCTCTCAGTAATCCTCTCTTCTGACCCACCTACTCACACATACATATGTGCATATCTCAGATCCCCAAGCAGTTGAATTTCTAAAGAAGTGAATAGCTCACAGCAGCCAGTCTGACAGACATCCTCCCTGGGAAACTGAATCTCCTTGGCAATGGAGAGAGTGAAGGGACAGACCAGACTTAACAGAATGAGATTTTTCAGATGTAAGAGCAAGGAGCAGGCACCTCCCATCAGAGACATCCACACACCCTCCACTCAGAAACACAGCAGGAGAATTTAGGGGGCAGAAATAAAAGAAATGCCAAAACCAAAGAGGACCTCGTAGAGTAAGACTGAGCATGGGAATTTAGGTGTGATGTCAGGGACTGTGCCTTTGAGCCAAATGTCGCCAACTGAAGGACTGCTGGGTTATTAGTGCTTCTGCTACAGCCAGTTGGAACCAGACATAGAATAGAGCAGTATCTTGCTAGATCCCCCAGTCTTCAGGGGATCGCAGAACAACATGTCAAGTACTTCAAAATATGTCGCTAATTGCATGCCTCCCCCCGCCTCTGCTGCCATCCGTGAGGCATGTATGCATATACACTACTTCTGCAGAACTGTAGGATCTGGACACCTCACAGCCTTGATTTTTCGCAGCACCCCACTGAAAGGAGGAAAGAGCCTTTTTCAGATGCAGAACTGAGACAAAGACTAAAAGTAGATCCCAGACTGAGATGCCACAATGCTGAGCACTGCAGCATAAGCACTTTCTCAGTCCCTTAAATGGAAACCAAAAGCCTGTAAGGAGAGATGAATATTGCTACTACGGATTCAAAAAGCCAGCACCCAGGGGAGCTGTAATGCAAAATGGCACAGGGGAAAACAGTAAAGGCCAGCACTCTCCAGGCTATGCTGCTGTACTCAGCACTGCTGGGAGGTGTCTCCCTTCAGAGGGGACCTGCAACCTGTGCCTTTCTGAACGTGCACTCAGCCCTCTCTTTAGTTCTAAAAAAGCAGCTACTAAAGAACCTGCTCTTCCTCTCCATTGACAGAGTAGCTCTATGGTTAGTGAAACACCCCAGAACATGAGACCTGTGTTCAACTTCTCCTTTAAGGGACCCTTTTTCTACATTCCTAGACACGGTGTTCATGGATCCACAAGTTGCTGTCAGAGGACAAACCCACTCACCATGCTGCTCTGAATGCCTGATTAGGTCTTATAACTACCTGTGGTAGTCCTTAAAATATAGATATATGTGCTCTGCTTAATATATTCAAACACGCTCATGGTGAAAAAATGACTGGAGCAAAGACTACCAGGGTCACCCGCTCTCTGTACCTATACCAGGTAAGGTAGGAATCAGGCTGCCTCATGCCTCATACCCAATGCATCCTTAATTATTCTTTGTATGAGGATGTGTCCCACTGCCTGACCCAAAATTGGCAATCGATAACTTCTTAGGGCCTCCACCACTCCAGTTGCCTCCAGTGGTGAGAAGGGCTTCCGAAGGAGCCTTTTTTACAAAAACATACCAATCAGCACTGCATTTCATATTGTGTCTGATCCAGTAGGGGTGCAAAGGGATGCAAAGAGTATTTTCAGAAATAAAGCAATGACAGAAATTTGCCTCCAGTATCTGACAGCCACCGAGTGTGGTTTTTGTGAAACATGTTTTTTGAACACTGTCTACATTCCCCTGTGGATTCATAAGCCCCTGTATTGAAGTCTGTCTTAAACAACAAGCACTGCACTACCTGTTTGTAGAACAAGCAGCTGAACAAAGGGTGGGTGAACTATAACAGACACTGATGTGGGCCTGGAATTTCTCTCAAGGCAGGATGTTGTGTGCATAGGTGGTGGTGGAGTACAGCCTGTTTACTTCTTAACTCCAGCCACTGTCCTGGCAGTATAGCCACTGTATCGCTCCTTTTCTCCAACTTTAACTCTTATCTGTTTTTCTAGATCTTCTCGTGGCGTCACAGTGACTGAGTCAGAGAAATGGAAAAAGGCATGAAGAAGAACTGAAGCAAAAACAAGGGAAGGAAATATCTGTCTTACAGAAAATGAAGGAATGACAGGAAAAAAAAGTGAGAGAAACACAAGATGCAGGTTAAGACAATGTAAGAACAAAATAGCTCTGCAAAATAAATATATTTGTGAAAGAAAGGACAAGAACATAATAAAAATTGAGAAAAGGAAAAATAGAAACAGAGACAGCTGATATAGAAATATATGTCTTCCTAATAGGTGATATTCTTCTGACTTTCACAAAGTAACTGGGTACAAGTTGCATGACAGTGTAAGGGAAGGATGTTCTTGCAGCATTTTTGTGTGGAGTGAAGCAATTAGTGCAGCGCTGAGACATGGGGACAGAACATGTGCAGGATTCCTCCTCTGCCCACAGAAGGGTTTTCTTTTTGGTTGAAAGCCCACTACTTCAGAGACTCAGTAATTTTCAGGTCTTCAATGTTTCTCTTGGTCAAGAAATATCTCCTGCACTATCCCTAAATGTTAAGTGCAGGCTCTGTGCAGCTCTTTGTGTCACAAAGGCACAGGGCACCACAACCATTCAGCCTAACCTATGCCAAGAGTTCAGGTTTCCCTGGGAATTTGGGACCCTGCGCCAAACCACCTTTAACAGGTCCAAAGACTTATCAGATAACACATTCTTCAGCCTTTCAGAAGAATCACTGGATCAGAGACAGAGGACAATGTACTAGTCACATGAGACCCTAAATCCTGAACTGACCTAAAAGTGCAGTGAAGCTCAAAACTCCATAAATAACATATTTATCTGCAACTGATTCCTAATCAAGTGTTGAGGCAAGATTTCTGGGAACACCTTAAACTGGGGGGTGAAATGTAGTAGTAAAATACATGTCTGACCACTGTTGCCATTATCTGAGACAAACAGATGTTCATACAGCAGACCCAAGCCTCCCTGAATTTCATCCCATTCTGTGCCAGGCTCAGTGTAAGACCTGGAATTATTTCCCCATGGCAGCCACTCCCTCAATTCTTCCAGAGTTTACCCCACAGAGCTCAGAATATTGCAGAAACCAACAAATGAAACTACTGATTATATGATCTTCGGAGCCTGGAGCCAGCTAGGGATGGATTATCAATAGGACTAATTAGTTCTCCTAAAGGGTCCAGCTTAAATCAGGATGACACTGTAGAAAGCACTCTATGTATATAAACAGTAAGAAATAGCCATGTCCTGAAGATCTATCTCAAGACCTACATATATAAGGGAAAAGAATTAGTATTAACTCTGTTTTGCTGATATGGGAACCAGGCGTGTAGTGATTACACGGTTTTGACCCAAAAGAAAATCTGAGATGGACCCCCAAATCAAACCCCAATAACAGAGACCTAGACCAGTCCTTCAACAGCCAGACAATCCACCATCTTCCTCTGGACTAAAAGCAGACATCATGACACAGGTGGCTGCTAGGTCTGCTAAACAGAGCCACTGGAAATGCTGTATTTTCAGTGTGGTTCGTGTTCATCCTAGATTTCATGCTCCTTTACTTACTTGAAGCCTCTGGCACCAAAGAATAATTTGCTGGGAAGCAAGAAAGTGTAGTTATGGATCATAAACCCTCACTTGCCTGCTGGCAATGTGCACAGCTGATGCTATCAGGGGAACATACACATGTCAGATTCTGTCCATCTAGCCCAGACTAGAAACAAGAAAAAGACCTTTAGAGTCGCACTCTAAATTTTTGTGCTTAGGTGACTGGGAAACTGATGTTCCAGTAGGATACTCTTCCTAAACTAGGAAGAAAACCAAAGCTACTCACTGGTTGGTGTTATGCACCAAAAGAAGCTGGGTACAGCCCTTGTGATATTGCTGCACAGAACATGAAAGTATTGTTGTGACCACCTATGTGAGCCCAAGCATATTCTTACTTTTTACTGAGAGGAATAAGAGCTGCTCAGTACTGTCACATTGTTCCTAAACTGTTGTTGGCAGGAGACAACCTGGTCAAAGGAAGGACCAAACTAACACTGAAGAATACATATCAAAAATGCAACCTGCTCTTGCAGCCCTGTGGCCTGTTCTCCCCACAGGGACCTTCAAAAGGCTAAACAAAACCTTGGTGGCTTATAGTGCTGTAAAAGACCTGCCTTGACCCCCATCACAGAGAATTGATGTGACATGCTTGAATACCGCACATCTTTTTCTGTCTCTAATTTTGGCTCCCTAGTTGCCTAATATCTGGACCTGATGTAAACTGCTGTGCTGAAGCAGGTTTATACGAGTTCAGCTGTCTCCTCCTGCCAGGCCCAACTGGTTGTGTGGCAGTAGGTGTGGATGCTGAACCTGCCCAGCCTCTTCCGTGGGTCCATCTTCAAGGAGCCCAGAAGACAGCAGGGAGGTCAGTTTGGGTCCTCTGTTTTCTAGTACGAAAAAGGCTACAGAGGTCCAGAGAGAGATGTGGTTGACAAGCTCGCATGGCCCCCAGGTGATAAACCATGCCCATGTTTCCCAGCAGACACCAGCCTTTCCAGTTCCACTCTGCTTTCCTTCCCCTATCCCATGCTCAGATGGTGGTCAGCCTTGTTTCAACTCCCACCAAACCAATGAAAGTGTCCAAGATACCTCAGTGAGGTAACTCTACAGGCAGAATCCCTGATATGGGGACATTGTCTCTTCCAAAATCCCATTTGAGGCTGACTTGTAAGGTGGATAAGCTATTCCCTATGTTCCACTGCAAGCTTCCATAATGGAACAGCTTGCCCTCCTCTTCTGTTTCCTCTGTACCCCTTTCTGTCATCCTTTAAGTGGGGAAGCACAATCAGAATAGGAGCAAATGCACATATACACAAGAGTTGGTGGCATGTTAAGCAGTGGGAGTAGGACACGTGGAGCAGATATGGATTTTATTCATGGCGGGGAGGATCTTACAATTGCCCTGACTTCACTCTGGCTCTTCCCCAGCTGGAAAGATGCTGCAACATCTGGCAGCAATCAATGGCATTCAAGTGTTATGTTACCCCCACTCTGTGTTCCCTGTATCCCCACCTCACCTGCAGCTTTGGAGCCCCGTCAGAGCTGCCCCACTTTGTGACCCACCACTGGGAAACTGTCAACCTCCACCAATGTGAAATTAAGATGGACCCATAGCAGTTTAAGTGACAACAAATTTAACTCCCTTTCAAAGAGAACAGGAGAATGTATGTCACCTATCCCGCCCACTGCACAAATCACGTGAAGAGAAGTTATTACAACCTGAAAAACTGGATGGAGACTAAACACAGCAATCCAACACAGACAAGCCCACGTCTGCTCACCCCAGATACCACCTCTGTCATTCCTACCTTACAACAGCTCTCCTACAAGCCTCTTTCTCTTGGCCCCCTCCTCTGCCTGCAGCATCCCTCTGCTACACACCCAGGTAATCATCATGGAGAAGCTCTGTTACCATTTGAAATCTTTGCCCTTACCACCTGCCCTATGACATTTTGTTCATCTGACTTCCTAATTCCCTGTCATGCAACTACCCTCCTACTTTCTAAGCGCTTTCCTCAAGGCAACACCTCCCGCTCTGGAGACTGTGATACTGGTGTCCCCCCAGGCTTCCAGCCTCAGCTGACCTGGCTTGATCTCCAGCCTCTACATAGCCTGCCAGTCTCACCTGCCTTCACCAAGGAAAACAGGAATGTGAAAAGCAGCACAGCAAAAGAAGGAGGTACATCTGCGTCACCATGTTAGCTTTGCCATCTACAGGACTTTGCAACCCTCTGCTTCCAGGAGATCTTCTCCCATCCTGAAGAACAGAGGAGCTGATCTCTTTATACTTGTCCCCTAAGCAAGCCACTGTTTGCTGCCCAGCCACAAGCACTGACCAAACAGTACACCTTGTCTTGGTGAATAAAAGGCCAAGAGAACCAGGATATGGCCGCACTGGAGACAGTAAACCAGACTCCAGCACTGCTGGGTCTCAGCTCCAATCCAAGATCAGACCTTTAGGACCTCCTCTCCTTTAGCCCTTTCACTTGTTCCTTACTTCCTTTCCCCTCACCTACACTCTCCTTCTCCCCTTCTCATCTCCAAAAGGCTGGGGTAGAGGTGTTGCTGAGGGGGTCTCACTGTCACAGCAACAGAGCCAGCATGCCAGCACTGACCCAAGGCCAGCAATCCCAGACGGACACAGAGTCTGCAAGCTCTGCAAGGTTCCTTGGCTTTTCTGTCCTTTCCCTGCTCTCACAGAGGGGCTGAAGGGACAAAGACACAGACCCTGTGCGGCCAGGCTGACAGGTGAGAAGGCTGCAGCGGTTCTCTGGTGCCTCTGGGCTTGCCACAGGGCACGGTGCAATCCATCTCACCTCACCAGCTCATCTGCTTCTAGGAAAACCTGGAAGCAGCACAGGGCAGTTCCTCACGTTTAAAGCTTGCCAGTTGTCTTCTGTTCACAGCTGAAACAATCAGGTGTCCTTCACTTGCTCCACCTGGGACGAGTACTCTGCCTTTAGGTATACAACAATTATGACTACTTCAGAGTTACTCTGGCTCATTAATTTTGTAAAAGGCTGACAGTTTTCGTTCTTTCAGGCAAGGAGTGTCCGTATCTGTGACCACGCTAAAACATTCTGAGTTCTCCCAACGATGCTTCCTTTGACCCCATCATGGGACAAATAAGCACAGAAAATGTTTGCGATTTTTCTGTCTTGCATTGGATCATTTTAGGCTTTTTATCTACATTTGTTAAAGTGTAGGTCACAAATGGGCAGCTTTTGAGAAGTGTAAACAAATTCCTCTTGTAGTTATTCCTGTGAGTCATCTTGTCTTAGATCTGTTATAAAAATCTCTTATCAGCCTGTTTCACAATGAATGGTTATTTTGATAGTTATATGATCTGTTTCTGATGTCCATGTTGTTTCAAAATTCTAAGCTTTTTTTCCAGGCTGAAAATGGCTTTGGAAGCAGGATACTTATTAGTGATTGAGGTAATTTTTATTTTCTATAAAAACAGATGTAGGGATAGCCATAGCAGAATGATTGTCCCGTCGAGATGAACACCAGTTTATTTCCCCTCATAAATAAGTACGGCTAGATTCAAAGACAACATGAGCCATTGTAGCCAGTAAGGCCTTAGAACAAGGGGATCTTCTTGGGCATATTAATATCTCTCCAGACAAAGTCAGCCTTGATATGTCATTAAGTCCTTTACTCAGAACATCACGTTAAGGACTGCGCTGACAAGCAAAGGTCAGAGTTCTTTAAAGCCCCTGCCATATGACAATGGTCAGTCATGCCAGACCTGGAAACAGACTTCAAGCCTGCTAATTTTGTAATCCCATTATCCCCTGTTCCCCACCTCCACAGCAACTGGAATCACTGGCCCTTCTTCTGTTCCTTTCCACCTTAGCCTCTCTGCAGCCAAAGCTCCAAGAAGGGTAACGTGATGGGAATGTGCAACTAGATCCTCCAGCCTCCCCTTCTCACCACACGCTCATGCACCTGCCCCATACTTGCTCTCTAGGACAGGTCCCCTTTCACCCCCAAGCTTCTGTGCTGTGCTCTGTAGCCATCACTGCCCATCTCCTGCATTCCCTCTCTTGTACATTACACATCCCCCTTGCCTTTGCAACAGTTATCTTCTGCATCATCTCTTTGCCATCATCTTTCTCCTTTCCAGCCTCATTTTTTCCAACATCTACCTCCTCTCTTTCTCAGGCTTAATCTAGACGGAGTTTAAGGTGTGATGTTAGCCACAAAGGATAATCCGGTCATTTAACCAGTCTAATATGGGCACAGCAGACTGGCTTTAAGTCACGTTAAATGGATCAGGTTAGAAACTAAAAGAGGTTTACTTTAAAACCTAATTGAGGCAAGAAATCAGTGTTTCTTTGCACATCTCTCAGTTTTTATCAGTTTCTGACATCCTTTCCAAGAGTCTCTCCCTGTTTTTGTTCTGGTCTTCGTCTTCCGTAACCCATCTGTTTTTCCTCCCTTTGTGCCCCAAAGAGGCTCCTTTACACAACTTCTTCATCACCCTAAAGAGGACGCAAGTCTTGTTTTTCCCCTTTAGACTCAGCTACCCACAAGGTCATTTTTTACTCACTCTCAGGCGAATCACATGGCTTTTCTCATTTAGGTACTTCCCCTTTGCATGCATTTATGTTAATATGTGCTTGCTTCTCATTCAAAGTTTATCACTCCTACCTCAAAGTCAAAGACCTTTTTTTTTTAGAAGAACAAAGAACCTCTTTTCCGTCTTAGATATGGATAAGGTGAGGCCAGGATCCGGGATGACTGTCACTAATCATACAGGGACACAGAGAGGGAAAACAAGAGAGACTAGAAAATAAGGCTGGAGTGAAAGCATGAAGGCAAAAGTTTACAGATAGGGCTGAGTAACAGTTAACATCAAGAACAACGAGGCCTGATTCCTTCCCAGCGGTGCCCCTGGTACCCAGGAGAGGGCAGGTGGTAGCAAACGCTGCATTGCATAGTGGGAGCCAACCCACTCCAGCACTCCCCTCCACTGGCCAGTACCCAGGTTCACTGGACAGGGAGAGGTCTGCTGGGGACAGGGTGCTCCAGATTGCTCCCCTCTGCCCTGCGAGACCACAGGTCCCCCATGAGCACCAAAACTGTCTGTTAGCTGAACCACAGCGTTCTTGTTTGAGGCTGAGGGTGGCTCAATTATTGGGGGAACTTTAGCAAAATGCCAGCTATTTATTTTGTGTTACTCATTCAACTTTAAGGCCAATTAGTAGGTCTTTTATGTCTTTAAGTGCACACTAATATACTGCAACACTCTTGTCTCCTTATGGCACCTAACCGTTTCCTGCAGTGGCCTGGATTTCCTTTCCTCACTGCTGTTAAAAGAGGGCCGAAGCTGCAAGAAAATGATAAATAGGAAGCCCTAAAAGGCCAGATTGTTTACAAAACAACACGTAGGCACACTATCCATAATGTATTGTGGATAATGTTAAATAGCATGAAAAAGAGTTATTTGTTTTGCTGTATCCTTTTGTACTTAAATAAATACCAATGCATGATCTTGGTTTAACCAGCTTAAAGAGTTTCTTGGCCTGCTCCCCAGATGTGCACAGATCTGTAACATTTCCTACGGCTTTTCTGTTGACAGTGCAATATAGAAGGCACTAGTATTTGGCTACAGCAGAGCTCTTGCTGTTTGATTGCAAGGGATCTGCAATGTCTGTTGCATGTGTATTGAAGACTTTCCGGATTTCCTTCCTGTGCCGTAACACTGCAGGCTTACAGCCAAGTCCCATTTTTCCTAAGGTTCCCACGTCTAGATCTTTTTGCCACTTAAAAAAAAAATTTCCTTTATCTTGCTTTTAGCTACAGGTTTCAGATGGGTTTTCTGGAGTACTTAAATCTTGGTAAGCATTCATTTCAGCACACGCTCATTCCCCAAACCTCCCACCTGCAGCTGCGTTCCACTCTCCTCTGTGGTGCCCATCACACAGCTTCCCGATTGCCCTCCCAGTCATTCCACCCCGCTGCCTCTCCTCGCCCCAGCTCTCCCGCCTACTCCCTCTTTTTCTTTCCCTGTTTTCCTCACCAGTCTCCCCTCCTTCCCTCTCCTTCCTTCCTCCCTTTCTCTTCACTTTCTCTGAATGACTGTAACACTGCCAGGACTTGGCAGATGAGCCACCCCGTCTCCAAATTAGCTAAATTAGCTACATTAGCTGTGTGCGCTACAGGGAAACCCTCTTTTGCAAGCTCACCTCTGCCAATCCTGCACAAGAGAGGGGCTTCTTTAGGGATTCAGTTTCCTGCAGTTATTCAGCTGTTCTGATGTTGTTTTTGCTTCTGCATGGAGCCAGGGCAGGCCGTGGTGTGTGTGGTGCTATACCCGACCAGTTATTTATCATGTAAAAAATGTGCCCCTTGCACCTGGAAAACGGCTCACCCACTCCTCTCAGGCAGGGGTTGCTAAGCAATGCACTTGTGCTTGGGGGGCAGCAGGGAGCAAGGCTGAGGTCACAGAATAGAATCAACCAACCAGGTTGGAAGAGACCTCTGGGATCATCGAGTCCAACCGTTGCCCTGACACCACCCTGTCAACTAGACCATGGCACTAGGTGCCATGTCCAGTCTTTTCTTAAACACATCCAGAAATGGTGACTCCACCACCTCCCTGGGCAGCCCATTCCAATGTCTAATAAACCTTTCTGTAAAGAAATTCTTCCTAATGTCCAACCTGAACTGGACAGGTCTGAAGGTCTGGCAGCCCTTCTCTTAGGAGTGACCCATTGCAAAATAGGAGGGCAGGGACAGGCAGAACCACCTGCCACTTAGCGGCAGAGGCCACAGAGGAGATGGCTGATTTATTGTAATCTTTGACTGACAGATAATTGCTTGCCAGAGTGAGTCCAGAAGAGGGCAACAAAGCTGGTGAAGGGTCTGGAGGGTATGTCCTATGAGGAGCGGCTGGGGGAACTGGGATTGTTTAGCCTGGAGAAAAGGAGGCTGAGGGGAGACCTTATCGCTCTCTACAACTACCTGAAAGGAGGTTGTAGTGAGGTGGGGGTTGGCCTCTTCTCCCAGGCAACTAGCAACAGGACTAGAGGACATAGCCTCAAGCTGCACCAGGGGAGGTTCAGGTTAGACATTAGGAAAAATTTCTTCACAGGAAGGGTTATTAGGCATTGGAATGGGCTACCCAGGGAGGTGGTGGAGTCACCATCCCTGGAGGTGTTGAAGAAAAGACTGGATATGGCACTTAGTGCCATAGTCTAGTTGACACAGTGGTGTTAGGTCAAAAGTTGGACTCGATGATCCCAGAGGTCTCTTCTAACCTACTTGATTCTGTAATAAGTGGATGGGATGGAGGGAAGAGCAAACCATTTCCCATGGCAACCATACTCAAGTCATCTGAGGTCAAACTGATGACTGAGGCTGCCAGAGAAAACGAAATTTGATGTGAGAATAAATCCCACAGCAGTGACTGTGTGACTCAGCCTGCCAGCTCTGAGTGCCTCAGCAGCCCTGCATCCCCTCGCCCTCCCCCCCGGCCCCAAACTGTACTGCATTGCTCCCTGCTACGGTGCTCCTCAGGGCTCTCCCAAAGCTCGATCTTCTATCTCAATGCCTGTACTGGACTCACCCCTGGCTATTTTTGCTTCTGGGTCACCGAGAACACATCTGCATAGCCAGCAGCGGTTGGCTGCAGCGCGGCTGGGCACATCACGGGCCAGGGCTGCCCACACCAGCCCACCGCCCCCACCATCCACCGGAGGATGCTCAGCTCGCCAGTCACCGCTCCTTCACCGTCCTCAAGTACCCGACTTCATACAAAGCCAGCCTATACGTGCCTAGTGACGATAAAATCACGTCGCCTTGTTTCTGTCTTGTTTTTTTTCTTTTTCTTTTTTTTTTTGTTTTTTTTTTTGTTTTTTTTTTTTGTTGTTGTTTTCGATGGGCAGGCAGCCTCCGCAGCCCTCCTGCCAACCTCTGGGCCCGGAGAGCGGAGGGGCTCCAAGGGAGCAGTCCCTGCAGAGCCCCGCTGCGCTGGAACGGGTTTCTGTTGCCATCTGGTGGCAGCCGAAGAGCCGCTGGAAATGTAGAATAAATCCCAAGATCCAACCCGCCCCCCCCCCGCCATTCTCTGTGCAGGGCTTCTTCTCCTCCATTTATTCCATAGGCTCTTACTCCGGCCACATCACAGTTTCCACACTTTACAGGGGAGGGGGGGAGAATGTTAATGCCATTGGATTATTTATTTATTATTTAATCTAATGTTATACCTGTCATCGCGAGCTTTCTCCATGGTTTTCAATTCAACACTTGTCTACTCCACACGCTGTAGTCAAGACACCCTCCTAACCTCCGAAACTTGTGGTTTAGCTCACCCTAAATTAGAGATCTTCACTCTAACCTCACGAGCTGCTGAATGAGTCATCCACAGCGGGTCAGTTAATGAACATAAAATTACCAACTCCATCTGCCCGTTGCAGAAACCTCCTTATAGGATTGCACCTCTGCTTACCGAAGAACATACCACCAGCCAGCCTTAGGCAAGCCCAGAGTCCCATCACTGGCTTAGGGGCAGAGGCCTCACTGAGGGCAAAGATCTCACATCAGATGGTTTGCCCTGACACGTTCCTTTTGTGGGCACTGTAGCAGCTTCTGCTGGAGCCTGGTTTAAACTGCAGCACAAGAGTTTCTGCAGGTAGCCACAAATTCACCCTCTTGTCATCTCGTTATTCTCTGGTAGAGAATAATTCTCTTCCCATTTAAGGAGGGCAGCAAACCCAAAGACTGGACAATTCAGAAGCAGGACATCCTGATGGCATTTGATTGTAGTCCTCCCTTGGTTTTCACTCCCACCTATGCTTTGCTCCTTGTTCGAGCCCTGCCTTTGTGCCTCCCTCTGTGCCAGCCTTGCTCATGCTCCCTGTTCCCTGCTCCAGTCCAGCCACATCTGCCTGCTGGAACCACCCAACCTCGTGACCATCTTGCCTAAACTCCAACAAACTGACTTACCACTCAGGCACAGAGTCCCCTGTGAATTTCCCACTCCGGTGTTCCCAGAGGCAGGGATGACTCACAACATCTTGTCACTCCCAGTGACTCAACTGATGAAATCCCCAGAGCAGCCAGCTACACTCCAGCTCTGTGCAGATGTTGATGCTCCAGCACCAGCTTCTGCCCCACGTGAAACTATCTGTGGAAGTACAGCAGCTCCTTCACTAGCCCCGTCTCAGAGGTGAACCTTCCCTTGCCAACAAAACTGATGAAGACCACTGATGTTTTTTCAGTACTTTTCACCTATGTCATTTGTTGTTTTTGACACAGTCTCCTGTGTGTGCTGCTGATGGTGTCATGCAGGCCCAAACAAGCCCTTCACTGCAGAAGGTGAGGCATTTCTTTTAACAGTTTATGTAGCCCCAGGAGAGGGCAGTCAGCAGAAGCTGCACTCACAACATTAAAGCAAGGACAGAGGCACCGTGTGGGATTGTTTGGCAGTACTGTGACCCTCAGCATGGTCCCAGAAAGGAACCTTGCAATGTGGCATCCCCACTTCCAACAGGGGCTGATGGGAAAAGTCCTGCTGCAGCTATAAACATCCTTCTCTTTAGGTAATCTACTTTTTACTCTCTCCATCAGTACTGACATGCACTGGCAAGACAGGAAGACTGAGTGTTTGAGGGGCTCACAACTGGCAGCGATTCTCTCACGCAGCTCTCTACAGCTTCATGTTTCAGCTTCATGTTCAGTCCAGTGCATTCACAACTGTTACTTCAGGTCACAGAGCAGAGACAGGCACTAGAGAGTTGTTTGCCACCACACTGCTGGAAGGCAGTGGGGGGACAGAGGGTGGTCCTCAGCCATTTTGAGTTAAATACCTGATTCCACAGACATCATAAACCTAGGCAGTCCAAGACACCCCACTGACCTGTCAGCCCACTGCTCTGCTCCAAAATGAGGTAACCTCATCCCATGACAGTATGATGGCAACAGGTCACACGGGTCTGAAAGACATGGGAGTCTCTAGAAACTTCACAGACAGGATTTTATTAAGAATATTAATGGTTTTTTACAACTTAGGCCAGGAGTGGATCTTCATTCACTCCAAACTGTTTTGTGGCAGAGATTATTTGGTTACACAACCATACCAGTAAATGAAACGGTGGCTAGGAGTGTTCCCCAGCACTGAAATTTGATGTTTGAAGTTTTGTTAGCAGCCAACTAGCAATTTTCCAAGCAGTTCTGTTACAGAATCACAGAATCACAGAATCAACCAGGCTGGAAGAGACCTCTGGGATCATCGAGTCCAACCATTGCCCTGACCCCACCATGTCAACTAGACCATGGCACTAAGTGCCATGTCCAGTCTTTTCTTAAACACATCCAGAGATGGTGACTCCACCACCTCCCTGGGCAGCCCATTCCTGAGGAGAAGGAACACGCCTCCACACAATCCAATGTGAATCAAAGTGAAGACGCTTTTTTAAGCATAAGCTGTCCCTTCTATACATTTTGTACTTTTCCTGGCTGTAAGCATGTGCATTGCTATTGGTTAATATTACGAAACATACTCTTCTTTGATGTGTTCATTGGTCACTGCTCTGCCACTGGTCCTTTCTTAATTGGCTCCATCAGTTCTTGTTTCTTCTCCTCCGTGTTCGGCTCCCACCGGCTACTCCCTCAATTCTTGTTTGCTCAACTGCTGTTTTTCCTCATCTCTTCTCTCCAAGGTCGGCTTGTTGACACTAGCTACATGAATCTTGTCACACAGCTAGGCCCTCACTCCATACTCTCATACTTCTGGCTCATTACATGACCATTCTGCTCCAAAAACCCCTCTACACATTCCAATGTCTAATGACCCTTTCTGAGAAGAAATTCTTCCTAATGTCCAACCTGAACCTCCCCTGGTGAAGCTTGAGGCTATGTCCTCTTGTCCTATCGCTAGTTGCCCAGGAGAAGAGGCCGACTCCCACTTCACTACAACCTCTCTTCAGGTAATTGTAGACTTTTTCATGGTTTGTTCATGGTTTAGGTCTCAGCACATGACAAGGAATGGTCCAGAAGGAAGTCTGCATGCAGCCAGCCTGTTATAGAGGGTAAGAGAGTTTAACAGTATGGCCACTCCACACCTATTGGCCGCGGAGACAGAGACGAGTCTTGTTTAATTCACTACCACAGAGTCAGCCTTTCACTCTGAGTGAGCATTGAGCCAATTTATAGACACTTTGTTCACTTCTCATACTTCCCAATTACTTTAGGGAATCATTTGGGCAAGGGATTAATGCAGATTAGGTCCGAAGTCTTCTTTCACTAGCGTGTCTCTACATGTATTGCTCGATTCACTATGATGACACAGCCAAGTGTATTGATTTTTTTTTTTTCAGCTGCATTGCCTTTAGAAAATGAGAGCTTATTGCTGGTTTTCAGGATCCAGGTTACTGGAAACACTGGTTAATAGGTCAGGTGCTTTGCTTTACCACAGAGTCGTGCTTTACCACACAACTCACATTGATTTGATCCCAGACATGAAGACTCTGTATCAGAGCCAAAGCCAACGCTGCTTTGAAACAAAGCCAGGTTACCCTGAACGCTTAACATAGGGTTCACATGTGTTCCCAGAGCTTCATCTACAGATCTCCACATTCTTTATGAGCTGGAAAGGAGAGCTTCCTTAAATCTTGCGCTGCCTGTCAAGAACCAAAGAGGGGTCTAGGAAATACAAGTACGCATCCTTTCATTGCATCCCTGAGTTGCTGACTTGCATGTGGCAAAAATCACTACAAAGCTAGAGCTGGGGAAGCATAGAAGTTCTAAATCCAACTGGAAACAAATGCTAAATAAGTCTTCCAGGCCAGAACTGGTCCTTTTGAGTATATGGTTTCTCATCTTGCTGACAGTAATTCTTCCAGCGGCTGCAGGCTAACTTAGCTCCAAATATTTTGCATCACCACCAAGTGCATGTCATAACTGCAGCAATGCCATTTTAAGCAACCCAGAGCAGAACTGCTGGCTCAGACCAGTTCTTAAGAAGGGCTAAGGACGATTCACGTTAAGGTTTCAAAGCTCACAGACTGAACCAGGCTTACTGGTGTTTTAGGGGCTCTGCAAATGTTTACTACCGATTTGTTGCCAAGTTACCAAGTAACCTCTCTCCCTGACACAGACTCCTTAAGCAGAGGGCAGTATTTTTTGTGAGAGCAGCCATTCAAAAATCCTTTGAAAACCTTACACAAGCGTTTGTAAATACATTTTTTTCCTTCTGTTCATCCTGTGTCTCCTCAAATGTTCGAGACAAAAATCTTCTGATTATGCACAGGAACACAGTTATCCCAGTTCTTTGGACAGACAGGCATCTAATGCTGACTATTCCTATAAACCAACAACTTCAGAACATAATTAGCAATATTGTAAAAAAATCCTTCAAGTAATTGGACCATGTCTGGCCAATGGTAACACCACTGGAAGGAGTATGTTGTGTTTTCAAATGTGGACTGATCAGAAAGCTTTAATAGTTCAGAGAAGAAACTGAATTAAGTTCAAGTTAAATGGCTGTTTCCTTTTCCTGTTTCCCCTCTACCACCTCAGGCTGAGTGGAGGAGTAGGACAGCAGATGCCTGTCCATGAAAGGAAACATTAGTCAGCCACCTTCTCGAGCTCTGTATCTTCATTTTAAATTCAGTAATGTTTCAGTGTGACTCACCTTTGGGACATCCTTCACTACAGTCTCTCCTAAGCATCAGTCACCTACCAGATAATTCAGCATCCTCAGCCAGGATGTTCCCCCTCACCACCTCTCAACAGCTTGTGGGGACATAACCCTAACAAATAGCCCCATCTCAAATGTATTGTCATTGAAGACATAACTAGACACTCATGAGAGCTACATAAATGTCTGGTTCTTTCTGAAAGCTAGTAAAGTATTTGGCTCAACCACTTCCTTCGGCAATGAATTCACCAGCTAAATCTCATGACATGGAAAAATGTTTCCTCATTTTTACTCCCTAGTTTCATTGAAGGGTCCCTTTGTTCTCATATTATGATACAGGAAGAACAGAAGCTCTCAAGTCTACTTTTCCTACTCTAGCAATTATTTTATAAACTATCTGTCCACTTTTATATCTCTCCAAAATAGCAACCTCAGTTTTTCTAATCTCTCTCTCAAGAGTTTTTACATGTCTTAATCGCCCATGTCACCTTTTCCTGAAGTCTCCTCTTTAACAGCAGGCTTCTTTGTCCTCCCCAGAGCATTCAGACAAGATTGTCCACACTGGCGCTGAAATCTCATGCCTGTGATTATTACAGAGTTAATGTAAACCCCAGAAGGGTTAACATCAGCCCTTGCCATTGCACTGTTGACATTGAATTTCAATTGCTGTTGTGCTGTGCAGTCACCTTCCCTGTTTAGGTCTGACTGAAGTCTTCCACAGCTCTCTCTAATACAGCTACTTTGAATTTCTTTGTCTTCTACAGAGGTTATTGCTTCACTGTTCACTTTTCCCTCCTCTTTCCAGATGAACATTAAAAAAACACAACACAGGACACAGGATAAATCCTTAAGACATTTTGCTTTTAACCTTTTGCCATGATGAAAGTTAATTGTTCAATTCCACCCTTGCTTGCTGCTTATAGGACAGTTCTTGTTCAAAGACAATTCTTCTCATCTTACACTGTAACGCTTAAAATTTTTTAACATATTTTGTTTGCACAATTTAGGGAAGGCCATTTTGGAAAGTCCCTGCTTAATTCTGGAAATTTTTTGCCTACTGTTCAGCCTAACTTTGGCCACTCTATTTGTTCCTAAATTAGCAACCTTCCAATTAAAAGCTCCCTTCTCTACCTGTTGCTTACTGGCAGGTGTGTTTCTGGCCAGCCATCAGATCCCTTCCCAGTCTCCATCATACTAGTCAAGGTTTTTAAGCCAAAGTTCTGGTGATAGGATCTTCATTCTCCAGAAAATCCTAGAAGCCATTCTTACACCTGTTTCAGTTTGAATGAATCTTTATTGAGAATGAATGATCTGACTTATTAACAATATTCTATATGAGATTTTTTTAATAGAAAATTCTCTTGATACTTTCCTGGATCCCATTTACCTTTTAGCAGTTCATGGTGTGTGACCAGCTAATACTCAAAGATCTTTCTCCTCCTTCTCTCTCATTTCCAGTCAGTGAGTTCCCAAGGGAAAAAAAAAAAGTTATTAGTCCATATATTCATGGCACTAAATTTTGCATACTTGAATCTCATCCAAGATTTCATTTCATCCAAATCTCAGAGGTCTTTCAATATTAGTTTATAACATCCTGATCATTCTGTCCTTGTGCCATCAGCAAATTTCACCCAAATGCTCTTTTTATTTACGCCAAGGCCATGAATTCAAATATGAAACAAGATAAGGCCCCTAAGTGACCTACATTAGTAATCCTTTTTTCCTATCAAGATTCTGTCTTTGTGGAGCAGTCTCAAAGGCCTTGTAAAAATCTAAATATATCAGATTAAATGTTTCTCTTTTATTAACTTCTTTATTGACACATCCAGGAAACTGAGGAGAGGATTTATGAGATACTCTTTGCTTAAAGAATTCATCTTGGTTATCATAGTCTTCCAGGTGTTTTGACATATTTTTAATTACCATTCCGACAGCTTTCTAGAAATAGATAAAAAGTTTCACTATTCTGCTTCCCTGCTTCATCCCTAGCACCCTTTTTAAATTGTGGGTACAGCCTCTATTGTCTCCCCTGACGCTCTGGTACCATGGCAGCTTTCTATGAGAGACCACATATTTTCCTAACCCCCAAAGCCAAGGTGCCCAACTACTTCTCACTTGAAGTTCTCTGGAATTCTTGGAGGTATGCCATATTATGTGTTAAAATGATTAGTTTGGTCCAACATTTCTCCTTATGAGATCTCAATTCCAAAAGCTGCTTCATTGTGAAAACCAGAATGGATGCAGGACATGAATATAAAAGCCTCCTACATCCTCAAAACTGAAGGTGGATTTGAAAAAGCATTTTTCCTGATTGTTCTCCTTAACCTCCCTTGATCCAACACATCCACTAATTCTTTCACAGGCTTCCTGGTTCTCACATCGTAGAAAACTCTCATTTATACTTTTTACTCATTTCACTGTTTGCTCTGCAACTCCCTGTTCTAGCTTCCCTCCTAATTATTACATTCTGCAAATTCAAGCTTCTCCCTACTGTAAATTTTGAAGAACCTCTTGCATGACTCCCAGTTTCTCAGAAATTATAACTTAAGTCACATGGGTATCCTGTTTTCCTTTTGATCCACCGGAATGCTTGTCATCCGAGACTATTATTATTGCTGATATCATAGGTATCCACAGCACTTCTAAGGATTTTAATCTTTTACTATTAACTCTGATGTCTGCTTCTCAGTCGGAACGCAATGGCATGAACTGCTCATTAGTTTGAGCTATGGCGATCAAACTTTATATCCTGTCTGCATTTTCACACCATCTGCTTTTGAAGTGGTAGACAGACTGTTAATCAGACTTACTGTGCTTCAGTGTCTGTGAAGTGTAGTGGCTCTTTGAAAAGTGACTTGAGGTGGTTCTACATTTACTGTTTCACAGCAACTTCTGTCTGCACTTACAGGCAGACAGAGCTTTCCTAGCTGCCAGCCCTGGGATGTGACCACAGCTTTCCTTCCCTGGCATCGTTGCCTAATATGAAGACCCAAACTTTGATGCACAAAACAGGGTTTTGCTTTAAGGACAGCTACTAATTGATCTTTTGGTTTGCTCACTATAACTATCTGAAGCTTAGAATACAATTTTGTCAATTCAATACAGGAAGGAGCAGTATCCAGCTTCCCCTCTCAGAGCTATTTTAATTCTGTAGGGCTAACAAGCAAGAAAAACAGTAAAAATTGTTTCAGCCTGTCAAGTCAGAAGATTAGTCAAAACGTACCTAAGCATCTTAACTGCTGAGTAAGAAGGCATCTTTTCACGTACAGCTATTTAGCGGAGAATCAACTTGTAACTTTGCTGCACTTTGCTTTGTATTCATTGAGCCTATAGTAACATAATGTACAACAGTACCTTGGCGAGCTTTTGGGCCCTAGAATCTGATATTCATTATCAGTTTACCTGTCTAACTACTGAAATGTCTCACTCGTGAGTACTTCATAATCCTTAACATAGTAACACTACATAAACCTGAGATACGAAAGTGCAATTATCACAGAAATAATTTTCTCACTGAAATCTTTTTAGATGTTTTACACTGAAGGAAAAACAGCATGAATTGTAAATGTACATAGAACAAATTTACTTCATTCACTGACACCCCCTTCTCTTCCCAAAAAAGCTCCTTTGTCTCATCCAAGTCTGCTAGAATAGAGCACAGCAGACCCTAGGCCACTGAAAACGCTTCAGAAGACCTCGACACCCTGGTCTGCCAGACCGTGATGGCAGGGAATCTTGTTCCCAGGGGTTCCCTGCTCTCTAGCCTTACAAGCACCAAAATCATGCAGGAGTCTGCATTTAAGTATTACTTATTCTCATGTAAGCACTTGCTGACTCTGTCAGCTCTGAGCTCACCCTCCAAGCTTTTCAGCTTGAGCTCCAGAACAAGACTCCTACATATTATTTTTCCCCACCAATCTCTCTAGAAGACATCACTCACAGAGGCCCAGAGCACACCTCAGCCACAGGGAACCCATAGGAAGGGCTGGGGCAGGCCAAGCACATCACGGTTAAAACATTCTCCCCAGCTTGTGAGAGATCTGGATCCCAACTCCTGCCACCCCACATTGCCTCCTGTCAGAGATCTCACAGTCTGAACACGCAATTAAGTATTTTGCAGTATTTGTCACTTTGTATCTCCCTGGTATCATCTCCCATATACTGACTGAATGCCCTGAAGACTGGGGTTTATAATCCATCTATTTTTGTGTTCATGAATATTTGATCATTCGCACAAAGAGGAAGAGCTTCAAAAAAACAAAAAGCCTTAGAAAAGCAACTGCCTCCAATTATCCCAAGCTGGGTAATAGGAGCATTTACCTAAGATATGCTGGCACATCTCTCTTTCAAATAGGGTGTTTGACCTTGGGCAGACATAGAAGGAGCAGTCTCCTTCTGCACATGATCCTTGGGAATGAAACCTGCTCTGCTCTGGTACCTGCCTACAGCCACTATGCCTGTCTGAAAGATTGAGGGAAAAGCAGGTGACCCAGGTTTAAACCTTTTCTATAAAGCTATGAGAAGAATGAAAGTCCCTTGCAGAGATCTAAAAAAGCAAGAACTCCTGTAGGGTTCATGAAAATAAAAGACCAAATACAGGAGAAAGACTTTATTTTTGTCCTTGTAGAGGGAAAGGTCATGGTACAAACTAAAGATTTAAAAGGCATATGAGAACCAGAATGAAAAGAGACATTACAAATGCACCAATTAGGGGAAAAGCTTCAGTTAGAACTTGTGCTTTATCGGACGTCAAAGAAACCAATTACGAGCCTAAAACTGATAAGGAACCTTTGTTAGTTCTGCAATTCACAGATCTACCTGCTTCAAAGCACATTAAAGTGAAGCTGTAGCCTGAAAAATTACTATCAATCACAACCATGCGCGATGGCATGGAGCCCGCAGAGTCAGGCTTGGAGGAAACAGAGCAAACCATCAGTCACTAGGAAATGAAGGCTGGGACTTTCCTTCTATTGAAAAAGTCTTTCTGTATTGAAAGCACAGCCAGCGTCTCTGTCTTATGACTTCTGAGGATTTCAGGAAGGGTTCATAGAGTTGCAGGTCCTATTTGAAGGCAGGGGTGGGCCCATGGCAGAGACAGGATAGTCCATGTAGAAATTGTACTTCTGTGCGTGGTGAGAGACAAAAAGGCTTCTGTCCACGCGAATATTCCATTATCTTTCCCAGTGACTAAAACGTCTGGAGCAGGGCTGATTTGATTTTTTAATGTAACCTGGCAGGGTTTCATCAGCACACTCCTTTAGCAGACACGGTTGTAACAAATAAATCACGCTCCACTGCTGAAAGCCTGAGTGCATTTTAAGTGGGAAAAGGATACACCTCACCCTGTGAATTCAGTCACACCTGTTGAGCGATTAAATTAATTTTAATGGCTTCTTTTACTCCCACCTACAGTGACACGAATACAACCATGACAGCAAGAGGGATCCTGCGCTCCCTCATGTATCATCACCGTCACCCACCCAAGCGCTGCACGCTGCGTTTGAATTGATCACGAAGCGCCAGAAGCCCAGCGCGCGCCTGAAGGCCTGGCAGCTGGGAGCAGCCCCGCACCGCTCGCAGCGTGGGCGCTGCTGTGAGAGACAACATGGAGCCCCGTCCTGCCATTTTGCAGGCGCCGCTCCCCACGCGTGGGGGGGGCGGTAGGAGAGGGGGGAGGACCTCCACGACACGGGCCCAGCTGCGAGGAGGCTGCGGAGGGGAAGGCCCCGCCGCAGCCTGGGTGTCACTGCATGGCGACGGGGCCGCGGCCCCCTCCGCGGGAGCGGCGGGACGGAGCGCGGCCTTCCCAGGCCCGCCCACGGCCGCCAGACGCGCTCCGCCGACAGGCCAGGGCGAGGAGGGGGGAGGAGAAGGCCCCGGAGGCCCCGCGCCGCCCGCCCGGCCACCGTCCGCGCCGTGACGCAACGTGACGTGCGCGGCGGCATAAGCATAGCCAGCCGCCGCCACCCCCGCCGCGCATGCGCCGGCTGTCGGCCGGAGGACAACGACAGCCGCCTCAGGCCGCGGCGTTAACCGGAAGCCGTCGGCCCCGGACAGGAAGTGACCCCCGCGCACAGTGACAAACAGCCCCGCTGCCGAGGCCCACTGCCCGCGCCCCGCTCTAGCCGGCCGCGCGGCCCTTTGTGACTCATTTGACTGACACGCGAGGGGGGACCAATGGGAGCTCCTTCTCCCATCCCGTCTGGCCCACCTTATCTCGGGCCACGGCCAATCGGAAGGGCAAATTCCCCTCCGTCGCCGTCGTCCTTTGATGGATGGTAGCAGTAGCCTACCAGACAGTGGACTGCGGGCTAGCCCTGCCCCCGCCTCCCGCCAATGGGCGCTGTGGAATGAAGGCGCTAGCGGGACCGGCGGCGGGGGGGGGGGACGGAGGGCCGCGCCAGGCGCCCCCGCCCCAACAGCGCCGCCGCCGCCTGCTGCGGTACAGCCGCCCGAGCGCCTCTGCCCTGGGGGAGCCGCCCCCACCACCCCGCCGTGGGGGCCTCCCGCCGCCCTCGGGCCGGGGCAGCCCCGGCGGCGCGTGCCCGCAGCGGCTGCGCTCCCCGCCACACGTCCCCAGGCTGGATGCGACACGGGGCGGGGAGGAGCCGCCCGGCCGCTGCGTGCGGGGGCTCCTCGCGCTCTTAAGGTGGCCCGGCGCGGCGCGTGCCGCGGGCCCGCCGCCCTGCCCTGCCCGGCCGCGGCGGGAGGGGGAGCCGGCTGTGCCGCCCCCCGTGTCGCCAGCGGGAGCGGGGCGTACGGCCTCTGCCCGGGGGGCGGGGGGAAAGCTCCGCCGCGGGGAGACGCGCGGTAGCGGGGGTTGACATAGCGTCAGGCGGGAGCTGCCTGCTGTGAGGGTGGCGTGCGGGGGTGCCCGGCGGCTTCACTGCCCCAGCGGGCTTCCAGGGCGGGGGCGGCTGGGGGAGAACGAAGCCGCTTTGCCGTCAGGGTGAGGGTGTCGAGTGGAGGAGGCCGCTCCTTGCTTCGTGTAGTGGGAGGTGAGAGCCTGTCGCACAAGGCTTCCTGCTGTGAAGACGGGGAGCTGTGGCACCAAGGGAACGGTAGCTGGAGACACAGTGTCTGCCTTCACAGGTGCCCGAGGCTAGGCCAGCAAACACATCCCTCAACGTTTAGAATCATAGAAGCGTTTTGCTTGGAAAGGACCTTTAAGATCGTCAAGCCCAACCGTTAACCCAACACTGCCAAGTCCACCAGTAAAACATGTCCCTAAGCACCACATTTACTCGTCTTTTAAATGCCTCCCGGGATGGTGACTCCACCACTTCCTGAGCAGCCTGTTCCAATGCTTGATAACCCTTTTGGTGAAGAAATTTTTCCTGATACCCAATCTAAACCTCCTGTGGCCCAACTTGAGGCCGTTTCCTCTTGTCCTATCACTTGTTACCTGGGAGAGGAGATCGACACCTATCTAGCTACAACCTCCTCTCAGGTAGTTGTAGAGAGCCATAAGGTCTCCCCTCAGCCTTCTTTTCTCCAGACTAAACAACTGCAGTCCCCTCAGCTGCTCCTCATAAGACTTGTTCTCCGGATCCTTCACCAGCTTTGTTGCCCTTCTTTGGAGCAAAGGCTTGTCCAACCTTTGAAACTGCCGAGCTCCCCGCAGGTCCAGTTGGCGCAGGCAGAGACATAGGGTACGTCGCCTTTCTTGTAGTCAAGCTCTTAAACATGTATTTAAAGCACCCAGTTTTAAACCACCAGTTTTAGCCTCTTGATCGTGTGAGACACATCATTACATGGGGCTACCCTGAAAAAGGGGCAGGTACATCATTTCCATATAGCATCTAAGAAATTATTCAGGAGACATAACAGAAGCAACTAAAGTAAATTTTTATATATATTTTTACACACAAGTATATAAAAGAAAGATTTTTCTAAGTAAGAAGAGGTTTTGAAAAAAACCAAAAACCTACAAACCAAGCACCAAACCCTACTCAGGGAGAAAAATATGTTAGGATACCTGTATGTTACACAGGATTGCTGAGGTGCCTGTTTACTACTAGTTGCAAATGGAAGGAACAGTCCTTCAGCCAGGATGTGGAAGAGAATTCCTTCCCAAACACCATAAGTTTCAATGTCCTAACTGCCAAAAAACAAAGCCACCTCCTACACCTTCCTGGATACCAGAAGCCCCAACTGCCCGCTACCCATCTGTCAAAATTTATAGTTTCCCCTAGACAACTATTAACAATTCAGTCATGCACAAAGCCAGTGGCATCTTGAAAAAATTGGAGAAGGATAAACCACATTGAATGTAATGTAAAAATAAGTTAAGTGGTGAGTAGTTTACTTTTTTTCCCTTGTCTCCATCTGCTAGCCCCTTTTTTCTACTTACCTTGCAAAGGCTTTAGGATGGATCTTTTTGTTCTCTGAATGCTAAATATGATAATGGGATCACGATCCATTCACTTCTGTGCATTTCTGCAACATGAATTCTTTGGTCTGCCTCTCCAAGGCTTTTTTTGTCTTGGATGGCATTTTTGTATTTATTCAAGTAGTGCAATAAGTTAGTTACATTGTATCTTCTTTTTTTTTTTTTGGTCTAGAAAAAGCAGAGAATATTTCAGACATTCATTTGGGAGAGAGGATCCTGAAAACCAACAGGAAAAATAAATGGGGAACACACGTTGGATGCCTGGCACGCGCTGAGTCCAACCACAGTTTTGTAACACCTCTGCAGTTGGCTGTAGATCAAACAACTTGCAAATAGCACCCATCAGTACCTCCCAGCACAACCAGGGTTCTGCCTTGTTTCTCAGTAGAGTTAAGAGGAGCCTGTGCACAGTGCAGGAAACTAACCCTAGCTAGAGGGGAATTGAAGAACTTGGTTTGGGAATAGCAGGGACACCCAAAGACCACCTAGCCCAAAGAGTCCAAGGAGAGGCAGAAGGTCAAAGGAACTGGAGCTAAGATGGGTACCCAGGCCTGAAGCAAAGCTGGGGGCAAAACACAGAATGTGACAGAGCTCTGCCTTGACCTGTGCAGGTGGGAGGGAAAGAGGTAGATGTTGGCCCTTGGTAATGATTAGAAACATTGTCATGGGATCTGTAATGAGATAAATATGGGAAAAGCGGCAGGAAACCCTCCTTGACAGAGAGAACAGGTAGTAGCGCACGGAGAAGAGCTACAGCCAGAGCTGCTGGAGCAGAAGAAAAGTTTGATGTGGGAGAGGAGACCACAGAGCATCCTGAGAGGATGGAGGTTGACTGTTCATTCTTGTGACTTCCTGAAACAAAGGCATGGGACTTGGGACAGCTTTTGACCTGCTGAAGGAATGAAAGGAGTCGTTGCAGGTGCTACGGTAAACTAAGCCCTGCAAAAGCAGCAAGTCTTACAACACCCCTCTACTATCAGAACAATTTCCATATTACAGTTTCCAGAAGAACAACCAAAAAAAAGACATTTATTCAGAAAATGCCATTTTCTGCCAGCATGTGTCCTATCCTCTACTCCAAGCCTTACAGCACTGTTACTGTTTGAAGGGAAGCAAATGTGAAACTAGCCACAGAAAGGACAGATTATCAAATACAGGGGGTTCTTCAGATAACTAGGTTAGGGATCCCAAGAGAGGCTGTTTCATGGTCATGCATTTCAGATTTCCATTTGGAAGTGGCCCGCCTACGATATTGGCCTCCGATGCAGGGGCATCCCAGGCAGTGGCTGTTCCTTCTCACACACACATTTTGGAGTATTTGATCTATTTAGTTCACTGCACAGTCCCCTTTAACGTTGTAAAATAATGAATGGTTGCCTTGGTCTGCATCCCTAGGACCAGCCTTGCGACACACCGACAGGAGTAAGCCAACTGGGTGAAAGTGGGACAACACTGTATGTAATTCATGAGGTTTTCTATATGGTTTTGGCTGGTTATAACACGTTGGAGAGATAGTGATGAGACTTTCAATGGGGTTGAGTCAGAAATGCCTGTTAAGATTTGGGGACGTTACTGCAATAGGGTACTAATACAAGGTGTGAGAGATTACCAGGGATGGAGAGTTGAATTTTTTGGGGGTGGGAGAAGACTCTGAGCATCCTGGGTTGGAGCCAGGCACAACCATTGCGTATCTGGTGGGAGCGGAGCGGTTCTCCCAGGGTGATGAGCCCGACCTGCAGCGGGGTCTGCCAGGCCCAGACCCAGGTCCCGGGCAGCCATTTGGGAGAGGCGTCCCGTGGATGGGACGGGGAGCGCCCTCGGGCCGGAGGAGATGACCGCCCGCGGGGGTGGGCGGCTGTTGCAGAGGTGGCCCAACAGCTACCGCCGTCAGCTGTGGGGCAACCAGAGGCTGCTGCTGGCAGCGGCCTGAGGAACGAGGGCCCCCCAGCTGGCGGCCATCTCCGGGGTGAATCGAGACGCCGGGGCGGGGCGAGGGTGCCGGGGTAGGCCGCGGTCCCGGCTGGTCCTGACGGGCAGCCAGGCTCCTCGGGCGGAGCCGGGCTCTCCCTCCACCGGGTAGAGCCGTTGCGGCCCCCCCGCTGGGCAGCCGCAGCTCCCCCGGACCGGCGCCTCCTTAACCCGGGGAGGCGGGGGCGGCCGCGGCCGGGGGGAACCGGGGGAGGCGGAGCGGAGGCCGGGGAGGAGCCGGGGCCTGCAGTGGAGCCGCAGCCCGGAGCAGCCGGAGCAGCAGCCGCGGCAGCGGCGGGGCCTGGAGAGACTCAGCGCCGCCCGGCCGGGGCCCCCTGCACCGGAGCCCGGGGAGCCCCCCGGGACGAAGCCGAGGCCCGGCGGAAGGCGGCGGAGGCGGCCGCTCAGCCCCGCGCAGGCCCGTGAGCCGCCGCGGCCTCCCGTGGTAGCCGGGCCCGGACAAGAGGAGCTGGGGCCTGGGGGGAAGCCAGGGACAGCCTCCGGGCAGCCGGGGTGGGGGGGACACCCCTGTAGCCTGCCGGGGTGAGGGAGAGACCCTGCCCGCCGCCCCCTGCCCCATCTGCAGCCGTGAGGGGACACCCCGTTAGGCAGCCCCGCGCTTGGCGGGGGGGACACCCCGGCGGCCCCTCGCCGCCCCCGCGTCGCTGGCAAGCCGGGGCGCACCCGCCTGCCAGCCCCCTTCCCCGCAGCTGGCCGGGGAGCTTTAACACTTGCCCCGTTCCCCACGAGCGAGCCAAGGGCGGGCAGAGGCCCCCGGCACCAAGGCCCGGGAACTATCTGGAAGCAGGTCTGCTCTTCCTTGCTGTGGGATAGAGCCTCCTGGAGCCCCCTCAGTACCTGTTTAGGGGTACTCAGACCCCAGTTTCTGAGGGCTGTGAGAATAACCCTTACCACCTACTCCCCCCTGCTACTGAGGAAATTCCTCCCCCAAGCAGAGGAGGCAGCCCTTCCCCACCTCATCCCCAGACCAGATAGTAACAGGGGAGTCTCCACAGAAGAAACCCTGTATGCCCAAGAGAGGCAGTCCCCAAGACAGAAATAAGCAGGAGCTCCAGATACTTACCTAGTAATTTTAATTATTTACATCTGCTCAGCAGGCAGCAGAGAAAGCAAAACAAGGGAGAGAAAGCAGAGGCAGATTTAGATATTATTCTTCCTTTTTCCAGTTGCCGTTAACCACTGGAGATAAAGGTAATTTCCAATACTGACCTCATCCTCCTTCATCCCCAGAAAGATCCCTCATCCCTGAATCCCAAGAGGGTTTTCTTCAAATATCCTGTGCAAGGAGAGAAGACACACCTCCCAGTTACAGGGAAAGGAAGAGGCAGAATTCGCTGATAATATACACAGAGATAGCAAGAATTTTTTTCAGAGAAAGATTTGCCCACCCTTAAGGACAAGGTGGACCTAGAGGAAAGAGAAGAGAGATTTACAGGTAGGGAGACTGGGGAAATTGATCTCTGAAATAATCTGACAATCAGTGAAAAGGCTGTCTCCCAGTGGAACACCCCTTCAGTAGTTAGCTGCCAAAAGGGAGAGAGGATCTCCATCCTGGGATAAAACCAGCAGTTTTAGGGGACTGACAGTCCCAAGCAGATTGTTTTAATACTCAAGATCCTGATTTCATCCACAATCACTTCGCCCTCAAAATATTTCTTGAAGAAGCTCTTGGAATAGCTGACAGCAACGCTCTGATGATGGGTCTCGGAGACGGAGTGTGAAGGGCAGCACCCCAGAAACCAGCACTGAAGATAATCCACCTCCCTCCAGAAAATCTTCCAGACAGAGTGAGTGACCACATTATATCACCTCTCTATTCCTAGCTGTCCTCTTTTGCCTTCTGTCCTTGTTTTCCATCTCTCTTCTCTCACTGTATCTGCTTTCCTTTTAATCTTTTTGCCCTCTTTCTGTTTTCGAACCTCTCCCCAGCCTTCTTTTTCTGCGTGTCTTTCTCCATCTCTCTCGTTTAGTGCCCTTATATGCTATATGGAATTGACCTGATTCTTTCCCTCACTGTGTAGCTTATGGGAGACCTTAGCCCTATGTAATTGTAAGAAACCTCTCTGCCCTTTCCCTTTTACTTTCTTTCACTGATGTATTCATCCTAGGCTCAGCCTTTATCATCAATGGTGTGAAATTAATTTCTGTCATTTAGGGGTCATTGAGAAGGATAATACTGGCCAAAGAAGTGTTGAGGAGACAGGAGCAGTGACTTGCAGTGCTAGTGTCCAAGGATGCACCCCTGGGGTTGGAGTGTCAGTTGTTCTCCATGTGGGTCCTACTATGCTCATAACCGTGGGAATAAAATCATTGTGTGATGCAGACCTCACTGTGCTTGGGAGCTGAATGTACAGGTCCCAGTGATATACTCAGAGATGTGTGTCCTAATGTACCTAGGGGCTGTGGGACGAATTCTGGAGAGAGTGCCCTTGAGAGTGGGTTCTGTGGTGCTCAGGGGCCTGGGAATGAAAATTGTGACAGTGCTGGTGGAACCTGCTCTGAAAGCCAAAAGAAGCCATTCTGTTGCCACCAGTCTTCATCTGTGTTTTATGCTGTGTTCAGGGGCTAGGAATGTGAATCCTAATGCTAATGCCGTGGTGAGCCAAGCTGGCAGGTTTTTGTAAATGAGGTGGTTAATTTCCAGTCACAAATGAGTATTCTGACACTAACATGATTTCCTGAGAAATCAAGTCTGAGGGAGACTTGTCTCAAATGAAGCTGAAGCAGATTCCTGTAGCAGAAGAATCACGCATAAGGATATCTCACCTGAGATATTCCTGTTTCTGTTCTCCAGTGAGAGAGCAGTGAGGATATCCAAGATAAAAGGGTCCCTGAGCAGGACAGGAACCCTTCTGGAATCCATTTGGGAGCACAGTGGTTAACAGGGAGTCCCTGAAGAAGGAGCTCCTTGGTGTAATTTGCTAGCAAGATCAGACAAAAGATGCCAGGTCCCTCCAAGTGATTCCCCATTTTGGCAGAGGATTTTGACAGTTACCCATAGCTTCAGAAGGTGCCTCTTTCTAAGGGAAGGTTGAACCATGAATCGTACGTATGTTCTGGGGGTACTGTTAGATGCCCTCCTACCTGTTGCCCTATAGTTATGCAATCAGCCTGTTTTGAGTACAGCTGTATTATCTAGAACAAGGGAAGAGATAACTGAGGCATTTTGGCCTTTGTACATTCAAGGGGGTAACTGACTTTTCATGCTCTTGAGGTTAATTTACCTCGTGCTGCCCTCTTCCTCACAGTAATGACTTGACATTTTTCAAGTGCTTTTGGCTCTGATGGATGCTAGGGCACTTTACAGAATATATATGCCAGCCTTACAAAATTCTCTTATACCACAACAATTATCTTTCTGTATATGAAACGGTTTTTTCTTCATTATTACTGATAAAGATTAAGATTATATATTTGTTGCCTGAGCTTTAAATATTCATGACAGACTAAAGTCGCATGCTGTAGACTAATTGTTATTTATTTGTTAATTGCTGACAGGGCATTCAGTGCTGACTTGGACACACAAAATTAAGACAATCTCTGCTCTAAAGATCTCGTAGTCTAAAACACAGCTATACAAAAGCTAGGACGTACTGATAAATTTAAGGAAGGGAATAATTTTTAGAGAGCATAGCTCTTCAGTGTGATCATGGTATTTACATCAACTGTTTATCACAGGCTAAAATGCAGCTTCCTCTGAGGTGGAATACTGCAGTTGTTCTGCACCATTTATTTTATACAAAAGTATCCATAAAAGAAAAGGGGAGAGTATTATTAATCTTCATAAAAGTGCAAGGTACTTATAAACACATTTAAATGAAAGTGCTATGTCTTTAAGAGTTTACATTAAGAATGTTAAACCTGAACACCTAAAATTAGACTTTGAAAATCACATTTAGGTACCTAAGTAAATAGCCTAATTCTTGTAAGTGCCTAGGAATGTAGAGCTGACTTCAACAGAAGCAATGAAGTCTTCAACATTTAGGTAAAGAGTCAGTTATGTGCATATGGGTTTGTAAATTCAGATTTGGACATTCATCCTTCCAAAAGTTGACTTTTAAAGTTGAAGCAGTCTGGTCCTGTCCTATGTGCACTCCACTCCCATCTGATAACTGTGTGTGGCATTTCTCAGGTCAAGCCCTGAAGTAAAATGAAATGAGAAGGTTTAGAGAGTTATGGGAAAAGGATTACATTACTGAAAGATCATGAGGTTATATTAATGTTTAAGTATGTGTTCTGTAAGTTCTTAAGTTTTATCTTGAATTCTGGTTCTGTAGGCAACTTTCTAGGGTAGAATAAGGAGTCAGAAAAGTTGGAATGAAACACAATAAACAGTTTGAGGAGTTTGGATATAATATCCCAGTCTAAGACAGGACTACTGTAGAGCTTTTTTTCTTTTTTCCTATAAAAATACAGCTGAATGCTGGTGTCTCTGGAGAAGTTTTTTCTTACCCCAGGGGTACAAGTATCTTTGCTTACTACCTCCTCCCCTAAACATCAGCTAACCTTCATAGTCTGCATCACAGTTTGGATCTTTGGCCCTTCAAGTGTCAGAAAGGAGCTATGGTTAATGGCAACTGTGATACGGACAGCTGTCCCTCAAGAGCAGGGCTGAGATGATTATCTCATTTTACACAGCTGTCAGACAGGAATTAGATCTTGGTCATTAGCAACCAAAAGATGAAATGCTTTTGGACTAATTTTTCCATTTGCTTCTCCCAACCTTGGATAGAATTGTAACCAGTGACTTTCACACAGAACCCTCTGTGTTTTGTAGTACTCCATTTGCAGAATCTGTTCATGAGTGATGCTTCAGAATTTAAACTTTAAAAAATACTGTTTCTAGCATTTTTGGTGTGGAAGACAACTTTGAAAATGTGAGCAGTGCCTCCAGTTGTGTTAACTCTGAAGCCTCAAGAAAAGCATTTAGATCTCTCTGTTGCTGGCTGTTGCACATTGTGTTATTTTAGCAAGAATATCCAGTTGATGTGTTCTACCTCCAAATGCTTATCACCTTGGTAGGAGTCTGTATTGCTAGTTGCTATCTGTTCTGCTGTTGTTTCCTTCTTCCTTCTAAGGGATGTATGATGAACTTAAAAACCTATAACATATTTCTGCCTTGTACTCATGTTTTCACTTTTAAAGGCAGTCTGTGTATGTGTATTACTGAGAGACAGCAAGCATGCTGCAGTATGTTTTCACAATTAATTAATTGCAAATTTTTATTTAAAGTTTGAAATGAAAATGCAAAATACCGGCAAAACTGTGGTGTTTTGCCAAGATTTGGACTAGACTGTCATTTTATCCTTCTGTCTTTGACCTGCCCCATCCTCTACCCCATCCTATTATGAACCTTGGAGTTGGTGTCTTAAACATAGACACACAGATTTTGCTAGTTCCTGACCTTTGTGAACCCTTTCCTGAATCCTGTCACAGCATTGTGTCACAGTCACTTTCCTCTCCCGCACCTTTAAGGCCCAGAATGTTACCACCCTGCCTACTTCTTTACTCTCATTTCCTCCTACACCCCACTCCTCCTCCCATTTCTCTCTGTACTGTTCTTTGCGTCTCATTTTCCATGCTGTCCCTTTGGCATTCTGTCCTGTGGCCCTATAAGCCTAAAATGCTGCTTCTCTTTTCATCAAGCAAACATCCCACATCTCCTCTCTAGGATTCTTCACTGGCAGCAATCCTTTCTTACTACATCTCACAGGCCCTGCTTTTAACTTCCACACCTGCATTTTGACCCATTCTTGGTTTGGCTTTCATTAGATTATATGCTTGTGGACACATAGCATTTTTTGTCTAAGGTTATGTCAAGAAACCTGTTCTTTTATACCACTATATAATAAATAGAATTTTGTTCCTCTGAAAATATCCAGTTCTGCTGCGCTGGGGAGAGGCACTTTGTCTCCATAATCCATCTGGCTCATTCATTCTCCCACCTTCCTTTCTCCCCTTCCCTTCCTTGGGAATAGCTGGATTTTAGTTGGTTAGAATGAATGAAAAGCCCTTCCCTTATGTTCTCTGTTTCCTTCCAGCACTTCATGATCTTGGTTTTGAGAATTGAGGTGAACAATTTGTGCAGGGCCCAGTACCTCATTCCTTTTCTTTCTAACCTGGTCAGTTTACTTGATCTGAAGTCAAGAAATAAGGAAATGTGTGTTCTTTTTTTGGCCCTTTTTTATGTATGATAGAGGCTGAGTAATGAGGGAGAGATGAGGAGCGAGAGCTTTTATACCTCGAGGAAAAAGATATTTGCTTTCTTGTTTTTTACAATTAGCAATTCAAATTTTGTTTATGCTCTCTGCTCTATAAAGACTGTGGCTGATTATAGCAGAAATATGTAATTACTGTTAAAAGTTCAAATCTGAATAATTGGGAAGGAATCTGAACTTTTTGTGGTCATAAATTAAAGGAGCAAAGTTTCTGAATTCTCAGTTTCCCCAAAAAAACTATTGTTAAGTAAAACCAAAACAATTTTCCCTCCCCATCAGGAACTTGCAGAGAAAAATAAACAAGCTGCCGAAATAGGTACCTCTGAAATTCCCTTTATCTCTAGCTGAACAAAGCAGACAAGCTTTGAATGTAGAGAACTGGTCTGGGATTTGGGAGACCTGTGTTCTCTGCATGGTTCTGCTACTCCTTTGCTGTCTGACCTTGGTCTCTGTGCTTCTCCATGCATGACTTCCCATTTACCCTGGAATAGGCTATTGATCCTTTATAAGGGTTCCAAAGTATAAGGATGAAAAACACTTTATAAAGGCTGGCTATTCTTCTTGCTGTTAATTATGTTAATTACAATGTGATACTGAACTCAAAACCTCTATATGCCGCTTTTTGTGGCATTAAGAAACAGTGAAAGCATGATGCCCCACTTAATTTTTGTTTCATAGAAGGACCTGTGACTCCAAAACTGAAAGATCCTGTACCATGTCTGCAGCCTAGAACTGTTTTTTAAGCTGACTGAAGTATAGATATTCTGACTCCCTTGAAGCTTCTCCTAAGATCTCTAATGACCTTTTCTTGGCCAGGTCTCAGGGTCTCTATTCCATCTTCATCCTTCTTGGCTTCCCTGCTGTTTTTGACACTTGATCATGGCCAGTCTTGAAATCTTGTCCTCCCTTGACTTTTGTGTCCATATTTTCCTGGTTTCCCTCCTACTGTTCTAGTCATTCATTCAGTAGCTTCTGCACTAAGCTATTTACCTTCCTGCATTTATTTTTTTCATTAGTTAGACACAAAGACCCACCTCTGGTGTCCTCTCTTTGCTTTTCTTTACCTCCTTCATGCCAGTGATATTAAATTATGCAATTTGGCATACTACTTTAACATATTTTTAAAATTATTTGCTTCAAGTTTAAGACCTCTGAAGCCAAGATGGAACTCCAGAAAGCTCCTTTGAGATTTCCCTTTGTTTCCTGCTTTCGTCTGTTGTGAGCCTACACAGTTGGGCCTATAACATGGGTTTTCTCTCACTTTTCTTGCTTTGCATATACAGGATAGGGACTCATTCTCCAGTTTCACGGCCTGAATCTCCCTCTTCTTCTTTCTTAGTCTCTTTGGGTAACCCTTACGCTTTCTCCTTCATTTACTGTCTCGGTTACTGCTAGCTGATCTTGATGGCCTCTGACAACTGTATTACCTTCTTGCCTTTTTAAAAACACAATTACTGAAGCTATCCTCCTGCATGTTTTCTCAATCTGTTGCCATCTCCTCCTTGACAAGCCTGTTCACTGGCTGTCATCCACCACATAAGGTTCCAGCTTCTACTCGGTCTAAGGGGCCTTAACATTTATGTTTCTTCCCTATCTGTCGTTGTCTCTTACTGTATTGTCCTTTGCTCTGCCAGCAACACAAGCATGGCATTGTGCCTTTCCATTTCTTGCACGATCATCTCTTCACACTCTTCCTCAGCTGACTCATACCTTGATACATGTAGGAAAATTGCCAGCCAATAGAGGCCAGACTTACTGGAAACTACTTATTTGCATATTTGAAAGTTATTCAAAAGGTCTAACTGATACTCAGAGGTAGTTGTTTTATTACATGTACACTCCTCTCCCTAGCTTCTTTTGTAAAGAAGGATGATTTCAAAAGTAAATAAAGATCATAATAAGCAAAGACACAACATCTCAAAGACTAGGAAGGTTAGAGTTGGAGCAGAATAATATTTACTGGCAGTTGCAAGGTGGCAACTGTGGCAAGTATGTGTGTGGAAGAAAGGGGCCTCTTTCAGTACCTGTAAGAAAATGAACAGGAGTTTAGTTTGAGGTTGATACACAAAACGAAGCATTTTATGAGTAGAATGAAGAAAGCCGAGTAGCAATACTAGTGTTTTAAGCTAGAAGAAACTGTTAATGGGTGTGTGTTCCTTGCTAGTGTAGTTCTGAATCCCCTTGACCTTCAAGCTCGGTACAAATCTTTACAAGTTGTGAGCCTGGCTAGGGATTGCCAGGTGTTTTGTCTCCTGGAAGACAGTTCAGTCACTTTAGTTCAGAATAACAGCTAACAGAATAGTGAAAAGGAATTATGTTAAAACAGTGGTTGAGATGTAGTTTATGAGCTTCACGCAGGATTACTTGATTCTTCTGATCATTCTCCAGCTTCAATTTCAGCTGCACTTTGCTTCCAAACTCCTCTTTAACAGGCTTTTCTGCAGTGCTTTGGTAATCTTGACTCTGGGAGCATCTGCTGTATGTACATTTTGGCCACGTGGTATACGACTAATCTGCACTCGATACTGATTTCCGTACTTTCTATGAATTCAGTACATAGTTCTTGCTAGTGCTTGATACCCATTTCCACAAGTGGGACGGAATGGGTTGTGGCTTGTTTCAGCAACTATTGCAGAGTTCGTATTGACTTATCTCTTTTCAGTGGTTCAGCCTTTGGTGAACAGGTTCTGACCACTTGCAGTCAGATTTTCATTTTCACTCTGCCTGGCTGGCATTCATTTAGCCCTGGGAGCTCTCTTGCATAGAAGCTTTGTAGTGTTACTATTATTAAACTGCAAGGTTAACAGTCATTTTTCACTGATAGACCCATTTTTTAATGGGAATAAGAATGCAGTTTTCATTTGTAAGTGCATGTTGCATTTTTTTAACATATGTTTCTGTACCTATCTTTGCAACAATGTGAAGGTCTTCTAAGCAGGATATTCTGCATGCTGATCTACTTCTGATGTTGTCTCTAATTTCAGAGACAATCTGGGTATCGTATCAGTGTTTGCATATCCTGTACTGAAGGTTTGCTACTGGATGTGATTCTGATAGGCAGCTAAAACTGAAATCCTTCTCTTCAACCTGGGTGCTCACACAAGGCTGTGGGAAATACCTTCTCTTAGATACAGTTTCTCTACCACAGACTTCCTGGTTTCCAAGGGAAAATTTAATTTCAGATATGTGCTCATAAATCTGAATTATTCCAAAACCAATACCCAATACCTTTCTCAGTGTAAGAGTAATTGTTGTGTTAATATTCTTAAAGCAAATGCCAAAGATTTTTCTTGCCTGCCTTGGCGTATGTTTATAACTACAGCTCCTACTTCCAGTGGTAAAATACTGCATAGTGGTACTGAGGGTGGAGGGATGCTGCAGAGGCATTTCTACTGTGATAATGTATTTTCATTGTGCTTCTTCAAAGTACTTGGTTTACTTTTTACTTCAAATCTGTTAGTGGGAGGGTTGTCATGGGACGTTTGGCTTATTATTATAATAAATCTTTTATAGTAGTCTTATTACAAAGAAAATAATTTTCAGCTCAAAAGTATTTTAGGCATACTAGTATTCTCAATATCATTTGCTGTTTCTTTTGACAGGTGTTACATATTCCCCACTTTCACTTATGCAGCGCCATAAATAAGCGAACTAATCTTAACTTTGAACACATATTTTCACACTGTCTGAGGGGTCTCTGCAATGTTTGTGTAGTATTTCTCTCTGCGTTTTTACTGTGTGTTTATATAGCAGACAATAAAAATATTTGATTGGTTGGTCTTATTAAAATCTGGCAAGGCACTCGCTATGCTTGATCCTAGCCTTTTATGCCTGTAAAGATACTGTCTCCCTTGACATGAGAATATTTTAGACTTCGGCTGTAATGCCATCTGTTGATAAATTTAAATAAGCAGGTCAGGTTTTGTAAACTATACCATTTTGTCAGTTTTGTACAAAACTAGTACATAATTGCTTTTGGAATTGGATCCTGATGCACTTCCAACATGGGGGTTTTGGTGACTTTATGGTCCCCACAAGTCTTCATGCTTCATTAGTGCCAAGAATGCATGTACAGTCAGTGCCGTTCATTCACTAAATTCTAAATACAAAATTATACCCTGCTCGTGCACCTTTCACAAAATGGAGGGAATTGAAAGGTCCTGCGTTAAAATGTGCTGTTATGATATTTATGTCATTAGTAACTATTATGAAAATGAATTTGTTTTTTTATTTTTCCTCAAGACTTTAATATGAACCTTATGTTGTTGAGATTTCTGTTTGTTAAAGGAAAACCATATCTGTATAACAATTTAATTACAACAAAACAATTAGTCCAATGATTTATATTAAGCTATACATGGTCTAAAAGTTTTCATCTTCCTCTAACTCTGATTTTTCAGTACCATCTTAGAGTGCTGTGTTGTAACTTCTAGCAAATTTCCAGTTCAGGATGCCATAATTACCGTACCACCTGTGTTCTTTTACACAAAATAGCGTTGAACATTCAAAGCCATTCCATCTTGTGCACTAAGTAGTTTTGAGCAGGGGTACAGAGTCAGACGACGGTGACATGGACAGGCACAGATTGTGACAGTTCATATTCATATAGGTGATACCACCTATACCACCTGAGAGTTGGTGTTCTTAGGTGACAGTAACTTTCTCCGGTTGAATTCTTTTTTCCTTTATGGTTCATGACTAGTGGGAACCTTGTGCCACCTGTTACCACATCTGCAAGCCTATAGTTTATTGGGAAAATGTTTTTCGCCTTGTTTTACTGCTCCCAAGGAAAGGAAACATGGTTCTAGGGTATGATGATTTCTCTTACCTCTTTGCCCTGGGGAGCGGTTTTCCTCCTTTCATGTGGCACTGCAGACAGAAGTGTACTTTCAAACTGCAGTGCTTTTCTTTTGGTTTGCTGTTATACTAACATGACACCTACCACTCCTTCCATGTTAAGTTTCATTTTGTGAACAATACCCAGGAGCCTCTCTCCGTCTTCTGGATTTGATTCCAGAAACATGAAACATTTCCTGAAGGTTCTCGCAAGTAATTACCAAAATGATGGCTAACAATTTCAGACTATGCAGGTAATCAGTTTTCTAATTTCTTTTTTATTCTTCTTTATTTTTTTATAATTTTATATTTATTTTTATAATTTTTTATAATTAAATTTATTCTATTTAATTCTTTTCTCTAATTTCTTACGTGAAACAAATCTCTCTCAGGGAGGGTGTTTGCTTAGAGAAGATGGTAAGATTTTAAAGTGTTTTGTTCCTGCCTTCTTAGTTCACACCTCCTTATTTTTGAGGGAAAGCGCAGGTCTTAAAATGGCAAATTTCTCTTCCTGCCAGAGTTAGAAAAATTGATCCTTTTCCCCTTTCTGTATTGGCATAAGAATAAAGGTTTCTTGCATGTGTAATTTACACAAGTATGTCAAAATTGCCTTTTTCCATCAAAGTAGAAGCTATCCATTTCTCCATGCATGTGGTATTCTTATGTGGTACTTTTCTTCCTTACTTTTTGAGGCAATTTCCTCTAATTGACATCCCCTTCACCTTGCTGTTTCAGAAAGATTGCAGTCAGATGGTTCTTTCTTGCCAGTTTATTGGGTTTGAGGTTTTTTGTTTGTTAAATACCTTAGAAGCTAGGTGTATCTCTGAGTATGTTAGATGGATATTGTTTGTTAGATCACTGGATCTGTGTTTCAGGCACCTAAATAGAAGTGGCCTTATTTTTATAGGTGTTCTACAGCAATGTCTCTCACTGCTTGGTAGTCTGTTGTGCATTTCTTCCTTATCGAAGTTTATGTTGAGAAACCTAAGTTGAGTCTCCTTTGAATGTTTTGCCAGTGGTATGTCATTGGATTGGAATAGCAGCAAATAAAGCAACAGTGAAAGTAAATATAGAAAAGTAAATGTAGATATTTATTCTAGAATATGCATGTTCTGTAGGCTGTGCACAGCATAGTTTCATTCATCGTATGACTCTGCTTCACTCGTAACTGATTCTGACTGGCCAGCCTTTGAGATCAGCCTTAGAGAATGTTTCAGGCTATAAATGTTTATTAACTGCATTCAATATGACCCTTAGAGCGCTGTTCCTCACATTTCATACATTTTTCAGTCCTGATATATAAGTAGCAGCGAACTTGGATAAGATCTGACTGGCTGAGAGCAAGCATTTGCAAAATAGCAGGCCAGGCAAAGTACAGATTTCTTCAGTCCAGCGACAGGATAATACGATCTGATAGACAGAAGACCGCCTTGCATTTTCAGCCTGAGGTTCAATTTGCTAGTTGCAAATATTCAAAGTACAGCAGTAGCTTTCCTGGAATGCTGTAGCGAAGTATTACTAGTCCCAAGTGAATTAGTGGTTATTAAAAGGTATTCAGGATTTTCTTTAATGATTAATACCTTTTCCTTGTGAATCAGACGGATTCTCATCTGTTTAATTGTCGTTTTGGATCGGTGCTTGGCTGTCATTTTTGCATCTCTCTGACCTGTCTTGACTTGGGGTTGTATTGGAACTAGTTAGTGCTTGAGAAATGAAGATTCTGCAGTCAGTTTCCAGCTGTTGATGGTGGTTATGACTTGGCTACCTTCCCCTTGGTTTTTAAAGTCAGCCAAATACATAAGCAGATACCATTTACCGTGTAAAGTGGGAGATTATGAATTCTGGTCTTCGACTTTCTTTTTATTTGTTCAAAGTTAATTCTGGCTTGCTAATGTGGTAGGATTTTTTTTAAACACCCTTGATTTCAGTTCAGTGTGTTTGTTAGTCATTAGTATTTTTTTTTTCTTTGTTTGAGTGGGATCATAAGAGAAGAGTTTGAAAGAAGATTTGCCAGGCAATAAACTGGGAAGGGAAAGTTGGAAGAATCATCAGCTGCTCTGGTTTGGCTGCAGTCTTGTTTTATTGTACCATTAAGTAGTGTCAAGCTGGTGTACTGCTTGGATCAGGTGAATGAGATATGCAGCAAAAATTATAGCAAGTATTACTATTATAGTAAGTATTCTTTCAAATAATTTAGTAGCCAATTACACCAAATTATTTTTGTACTAACAGTGTTCTGGAATTGTTACCTTGCCTAAGGTTTGACTATGCCTGATTATTACATGATCAAGTTTAAACTTGGAAAAAAAAATCTTATTTCACTGCTTTGAAATTTCCCATGTGATTGTTATTGGGTCTGAGTCTTCACTTTCTGTCCTGAATTACTGTCTAGCATATATATTCTTAAAGAGCTGCTGTATTTTACTGAAAAGTAGTTGTTTCAGTACTGGGTGATTAGTGCATATGTATACACAGAATTTTTTTATTTAAGATTTTGGGATTTTTGTTTTCTCGTCAAAGATTTTTATAAACCAGGGAATGAAAATGTTCAGATTCTTAGTGTGGGTGTAACGTGACCCAGTTCTAACCTTTCTTGTCTCCCTGACAAGTGTATTTTACATAAATACACAAAACCTTGTGTGTTTGACGATTGGCTTACATTTTACTGCATAGCCAATCATCCCAAATGCTCTGCTGACATAACCTGGGCAAATCTGAAGCTCTGTGAAAACTGCAGTGTTTTCTTCTGCTTCTTGAATTTCTGGAGTTTCAGATTGATATCTTAATCTGCCATAGGCTTTTATAACCTAATTTTCTTGATTTCTGTGTTTGCCTTAAAAAAAAGGGGCGGGGGGGTGGCTGGGAAATTTGTATTTGTTTTGTGTTGTTAGCACAACTGATATTTCATAATGGTTTAACATGCATATGATAAGCAGCAATAATTTGTTCTCTGATTGCACTGTGGAAATGAAAATTTGTATGAAGCACACTTACAAAATTAAGCACTCAACTGATACTTAGTTCATGTTTGTTTTCTCCCAAGTTGAATACTACTTTCAGTGAGGGCTGTACCCCTAAAGTTACCATGCAAATGTAGCTGTGTTTCAGTTACATGGGTACCTCAGCAGTCTGTCCATCCTCACTGGATAAAAATACATTGTTGCGTTACCCTTGTATAATTCAGAAAGGAATAGTGCTGCTTTTTTTTTTAATTTATTTAAAATGTTTGAGGTTAGATCAATTCAGCCAAAATGAGCTATATTCAGTGAACAACTACTTGAGGAGGGTGGATAACAGAAAGCCTTTTGCAGCTCTGATTGTCTAGTTAGCTGTATAGCAAGTACGCATCGCTATGGTATGTGATAGTATGGCAGATGAGTAGATAGATAAGTTAGTAGCAGTTGGGCTTTTCCTTTCCTCCACAGACAGAAAATGTTTCCACTCGCTACAGATACTGTAGTGCTGCGGTTTTACTTTTCAGCCTGTGCGTGCCTGTGTGTGAGTGGTGATGTTAGCTGTGCAGTTGGGATGTGTTTTCTGATCCAAGGCTTTGGAGCTGCTGCTTCTGGTGGTTGAGGGATGGATTTTGTTGGGGTATTGTGTAGGTGTTTGAGCCGTAAGAAGTATGATGAGCACATGCATGAAAATTGAAGGTTTAGTGCATAAAAACGTGTTGGAGTGTGGACTCTTAAGCGCTTTTGTGCTGTGAGAGCACTTCAGTGCAGAAGCGCAAAGTATAATGCATGTGGTAGTGGGGGAAGAACGGGGAGCTTCTGTGTCAAAATGGTGGGTGCATCTGTCTCTGGATCTGTGCATCCACTGTGTTATTGTCAAACACCTATTTTTAGAATGAGTATCTAATTGGTATTCATGCAGATGGGTGTCTCCCTGTCTCATCTGATCCACTCATCTGACTGATGCACTTGGTGGGAGGTATCTGCTGATGAATCTTTCCTAAGCAGAGTGTGTTCATGTCAGTCTGTTCTCTCTGACATGTATGTGTTTAATTTGCTACATGAGCGTATACATAAGTACATGCGTGTGTGTTTGTGCATTTACCTTTTGTATGCACTAGCATGCTCAAAGGTAGTATCATATAATCCTCTAAAAAGATTAATTTCAAAAATGAAAGATGCGAAACTTGCAGCCCTTCAAGACATGATTCTTCTCTTTGTGCAAAGAATAAGTGCAGAGCAGTGCAGGTTGTGGCCATGGAAGCTTAGCTACCTCAGTCCAGACTTCAAGGGATTGCTCTTAGTATAGTGATGCAGCCAATTATGAGTAAGAATGGTGATGTTTCTGCTGCCTTGACTACTAGAAAAGACAGCATACAAGTTTGTGTGCTAAGTGTACAAGTTCATACAAGTCCATGCTGCTAAATATTTTCTTCATATAAAATAATTGTTAAGTAGAAAACCCTGGGTACAAGTGCTAGCCATGTTGGACAGGTGTGTTTTGTTTTTATGAGGGGAAATATATAATATTTATGAGGGGTAATATATAATATTTATGAGAGGAAAGATCCTGAATTGGTTTCCACCCTGTAGCGAACTTGTGTGTGACCTTGGACAACTAAGTTTTTCTTGTCTCAGATTTGGGGAAAATACTTGCCTGTTATATTGTGAATTAAGCAAGATTTAATTCAATAAAATGATGTGTATGTTTAGGAAAAAAGGGTTACGGTAGGCAAAGCTTTAACTATTATGAGCTTAATATAGTCTGTTTCACCTCGACATGGTAGATGTAATTATCTATATATAGTATTATGCATGATCTTGGTGTTTTAAAATGAGATATGTAATCCTAGCTCTGAGGAATAGGATTCATTATAATGTCACCTGATGCAAAAAGAGAGGCTAGGCCTTAGAGAGAAACGAATTTCCCCCCAAATTAAGATAGTCACAGTCCTGACTTTTCCAGATGATCTATTTAAATTGTGGGTTATATATGGCATGAAGGAGTATTCTCTTTTAGCAATGATTTTCCTCTTACCTGACACAGTGAACTACTGGATTACAGGTAATCTTGGTGAAGAGTCCCAAGGTTATATTGCTTATGTAGTAAAGGAGTGAATGTGATACAGCTCCACTTCCTTTGAACAGATCTTAGTTCTTTACCTGGGAACAGTTGGGATGCCCTGGGTAAGACTGTCCAAGCAATGTTACCATCAGCACTGTCCCAGCTACGATCAGCAAGGGTGGTCCTCCCAGAGACAGTTATGGGCCTTTTTGGATTATTCTGTCTGGCTGTGAGTAAGGTATATGAAGTAGGATGATCTTCACATAGGTATTTATGATACAGGGAGAAGCAGAGGAGGGATGCAAGTGGATGTTTCTGTTCTTAGGGTTCATCTTGGTCATATCTCAGGAGTTCCCTTTATGCTCCTTCTCCTCACAGATACTCCTGCTTCCAGCATCATGGCCTCTGACCTGGAAAGCAGCCTCACTTCCATAGACTGGCTACCGCAGCTTACTTTAAGGGCTACTATTGAAAAATTAGGGGGTTCCTCACAAGCAGGACCTCCAGGGGCTGCCCGAAAGTGTCCCCCAGGCTCACCGACAGATCCCAATGCCACCCTCAGTAAGGATGAGGCTGCAGTGCACCAAGATGGGAAGCCACGTTACAGCTATGCCACTTTGATCACATATGCCATCAACTCATCACCTGCCAAGAAGATGACACTTAGTGAGATCTACCGTTGGATCTGTGACAACTTTCCCTACTACAAAAATGCCGGTATTGGTTGGAAGGTGAGGACTTGCATCACTAAAGTACCCTTTTTGTCTAATTACAAACTTATTTTCTTAATTCTGTGCAAAATATCCTCACTGAGCACAATAAAAAGACATGTGAAACAAAGTTGACCAACTGGAGAAAATGCAGAGCCAGAAGTCCCATTTTCTGTGTGAATTTTATTGTATGTATGTGGTGGCCCCTTAAGAAGGAGCCTGCAAAAAAAACACGACCACCAACCAAGAAAAACAAACCAAAAAACCTCCACAAACGCCACATCACTGCCAACCTCTGTATCACACTGATACTATTTTCATTGCACCTTCTGTAGGTGTATAGGTGGTTCAGCTCCATATTACTCATCCCAATCCATCCCTTTCCTATCCACAGCTTCTCTTCTGCTCTGTTCCAGGTATATGTAGCGAGCTTTGGCTTTTGAGTATGCACGTTCCTTCTATTTTTCTCTACCTGCTCCTGGACATACTCAGAGGCTGTACGTTTTTGTTGTAGCACTTACCCGTATCTCTTAATCTCTCATCAGAACTCTATTCGTCATAACCTCTCTCTGAATAAATGTTTTCGGAAGGTGCCTCGACCGAGAGATGATCCTGGGAAGGTAAGAAATCTGCATGCTCCTGGGCAAGCAATTTAAAACTACAGGGAATAAGCCGGGGTTGCCCTTTCTAACTCATGGTTGGAATTTGAAACCTAAAGTGTAGGCAGAAATGGAAGCAGTAGTAAGATTTACTGCAGGACTTTGGCTACACAAGCATTCACTTAAAGGGAACTTGTAAAGGGGCCTTAATGGTTTTAGCAATTATTTTTCTTATCTGTGATCTTCAGTTGACTTTAAAGATACTGGAAGAAGCTAAAAATTGAGTTGAATGTACTTTATTAGTTTTGTTTCATCTGGATTTTTATGTGTAAAATGTGGGTCTAGTTCAACCTGTTCTATTATGAAAGACCATAGTGGCTGCTGGTGAATGGCAGGACTATGACATGACATCATGGGTTTCATGGAGGCAAGATCCACGGAAGTGAGAGAAGAACTACTACCTATTTAAACTGCAGAACATTTGGTGTTGGGAAAAAAATGTCACCATCAGATAGTTCAAATCTGTAGAAATCAGTTACATGTAAAACTCAAGAGTTTGGGAATTTGTTGGCTAAGTAAGGGCTAATAAAGCTCTGTTAGGATATACAGATTGTAAAGGGGAATTGCTAGCAAAACCAAGACTTGGCATCTTGGCATGCAGGTATTATTACTGTTAAAAAACAAACAAGCAGAAGGAGATGGTGGGGACAAGAACCTATGTATTTAGACAGAAAGATTGTCTCCTCCCCCGCATCCTAAAGTTACCAGAAAGGGCCACTTGTGCAGGCCTTTTATTTCAGGTTATATTTAAAGGACTGAGTGGTGCTCAGTTGGCATCTATAAATGGAAGTAATAGATCTTTGAAGATCACTGCTCAAAAATACCATTGATTATATGGCTTATTCCAGGAAATCCTAACTGACTTTGGTGTATATGTTTGCAGGTGTTCATTGGCATGTTGGGCTGGGTTTAATGAAAACCTGTCCTGTGCTTGTCACTGATTATTCAGATTTCAATTGGAGGTTAAAATGAGCTAAATCACACTCTAGAGTTCTCTTTATACTGATTCAGAAAACAACAGACTTAATTATAGGCTATTTTATGTTGAAAGGGACCTGTGAAGGTCAACACGTACCCCCACCCCCCTCCCAGACAGGGACAATTAGATTGAGTTGTTGAGGTCTTTGTTGAGTTTTTAATATCTCCAAGGATGGAGATACCACAACTAGGCACTTGTTCCAGTGCTGCACTACCATGATTGTGAAGAATTTTTTCTTCATATCTGATTGTAATTTCTCTTGCTGTAACTTGTGTTTGTTGCCTCTTGTGCTGTACATTTTTGAGGTGTTTGGTTCTATCTTCTTTGTAATCTCCTTACACAGTTGAAGAAAGTTGTTTAGATCCCCTTAGCTTTCTCTTGGCCAGGCTAAAGAGATCTCTCTGTGTGAACTGCTTGTACATCATGTGTTTTAGTTCTTAACCATCATGGTGTCCCTTCTTTGGATGCATTCTAGCATGTCAGTGTCTGTCTTGCACTGGGAACCACCCAAATGGGCACAGTACTCAAAGTGGACTCTCACAAGCATGGAATAAGAGTGATCCTTCTAGCTGTCTCTGCCCAGTCTGAACATCGAGTTGGTTCTCATCAGTCAATAACAAATTCATGTTGTGAGGAAGGTACTGAAGGGGATGTGCAGGCCCAAAAGAGTTGGCCTAGCTTGGATCAAAACGTCCTTTGCTCTTCTTGGTGTCCTGTCTCAGAGCGATGGAAATGTAGAGCATTTTGCCTTCCACCGGTGGCATCGTACCTCATTGTTCAATACAACCCAGTGCAAGAGAGGAATCTCTTTCCAACACACAAGTCTCTGTTGTCTGATGTTCTGGAGGGTGGTCCTTGTGGTCCTAATGTTTAGTTGGTGCTGCATTCTTTGAGTCAGTAACCTCCTGCTTCAGGAAGCTCTCTGATTTAATCATGCATTCACCAATGGGTCTTCTTTCCAGGGCTCTTATTGGACAATAGATACGTGTCCAGATATATCTCGCAAGAGGCGGCATCCTCCAGATGATGACGTGAGTGTTGTTCTTTCCAGACAGCACGGAGCAGGAGGGGGGAGTTCCTTTCTTGGTCCAAGGAGTCCTTCCAGCACCAGACTGTGGTATTGTTTTGGGGGCAGAGTATATAGATGGGGAGACAAAGGCTAGGACTGAATGAACTAGCATGTATGTCCTGCTGATTGGCTGGTTTTGCTACTGTTCAGTAGCAAAGCTAATCTTAAGTCCTTTATCCTGACCCTTTAGTGACTAAGGCCCAGTCCTCCTCGTTTCTAAGCCTTGAACTTCTACAGTGGGGGAGCTAGCTTCCCATCTGCAGTTTCACTTCTCCATCTGTTCTTGATTTTGGCTCCTTTCCTTTTCTCTTTCTTCCCCATCCACAGATACCACAAGACTCCCCAGAGCAAGAGGCAAGTAAAAGCCCCCGAGGGGCTGTTCCAGTCAGCACAGAAGCCTCATTGCCACCTGAGGCCACCCCTCAGCTGCCACTCCAGAGCACCACCCCAATTGCCAACTACAGTCAGGTGAGCAGCAGGGAAAAGGATAGAAGCCTTATGGTGGGCGGAGAGGGAAAAAGAGGGGGAGGAGTGCGTGAATGGAAAAGCAAAGTGGTGAGAAGAGAGGGAATTGTGAAAATGGTGATATGGAAGCAAAAACAAAAAGAAGGGAAGAAGCTGAAATTGCACAGACAGAAAATAAGGAGGAGGTGAATTTTAACAAGGGGCTGGATGGGGATACGGTTAAAGGTATAATGGCGTTAGATAGCTGAAGAATAGGCTGGAGCCAGTGTGCTGCAGAGGGAGGGTGGTGGTTGATTTTCCTCAAGGAAAATGGCATTTGGGAAGATTTGTTGGGAGATGAGCGAAGTGATACGGGATATCAGTGCATGTTCTACCTGTATCTAGTCTCTGGATCCCTGTCTCAAGTTACAACACCTAGTGTAAACGAAAGGCCTTACTTCTGCCTTCCTTAGCAGGGTGCAGGGCCTGTGGATGTTGCCTCTACTGTAGCAGGGGGACAGGGCCGTGAAGGGGCTGACGTGCCAACCCCGCTGTACAGTGCCAACCATGACTTCAAGTTCTCCTACTCTGAGATCAACTTCCAGGATCTTAGCTGGTCCTTCCGAAATCTCTACAAATCCATGCTGGAGAAATCATCTTCCTCTCAGCACGGTGAGTAACCATGTGCGTCATGTGGGGTGGGCAGGTATCTGCCCACACAGTCTTGTCCACTGATCTATCCTTGGTATCTCTCAGATCATTCCTCATTTAGGAGCCTGTGCAAACAGACTTTCCTTCTTTGGCATGCCATAATTAGTTCTCCCAGGAGCAGATAAGAAATCTGCATGTCCTTTATCTATTGCTCCCCCCAATTCTCTCAGCATAAAGAGGATAATGATTTAAAAATACCTTGTGTTGATACAGAAGCAAATACTAAAGCGGCAGAAGCTTAGAGAAGTGAAGTCCTGAAGAAAAGCACGTCGGAGAAGTATTCACAATCTGTCAGGCTAGAAACCATAAGAGGGAGGGGATTGTTGTATGTAGGCAGTGGAGTTTCTCCGAAAGGAGAGTGGAAAGTCATAATTTCTCAGATCTGTTAAAACTGGGATTGTACAAGGCCGTGGAGAATTGAGCTTTGTGGATTGAGACCGCGGCAGAGAGAGCCTACAGCTCCATTCATAGTTTGTGTTTCTGGCACTGAGGAAGCAGCCACCAGAGGGCAGAACCGCTGGAGGAAGGAGGAGAGACGTCCACGGAAAACACTTTGAAAAATCCCCATTTGTTGTTCCCGCCTTTAAACGCTCTTGTAAATATTAGTCTGGTGTGAAAAGGAGTATATTATTAGATGAGCCTCTCACCTGTGCTGTCAGCCATCATACAGTGCAGGAAAAGTTTGCTGCTGTAGGAGAAGCCTCCTGAACTTGTAGCTTCAGTGAAATAAAAATCTATTACTTTTACTGCTTTTATCATGCCGGCCCTTGAGATTCCTAGTAGGAGCCTGTTGTGTGAGATGTTGTAGAATGGGCAAGCAACAAAAATGTAGAGAAGAACCTTGACTCAGTGTGTGCCTCTGTTTGTAAAAGCTTAGCAGTGGTCTGTTTTTTTTTTCCCAAGTTTTCAGCTGTAGGGTAGTCTAGGAAAACTTGCAATTTCTGAGGAAATTCTGAGGGCAACTTTTGAGTCAGGATGGCAGTATTCATCCTTTTGCCCCGTTGCAGTACTAGGATGTCCTAAGGGTTGATTTTGGATCTAGTGAAAAACTGAGGCTTGCTTGCAGATGATCGGGTAAGGGTACTCAAAGTAAGAAATGGGTAGCTCAAATTAGTGACACGTAATGCCCTTCATTGTGATTTTTCCCAGAGGTTCCACAAGGCAAGGGGAGGAATGAAAGTAATAAAGGAGCCCTGATGCGTGCAACGTGCTCTGTGTACAAAAGCAGTAGGATGTGTGACCTCTAGTGATCTGTGTGAGAAAAATTGTGAAGGTTTCTGACCAAGCTGCTTGTAAGATGGGAACTGAAGGGAGCTTTTGGAAACAGTGTCAGATTTATCAATTATCTGTTTTCTAAATGTTTTGTTGTTTTAAGTTTGCTTAATGGCCATTTCTAGGAAAACACCACGTGCATGAAATTTCAGGAGAGCTTGGGTTACATTGGTAAATATAGGAAAAATCCAGGGAGGAATTTAAGTGCCTAACTCCGTACTAGAAGTTTAACTCCTGCTGAGGCTTTGTTGTAGAGCCTTTTGCTTTGAACAGAACATGGAGCACAGTCAATGCATAACTGTGCAGGTGCTGGTTGTTGGCAGCCTGTAGAGGGCACTGCAAAAGCTTCATAAATAGCAGGATGAGCAGTGTGAAATTAGAGATGGATAATTTAAGCAGAGGTCTGATCCAGGCAGCTCTTAAAGCTCCCTCCTCTTTCTTTTACTCGGCAGGTTTCTCTTCTCTCCTTGGTGACATGCAGCCCTCCAACCACAACTACTACATGTACCAGCAGCAGCAGCAGCAAGGCCCCTCATCAGTGGGTGCTGCTCCCCCACTCCACACTCCAGCCCCAGAGGGTTGCCCATCCCAAGGGGGAAAGCAGCAGGGTGGTGAAGGTTATGGTCCCCCACCAGTGATGTCCATGCACCCACCTCCAATGCAGCATGGAGGCTACCACCAGCATCAACAACATCACCCGCACTCCCACCCACAGCAGCAGCCACATCAGCACCAGCAGCAGCAGCAGTCACAGGCTTCAATCAACAGTGCTGGCTTTGGTGAGTCAGGGGTGATGGAAAGAACAGCTGGGGAAAAGGGAGCAGTGAGGAGCCCCCAGACAGAAATTCCACAAGTGAGCTTTCCCTGAGTAGTGCCTCTACATTGTGTGTAGGAAAAGGGTGAAAGCCAGTTATGATTGAAATCTGAGAGGAAAATTGTTTCCTTACTGAAGGAAAGGAGGATACATCCACACGGGCTTTGGGATTCTGTTTAGGGATGCAGGGTGAAGTCAGGGGCTAAATGAAAAAGGAGGCACCATCCACAGTCGTCCAAGGGAGGAGGGATTTCTAGCTACTGTAGCATCAGGCTCTTTGGTGAAGAGGGGTCAATCATTTTATACTAAGGGGTGGAGGGAAAGGGTGGTCTGTATTGGAATAATCTTGTCCCCATTTCATTCCAGCATTTCCTCCTGATTGGTGCTCCAACATCGATTCCCTGAAGGAAAGCTTCAAGATGGTAAACCGGCTGAACTGGTCTAGCATTGAGCACTCCCAATTCTCAGGTCAGTGTTGGCCTAGTGACTAGGTCTAGTGACTCAGTGACAAGGGCTGTAGTCTAGAATATGTGAGTGGTGTGCCCAGATCTTTTTTCAATGTAACCATGTCAGGTCCATGGGTTTCTCAGTGACTCAACTCTTCCATTTGTAAAATGAGGTGTCCTACTTCATGGGTTCTGTTAAAGACCCTGAAGCACTTGAAGACTGTAGGAATTTGGGGCAGGGGGAATTAATGCATAAAAGTATATCAGAAAGCTGAGATTTTTTTCCCTCCTACACTTCCCCTCCCCTACTTGCGTCAGTGAGACAGTATCCTAGAGATGGAGCTCTCCAGGAGTTTGGTGACAGATTCAAAGTTACAAAGTTGGGTTTGCGGGGAGAAAGTAGGATTTAGGGGTAGAAGACAGAAGCTCTTTGCAGGGAAGACCCCAGTGTGAGTGCTGTCTTTGACATTGTCCTTTGTCCCCTGCAGAGCTGATGGAGAGTCTGCGCCAGGCTGAACGGAAGAACTGGACGCTGGATCAACACCATATTGCCAACCTCTGTGACTCCCTTAATCACTTCCTTACCCAGACTGGTCAGCTCCCCCATCTGGTTGGCCCACAGCAGCCCCCCCGAATCTCTGATTCTTGTGCCCTGAACAGTGGCAAACAGGAGCAATCCATGAACCAAGGTAATTAGGAGGGAGACTAAAATGACATGTAAATGAAGGCCCAGTTCTGTGAATATCCTGAACTACTTGCTGCCTTGCCAGGCAATGTAGCACTGAGCAACTCAGGGCTGGGCTGTCAGAGCTACTCATAGCAACTCAGCTTCCTCTGGCTTTAAAGAATTAGGATGTCTTATGCCTGTGGCCTAGACAGACCTTTATTATGTGGTGCATACCATTGACAAGCAGCCTCTCCAGGCAGAAATACATTTAAAAGGTAAACCTGTAAGAGGAGAAGGGGATGGTGGTTTTTGTAGATGACCAATAGAAAGGAATGGCAAGGTAGAGAGACTGCTGTTCCAGATGGCAAGAGCTGTAGAAGCTGTAAAGAAGGTGGCTCTTGCACCCATGTTGGAGAGGTACTGACTGGACAAGGAGTAGGAGGATGCACTCTGAGGAGAGCACAGAGGTTATTGTGGTCATGATAGAACTGTGATGGTGTGTGTCATCTAGAACTGAACTAAATGGACGGTATTGAGCCAGCTTGTGGTGTTTCTGGATGAAAATTTTCTTCTTTTACAACAATAGAGAAACTCCTGCTGGTTCCAAGAACAAGATCCCTGACCAAGCTATAGCTTGCAGTTAGGACCCAACAGCTGAACACCTCCTCAGTATCCCGTGGGTCTGAGTGAGTTGCTCTGTGGCTGAGCTGCCACCCAGTCAGGGCCAAGACAACCGACTAGAATGTTAACAGGTTGGGTTGTTTTTATTCCTTTCCTTTCACAGTGAACTCCTATGGTCAGCCCCAGCCTCCCCATCTCTTCTCCGGGCCATCTCCTATGTACCAGATTTCCACCCAGGACTCTCCAGGATATAGTCGTCCAGGTAAGAGGTGACATTAAGGCATATTCTACCAAAGAACGTTAAAGAACCAGTTCCTAAGCCCTTTGTGCATTTCTCCCAAAGCACTTACTAATCAAATGGAGCACTGAGGGTAGAGAGGGAGCCTGGACTTCCAGGGACCCTCCATTTAGGGCTCTGACATAGCTCTGGCAAGGTTTAGGATTTCAGTGGCCTGATTTATTTTATTTCACATAAATAGTCTTCTAGCTCAGCCTCATGTCAGTTGGTTGCTTGAAGGCAGCTTTACATGAGAAGCTACATGAAGAAGTCCTTTGTGCTCTATCAGCAGTCAGCTGTAAGGAAAGTTAAGGGGGCTGAAACTTAACCTCTGTAGAAGTTGCTGTGGAGAATTTCACAGCAGACCACCTACAGACACTGGTAGGTGCTGTCTGACAGGGAGAAATTCATGCCAGTGCTGTTCTTGCTTGTTAGACTGTTGGAAGGGAGAATGCCTGAATCCCTTATGCTTTCTTTTGCCCAAGGGCCCACGGTGAAAAAGCATGACATTTTTTATTCTAACTGTTCTCTTTCCTTCCTCTTCTTTTTTCTTGTTTTTGGCTCAGCTCACCATCTGGTCCCTCGGCCTCCAGGGCCTCCTCCAGGCGCCAATGAGGAAATCCCCGATGATTTCGACTGGGACTTGATCACCTAGCGAGTTACAGACTTGATAGCCCGTCCTTTGTGAAGGACGCGGGAGGGGAGGGGGACATGGGGTGAATGGTGCTCGCACCACCCTCCCCAGCCTCCCTGCCTTGCCTGTATATAGATATATATTCTCTATCTCCGCCAGAGAAGCCACCGCAAGATGCTGCCGATGATAATCCTTCCTTGCGTCCTGTTTTATCTTCTTTTTCTTCTTTTGTTTATTATTATTATTGTTATTATTATTATTACCAATAATTGAGCACAGCCCTCCCCCTCCTTTGGTGGCCTCAGACGCATCAGATTGGCTCTTTCGTGTTGCGTGGCGCCCTGTGGAGGGCGGAAAGATGGGTCCTTGGTGCCATGAAAAGACCTCGGAAGGCTGAATCCTCGAGTGCATCTTTCTCTGCCTCCATCATTTTGCGTTTAACAATCCCTCTTTCCCTTCAAGGTGGCCGGTGAATCTGTCGTATTGGCTACTGGAGTGAGAGAGCCTAGTGGACCCTGGGAGCCTGTAGTTATGTTGTTTCGTAAATGTTGTAAAGGTCAGGGGGCTAAAGGGACACTGGAGGGGTGATTTTAGCTCTGTGAACTTTCTCGCACCAGCAGGAAAAGCAAGAAAAGAAGTAGAGTTCCCAAGTATGAAGAGAGGGTAATCCCTGAGGTAGGGAGAACTGAGCTGAGCTGGGAGGGTAGACCTGAGTTTGGAGAAAGGAGAACGTAGCAGAGATGGTGTTTCAGCAGAGAAGTTGGGTTTCAGAATGCAGTGCCATCTGCAAGGACTGAGAGAGATGTTGAGGGAATCCTGACCTATTTTCTACACTGCCTTTTGCAGTCTCCAGGTGAAGCCTACATACCCATCAGGTAAAAGCAGCAGTCAGGGGTGTCACATGTGGTTCAGCAAATTCTGTTCCACAGAGCTTTTAATTTCACTCCCCCAACCCCTTCAAGCCCTTCTTCAAAATATGTAGTGAGGCTCTTACTTGCATATGCAAATTTGGAAGTTTTCTCCCATCACTATTTGTTCAGTTGTTATTTGGCCCTCTGCCCCTCGTATTTCTGTGGAGGCTGTCCTTGCCTGTGGTTTGGGAGTGCCACCCACAGGAGTCTTGTTGTGTTGGTGCAGATTCTCAGTCAGTGGTTCCCACTTTATGAATGGGCTAATGGTGGGAAGAGGAAGCTGCTGCTGAGAGTGGAGGTGAATTAGGGGACTTCTGGTCTAGGAGCTGGACCCTCTGGTCCGGTAACTGGGAGGCACCCTCACAAGGGGTTTTTGTAAGAGGTGCATTAGAAGAGAGGACAAAGTGGGGCAGATTTTTAAACTGAACAGCCAAAGAGTGTAGTATAAAAGGGAGGAGGGTGGGTCAGACCCCTTGCAGTTCAGCTGGGGAGACGATGGAATCGTGTAAATCCTGAAGGATGAGTTTTGTCAGCATTTTCAAATCACGAAAGTGGAAAAGGTGCAGGAGCAAGAGTGAGTGTTGAGATGCCTGCTCCCCAAAGCTGTGTCCGGTGTTCCTCTTTTTTCTGGTATGGCTCTGTTTTGTCAAACCTCTTGTTTCCTCTTAATGTTTTGCAAAGCCTCCCCCTAGCCCTTATCCCCTGTTTAGCAGTGAAGGGAACCAAGATGGAAATACCATGGCCGCTTGACAGACCTGGGGCAGAGGAGTAATAACCTCTACTCTGACTGCAGGAAGGTGGGGAACTAGCATTGCTTTTTAAATTTGCTGTAGGGATAAACCAATTGGATCTTTGTCAGGGAAGTGAATGGAGTCTCATTGTGTGGCGGGGGGGGGGGACATTTTTCTTTTTTTTTTTTTTTTTCTTTTTCTTTTTTAAGTGTGTTTTGGGAGGGGAGTTCATCACTGAGTGTTTCCAAGAGAAATGAGGAATCCCAGAGCCAACTTCAACATGGAGTCAGCTGTTATCTCTGCTGCCTCAGGATGGGAGTGATACAAATGGGAAGCATGTGCCATGGGTTTCTGTGGAGAGGGGCACTGGAGGCAACCATGAGCGATGACCTCTGGTAGGTGCCCGTTAGGGCTTTGCAGAGGATATTGCTGAGAGCCGGCCCTGTGGAAGTCTGAAAACATGACCGGAAGAAAAACAAACCAAGATGGCTCCTTCTGCGTATCCAAGTGCTCCTCATTTGCATATTTGCCTCATTTGCATATTAAGTTGTGCCTCATTTGCATATGTAAATACATGCCGGTCAGTGTGCAAATTAGCCTCGTTCCTCTGCCCCTGAAATAAATGTGTGTTGTTAGTGCGTGGGAAGGCATCGGGTGGGCAGCGTGGAGCTCTGCAGGGTGCGTGGGTACCGGCCTGCAGGGCAGGGGGTGCCAGCCTGTCCCTGAGAGGGGTTCTTGCAGGCCCCTCCAGCATGGTGTGGCCCACCCCAGGGTGGTCTGGCCCCCCATGCTCTGTGGCAGTAGTCAGGGAGAGAGGGGCGTGGTCTCACGAGTTTATTTTTGTGCATGCTTTCTTAATAAAAAGAAAAAGTGAATGTTTATGGTTTAACTCTTCTGGTGCCAGTATTGAATTTTTTTTCAGCAGCGCCTGTCAGGTGGGCTCGGTTCCCACCTACTTACCTTAGAAACAGAATTTGGCTGTGCATATTGCTAAATTAACAGCCCACACCTATATGTACTTTATGGCTGAGACTTCTTAGGATGTCAAGAGAAAGAGTCAGAAGTTCTCACAGCTGGCTGTTCTCACAGCAGTGAGATCAGTTAGTCATAGAATCATGAAATGGTTTGCGTTTGAAGGGACCTTTAAAGGTCATCTAGTCCGATCCCCTGCTGCATTGAGCAGGGACATCTTCAACTGGATCAGGTTGCTCAGAGCCCCGTCCAACCTGACCTTGAATGTTTCCAGGGATGAGGCATCTACCACCTCTCTGGGCAACCTGTTCCAGTGTCTCACCACCCTCATCATAAAAAATTTCTTCCTTACATCTAGTCTGAATCTACCTTGTCTTAGTTTAAAACCATTATCCCTTGTCCTATTGCAACTGAACCTGCTAAAAAGTTTGTCCCTACCTTGTAGGCCCCCTTCAAGTACTGAAAGGCTGCAGTAAGGTGTCCCTGGAGCCTTCTCTTCTCCAGGCTGAACAGCCCCAACTCTCTCAGCCTTCCCTCACAGGAGAGGTGCCCCAGCCCTCTGATCATCTTCATGGCCCTCCTTCGGCCCCACTCCAACAGGTCCATATCTTTCCTGTGCTGAGGACCCCAGAGCAGTACTCTAGGTGCGGTCTCACCAGAGTGGAGTAGAGGGGCAGAATCACCTCCCTCGATTTGCTGGCCATGCTCCTTTTGATGCAGCCCAGGATACGGTTGGCTTTATGGGCTGCCAGTGCACGTTGCCAGCTTATGTCCAGCTTTTCATCCACTGGGACTCCCAAGTCCTTTTCCACAAGACTGCTCTCAATCCCTTCCTCCCCAGCCTGTATTGATACTGGGAATTGCCCCGACCCAGGTGCAGGACCTTGAACCTGGCCTTGTTGAACGTCATGAGGTTCACATGGGCACACTTCTCGAGGTTGTCCAGGTCCCTCTGGATGACATCCCATCCCTCAGGGATGTCAACCACACCGCTCAGCCTGGTGTCATCTGCAAACTTGCTGAGGGTGCACTCGATCTCACTATGTCATTGATGAAGGTATTAAACAGTACTAGTTCCAATACGGACATCTGGGGACACCACTTGTCTTTCAACTCATGCTTGCCAGAAAGGCAAAGTGAAAACTATATCGATGCTTAGTGGCTGTTTGTCATACCATTTGTTGACCTTACTCCTTTAAAGGACTATCACAAAAAGGAAATTTTAAACCACTTCCTTAGAGTACCTCGTAAACATACTTCTGCTTTCTAGGAGCACGGAACATTCAACCTTGGAAAACACCCCCAAACAGCCTGACTGGATGAAATCTTTATCTTCTTCCACCAGAAAGACATGAGAAGCACATCTCTCTTGCAGAGAGCAGGATATGACTGTGCCGGAAAAGGCTAGTTCCCCACCTTCTTCGAGTCAGACTAGAGGTTATCACTTCTCAATGCCAAGGTTTTACCAAATGGCTGATAGTCCAGCAGCCACCTAATCTGGTTCATCAATGACTGCAGTTGCTCAAATTCTGCTCGTCTGCATCTTAAAATGCAGTAGGTAACTTGGATAGTCTTGGTTTACTTCCTAAAAGGAAAGATTTGGGGCTCTGGTGGTGGAGGGGGTGCTGGGGAGACAGTGAGTCAGTGCGTGCTAATGATCATAGCTACAGCGTGTGCATTGGATCCGTTACTACTGTACAGCGATGTATTTGCTGGGACAAGGAAGTATCTTGGCCATCTACCAGACATTAAAGTCAGTTAAATGCATCTGACTGGGGCAAGTGCTGTTCTAATGCACTGCTGTAAGAAAATGAAGATCTACCGTCTAGGGAAATCTTCAGGAAAAAAACCCTCAGACCCCAAACAGAGACAAAACAGAGGAAAGATGGGATGACAGATTCCAAGGAGAGACATCAAAGTTAGTTTCATCTGCAATTTATCAGAGACAGGAGAGGTAGAACATAGACATATGCAAATAACTCTAATGACATTCTCATCTAGCAATTCAGGGGTTAAACTACATGATTGCACCACAAATGATGCTTTCTTCTTTAAAGGTTAAATTACTCTTTGTCTCCTGCTTCACCAGTCTTCCCTCAGATTATTACTCTGGGTACTTCCAACTTCCCATCTCTCTCGAGTAGGATATAAAGGTGGTTTAGCTGTTCTGATCTGAACACCTCAGTGCCCTGTGTGTGGATCTGCAGGTTAATCAAATGTATTGGAGCAAAGAAAAACTGTTCAGAGGAGAGTGATTGATGTGCAGGGCCATAGGCCGCTCTTTCTATAGTGGTGATCTGAAGTCCTGCATTACACTGTGCTGCTAACATCCTTCTCAGTTGAAGACTTGCTTCTGTTAAGGGGGTAAGGGATGGGACGTGTTGATTCCTCAGTAAAGGCACCTTCCAAGAATCCTTGCACTGATTGCCGTGCTTTTGCCCTGAAGTCCCGTCCCACAAAAACATAGAGCAGCGGGTTGATGCAGCTGTTGGCATACGCAAGCGCTGTAGAGAGGTGATCCCAGAGGATCAATGACTCCCTCAGTCCTGTTCCAAGAGTAGGTACAAGGGACAGAATCCCAACTACATGGTACGGAGACCAGCAGATGAAGAAGGCAGCTACTACTAGCACAATTGTTCGCAGCATCCTGTTGCGTGGCTTGTGAAAGTGATTTGCACACGTTCTGACAGCAATAAGGGCGTAGCAAACTGCCATTATGCCAAAGGGGAGTACAAAGCCAAAGACAGCCCGGGTTATGTTTATTACCGCTGAGGCAAGGGGTGTAGAATAATCATCACCTTCATAGAAATTTCCCCACGAGTTGTTACCATTGTAGTGTAAAGGTGAGTATTTTTCCAATAATTCATTTACAGAATCATCAATATAATCTAGCACTTCGTCATCTCCAAAATTGTACCCACACTCAGTTTTGCCGTCATAAGTGCTAGTCTCACGGTAGTAGAAGACAGGACAGCAAAAAATGAAGGCCAGGATCCAAATGCCACTGCATATTAGTGATATAAATTTCACTGTTCGATGATTTTGACACCAGACAGGTTTCATCACAAGGACGCACCGGTCAATGCTGATGGCCACGAGTAGGAAGACACTAGCAAACATGGTGAAGATTATGACTGATGGAATGACTTTGCAGAGGAACCAACCATACGGCCAGTGTTCATGGAGGGCCAGGTGAACAATGGAAAATGGCAAGGACAAGCAGCACATGAAGTCAGCCACAGCAAGGTTTAGGAACCAGACAACGTTCACAGTCCTTTTCATTTTCAGACCAGCTACCCAGATCACCAATCCATTGCCTGGGATACCTATGATGAAAACGATGATGAAGACAGCAATGGAGACAATGGATTCTGATGCATAATATACAGCAGCCTCTTCATGTGAACTGCTGTTATTCAGGAGTCGATGCATTCTGTAGCTATAAAACAGAAACCAAATTAGTATGCAGTTCTGAGTAAAAGAGCCTGATCTTCATTCTTTAGGCATGAATAGAATTGTTTATAAAATCCCTGCTAACTAAACCCTTGCTGAATCAATGAAGACAGTTGTGTTGCTGAAAGGTCCCTAAAAGCATTACCAGAGTGCAAGGAAACTGCAGTAAGAGCTGAATACAGCCCACAGGAACAACTGAGGAGATATGAATAAGACAACCCAGACTGATTCTATTCTAACCTCTATTACACCAATACTTAAATGCCAAGCGGGGACTGTTGTGTGCAGGACTAAATATCAGTATTATTAAAAAAAATCCAAATCATCAATCTCTTTCTTCCATAACATATAGTCTAAGTGTGCAGCGATGTGTAAGTGTTAGAAAGAAAATGAGATAAACAGTTGTAACAAACATTGCAATTTACCACTTTTTGGTAACAAACGCTAAGAGGCTTTTAGGTGAGGGTGACCTGCAAGGAGAGCTATGAACTGGAAGGCAGCTGGGAGCTTAACAAAATTCTAACAAGTTTGTTCCATTTTCTGTGGTCTTGCTGATATATGCAGAAGCGACTTTTACAGGAACAACTGGAGAACAGTGCTGCAAGAGCTGAATCTTGCTGCCTCCCCATATAGCTACAGAAGATGGTATGAAGAGGACAGGTAATCAAGGAATGCATAAAGATAATAATACAAACCCTACTCCAAAGCAAACTGAGGGATGAATGAGTAAGAAGATACTGCCCGGGCTGTTTTCAAGAGTGCTAAAAAGGCTGCTATATGGTTATGAAGATGGAAGGGGGAACTGGCGGGGAGAGAGAGGTTTTCAAAAGTGAAGAATAAGAAATTGCAAGTTGAAGACGAAAGCAGAATTCTGCAGCTTATTATACCTACCTGAATGAAGCAGATATTCTGGTGTGTCAGGGAGCAAGAACCATCAGTCCTGTTTCTGGAGTGACTGAAAAATGAAACTCACATGACATTTTAGGAACTGATTTTTTCCTCTATGTGCGTGTGTCTGCTAAGTGTGCCCTGCCGGAAAGGCTTAGAATGACTCATATTTGAAGTTTTAGATATGATCTGCTTATAAAATAAACAGTCAAACCAAAATAAACTGTCCCAGCACCATCAAAATAATATAGTGCCCTGAGTCAAAGAATAACAGAAAGCAATGGAATGATAGGTTCCATAATGCAACTGAATCAGATGGCTTGCCTATTAGCATAACACTGACCTTTGCTTGATGTAATTCGTAATTCCAAATCCTGCCATCAGGTGTCTGTCTTGTAGCCACTTCCATGTTTTATCAGATCAGCACATTCACCTAGCTAATCCCATTTCTGGGATTCTTATCAATCCAGATCAGCTTCTGTCCCAGCCTGAGACAGCTTAGTTCACCAAATACAGAACATTGTACGCAGGAAACTATAATTGTTCAGGTCAAAGGGATTTTAATCTGATTTTTTACTTTTCAGGGTATTTAAAGTTTTGTTGTTGGGTTTTGGTTTTTTTTTTTTTAAAGAAGGAACTTGACTGATGAAAATTAGAAGTGGTTAACTGAAATGCTGATGGCACAAAATGTGGCAAGGCTATAAAAAGAAAAGACACACTGGGCAAGGCATTTCAAATGTGCAACGATAGCGTTTCCCCTCACCCTTCCCAGTCTGGGAAGTCAAGATTGCTCGCAGAAATTGCAAAGCCCAGACATGCAAGAATCAGCCTCAGTATTTTGGTTTCGGTCTAGAAAACAAACCAGGATGGAGCAGAGTTCTGCTCCTGAGCATGTCTCTGTGAAACACACGAATGCTGCCTCCAACACAAAAGCCATGAAACCAGAGATGAACGCAAGCCAGGGCTGGGCTGTACCCCCAAAGACAGACGGGCTGTCAGCAGCCTGCCAGGAAAATTTCCATAGCTGCATCTTATTCTCAGCTGCCATCTTTCCTTGGGGAACTCCTCAGACCCAGACAGAAAGTGCTGATAGGAGGGTACTCCTATTGGCTCCTGCTGGTGAAGGGCCTTTTCACCACCATATGACTCGCTAGCTCTAGTCAAACTCTCCTTTGCAAGAAGGTCCTTCTCCACCAGTTGGCCAGCTCTGATCCTCTCAGTTAAAACCTCTCCCCTGCAGCCAACCTTGACACAGCAAGCACTTTTTCTTTAGTCCAGCCAGCTCACCTGGGACAGTGATGAGATAGGATCATAGGATCATAGAATTGTTTTGGTTGGAAAGGGCCTTTAAGATCACTGAGTCCAGCCATTAACCTAATGCTACCAAGTCCACCACTAAACCATGTCCCTAAGCACCACACCTACTCTCTTTTAAATACCTCCAGGGATGGTGACTCCACCACTTCCCTGGGCAGCCTGTTTCAATGCCTGATAACCCTTTTGGTGAAAAATTTTTTCCTAATATCCAATCTAAACCTCCCCTGGCGCACCTTGAGGCCATTTCCTCTCGTCTTATCACTTGCTACCTGTCAGAAGAGACTGACACCCATCTAGCTACAATCTCCTTTCAGGTAGTTGTAGACAGCAATAAGGTCTCCCCTGAGCCTTCTTTTCTCCAGACTAAACAACCCCAGTTCTCTCAACTGCTCCTCACACAACATGTTCTCCAGATCCTTCATCAGCTTTGTTGCCCTTCATGTGGTACCTCTCTGTATAGATTTCCAGATCAATGAACCTTTTAAGCAGTTTGACTAGTGAAGTGTTTTGCGTCTAAGCATGAGGGGCCAAATGATGCAGACACTCAAAGGAGATGCAAGGAGGAAAAAGAGACATTTTGTTACTTTCATCAAATGGTTACTTAGATCACACCAGACCTCTGACTTGCAGCTTTGATAGTAATCCCAAATCATCACACTGCATTCTTTTCTTCTCTTCTGGATCTCTCCCTTCCCCTTGTGATAAACAGAGTTAGCTTAGAAAGGCTCTAATTCACAGAATCACTGAATAGTTGAAGTTGGAAGACTGTCTGGATACTGTCTCACCCAATCTCATTGCTCAAAGCAGGGTCAGCCAGAGAAGATTGCCCAGGACTGCATCCAGTTGGGTTTGAGTATCTCCACAGAAGGAGACTCCACAAAATCTCCAGGCAACCTGTTCCAGTGTTCAACCACCCTCACAGTAAAAAACTGTTTTATTGTGTTCAGATGGAACTTCCTGTGTTTCAGTTTATGCCCATTGTCTCTTGTCCTGTCACCACTGAGAAGAGCCTGGCTCCATCTCCATTAAACACTCCCATCAGATAGATGGACTGTAAGATCCCCCTGAGCCTTCTCTTCTCCAGGCTGAACAGTTCCAGCTCTCTCAGCCTCTCCTTGCATGACAGGCATACCAGTCCCTTAATAACTTAGTGGCTCTCCACAAGTGCTGAGTAGAGAGGAAGGATCACCTCTGTTGACCTGATGGCAACACTCCTAATCTAGCCCTGGCAGCTATTGGCATTCTTTGCTCTCCACAAGTTTCACTCCAGTGCATGGGGTTGTTCCTCCCCAGGTGCAGGACTTACTTTGCACTTCTTGCTGAACTTCATGAAGTTCCTGTCTGTCCAATTCTCCAGCATGTCTAGGTTCCTCTGAATGGTAGCAGAGATGCTTGGTACATCAGCCACTCCTACCAGTTTTGTATCATCTGCAAACTTGCTGAGGGAGCACATTGCTTCGTCATCCAGGTCATAATGAAGAGTTAAACAGTACTGGAACCAGTGTCAACTGCAGCTGGACACCACCAGTGACTGGTCTCCTGCTGGACTTAGTTCTTCTGATCACTACCCTCTGAGCTCAGCAGTTCAGCTGCTATTCAACCAACCTCACTGTCTGCTTATCTAGCCCATATTCCATCAGCTTGTCTATGAGGATGTTCATATTGAAGTTAATCTTGATGTATAAACTCAACTGGCCACCACAACAAGTTGGCCAAAACCTTAATGCAAGTTACCACTTATATTGCTGTTTCAGGTTTGTTACTACAAAACTGCACCAGTCTATCAGTTACTAAATAGTTACACCCACACACAATTTATAAACTGTGATCAGTATATTTACAAAAGCCTCCCTTCTGCAAGAGTATACACTTTGGCAAGAGCTGAGAATTCCATTTGTATTTCATATTTCTACTACTTCTGCAGTTCTACAAAGCTTTCCAGCCCCTCTCAGATCTCGCATTTGTTTCTCTGCAGGTGGAGCGACTAGGCAGCTATGCTCTTTCACAGACCCTGAATGTTCCTTGGGTATATGGCAAACCCATTTTCCTAAAAAACCTGTCCAAAACTCTCCCTATAAATCTTAGCCATAAGTAGCACAACTGTTTCTCTCGAAAGCATACTGCAGTGGTTTGCTGGCCAGTCTGTGCTATGCGCTTGTTTTCCTCATCACAACCGTGCACATAGTTTCACAGGGACTCTCCAGTAACATCAGGTATCTGCAGGGTTGCCCTGCATGGGTATTCCTCAGACCTTCCTCTCAGAAAATCCACTGAATGACTCCAAGGTATTTTTGTACATTGCTGAATAAGCTCAGGTAAGCACAAGCTTTGGACACCAAGCAGGGAAAAAAGCTTGGCAAAACTGGTACATACATAGATCATACATAATTAAAAAGTAGCTCTCCACAGTAACAGGTTCTCAGTACTGGGAACGGTGTTCAGGTCAGATGTGGTGGAAGCAGCATTTGAAATAGTATTTGGACTGTTTTGTAAAAATGCTCATCTTGGGATTAACCTTTAAGTTATCTAAGGAGTTGTTTTGTGAGACTGGTTTCCCTTGTACCTTTTGTGCAGAGAGAAGGAAAATTCCAAATGTTGGGTCCATCCATTATGTACATTCCTGAATGATGCCCTACTTTTTTCTTAAATAAACAAAGCAAAAAGCAAAGCAAAAGCCCAAATAATTATTCTGCATGGTTTATTGTCAGGCTACCTACAGATTGGCATGAACTGTGCATTTTACTCTACTTGTGCAGGCCTTTTTATTTTGTTGGAAAGATGTTGAGGTGTTGGAGCAAGTCCAGAGGAGGGCGACCAAGCTGGTGAAGGATCTGGAGGGTCTGACCTATGAGGAACGGCTGAGGGAGCTGGGGTTGTTTAGCCTGGAGAAGAGGAGGCTCAGAGGTGACCTTATTGCAGTCTACAACTACCTGAAGGGAGGTTGTAGTGAAGTGGGAGTTGGCCTCTTTTCCCGGGCAACTAGCGATAGGACAAGAGGACACAGCCTCAAGCTTCGCCAGGGGAGGTTCAGGTTGGACATTAGGAAGAATTTCTTTTCAGAAAGGGTTATTAGACATTGGAACGGGCTGCCCAGGGAGGTGGTGGAGTCACCATCTCTGGATGTGTTTAAGAAAAGACTGGACATGGCACTTAGTGCCATGGTCTAGTTGACATGGTGGTGTCAGGGCAATGGTTGGACTCGATGATCCCAGAGGTCTCTTCCAACCTGGTTGCTTCTGTGATTGGTTCTGTGATTTGCACACCTCATATGATTGAACATTGTGGAGTTCCATCCAAGATTTCTGCTATTCCTTGGTTTTCATTCATTGAAGATTTCCATGTGGGAAGAATATGGATCCTCCATTGCTTTCATAGTCAGAGTTAAAATATGTTCTCCTTCAATATTTCAACCTCTGTGCTTTAAAAAAAACCCCCCAAAATAAAAAATGTTAGCTATTACTGGCAATGCTTTGTGTTTTCTTGGCCCAGAAAAATAGTTACACCTATATACAATTCTAAAAATGTGATCAGGATATTTGCAAGAGCCTCCCTCCTGCAAGAGTATGCAGGTTGTCTCCAAAACACTTTGGCAAGAGCTTTTTGAAAAAAGACAAAAAAATGTTATGTTCTCTGCTGGTTAAGCCTCAGTTGAATGGGAGATGTATTCCTGGTGTCCCGGTCCTGCTTGTGCATCTTTCCTCACGTGCCTTATAAGAAGTTGGCCCTTTGCCACTCTCTTGTCTTAGATGCTCTCCTTCTAGAAGAACTGTAGGAGGATTGTGGCACACTGAATGACAGCACAATAAAGAGGCAGGCGAAATTTAGTATTGCTAATTGTGAATTATTGAATTTGGAAAAGCAACCATAACTATACATACAGAGTGATGTACTCTAGAGAACTTATTACCAGCCAAAGAAAAAAACTTAGCAGTCACTGCAGGAAGTTCCATGAAAAATCATGTCAACGTGTAAATATAACAGGAAGTATTCAGTTGCTTCTTGAATACTGAATGCTGTGGTGGTCCTTGATCTTAAAAAGAATTGAATTATAGAATCAGAAATGATACAGAAAGTGGTGATTAGACAGCCATGGCTCAGAACGGCTTCTTTTGGTGGACAAGCTAAACAGAGAAGAGTGCTTCACCTCAGGAAAGAGACATCTAAGTGGCACTATGAGAGACATATGGAGAAGGTGACACATGAATTCTTACAGCACAAGAACTAGGAGGTATCAAATGAAATGTCAGGTAAAACTTTTTAAACAAAAAATTACACTTTTTTCATATTGCACAATTAGATTCATAGCTCCAGGGATGCTACGGGTAGCCAAAAGTATAAATAAATTAAAAAATTTATTTAAAAAAAAAATTTAGATTAATCCATAGAAGGAAAGTCTATAAAATATTGCTAACAAAGGCACACCAAACCTCTGGCCCACAAAGCCTTTACACTACAGATTGCTAGGCTAGTATACTAGGAAAGTGTAATTCTGTACTGTTTTATCGGCTTTCTTTAAGCAGCTCTGTTCTCCAAGGCTTGCCTGTCATTAACCTCTTTGCCTTAACTCTGGCAGTCTGGCAAGCAACATAACACTGGTGTATTGCAAGCACGGAGGCAGAGCCTTCTTTCACACTGTGGCACATATCTGCATTAAGTATCAGTGCCATGTATTCCTGCTAGTTCTTTGAAGGCTGCGTGAAAGGGTTCAAATCTCTCTTCCCGGGCAGGTATCTGTGAGCCCCAGGGAGCAGCAGGGCAGGGCACTCACACACCAGAGCCTCAGGGCCCCTGCTCCCTGAGGCATCAAGATCTGCCACAAAGCAGTGTGTGTCAGCCCCTCCCTCCCGCTGCAGGGAGGCAGAGCAAGCTGGCAGAGGGAAAGGGGAAAAGGAAGCTGCGTGTTTGCGTCACTCCCCATCTATTCAGGTACTTAGCTCACACCAGTCATGCATCTTTCCTGTGTATCTACTCATACAACTGTCAACATAATTCTTGGGGAAAACTAGGCCAGTTACATTTAGATATGCTGGTTAAATTACAACTATCCTGCTTTGTTAGTCTTAATGACCCAAGACTATTCCTATCCTTGGCTTCAAAATAGCATCTTAACCAGATCCATGGAATCAGCAGCGCAGACTCCCTTTCTTCGTTTCAAAGTTTTTCTGCACCAGGCACTTTCAGAGATACAATGCCGGCCTAGTTGGACATTTGACCTGATGGGAGGACAGCTTGACTGCTATGGCTGTGGTTCGTTACCATCCTGTTCCACTTATCTCTGGAAACAGCAAGAAACAAATCCTGATACCATTTCAGCTCACGCTGCATTAACTAACACTATTCCATACCGAGAAAAAAAAAATCCTCAAACGTAGTGCTGTTTCATTCACTTTTTTCTTTACCCTCAGCAATAAACTGCCCTCAGCCTTCCATGAGGAGCTTAAATTACTTCCTAGGACAATTAGCTCGTGCTATGCCCACCCCTGACTCTGTGGATATGTAACTTTGAAACTTTTCCTACACCTTTTCTTCCTGTTTTCAGAGTAAATATATAGTACTTAGATAGACTCAGCCACAGGCTGCTGCATAGCAGTGCACTTCAACACCAGTCCCCATCGGGAAATCACTGACTACTAAAAAAATAGCAGTTTAAATGCTTCTAGTCTTTATCATATTTGATAAATAAACTAGTATCTATACACTATTTTTGGCCACGTTTCTGGGAATTCACACTCCTGAAATTAACCTTTAAATAGCAGGCATTTTCACCACTTCTAGCTGCAAAACTTGTAGTGGTTTGTGTTGTGTTTTCTCTTCAGTTTGCTGTTTTACCAAAGGCCTCCCGATCCCAGCACCATAGGCCACACGAACATCCGTTTTCACTTCAAACCCAAGCTTTCACCCAAGACACGCAGGGGAGAAGCGCCCAGGCCCACTGCCAAGGACACGCAGGGAGCCACATGCCCCACGAGATATTCGTGTGGTGGCACAAAACCCAGCCCCATGTTTCGGCACGGCCCAGTCATGCCTTCCCAGCTCTCGGCGTGACACCAGCGCCTTTTGCTCGGTGCCACCGCGGTCTGCAGCCGGTGGCCGGCGTCCCCCTCCCGCGTACCGGGCTGGCGGGAGGCGGCAGCTCAGGGCTCGGCGCCCCTCGCCCTTCCTGCCCGCCGCCGCGCCCCAGCGGGGCTGGTGGCAGCTCAGGGCCTCCCCAGCACTCAGGGCGGGAACCCGGCCTCCCCAGGTGGAGGTCAACGCGCCCGGCTCCGCCCGCTCCCGGCACGGCTGCCCCCGCGTCCAGGGTGGCGCCCGGCACCACTTCATCAGCCCGAACCAAACATGGCCGCGCCAGGCCCTGGGGGGAGAGAACTGCCAGGGTCCAAGATGGCGCCGGCCCCCGCTGCTGTGTCAGAACCGGCTCCAAGATGGCCACCGCCCCGCCCCCGCGCTTTGCTGCCAGCAAGATGCCTTCCTCCACGCCTTCGACGTGCCTCGCTTCCCGCCCGGCTGCCCCAGGGCCCCTAGGCGGCTTCTGCCCTCATCAAAGATGGCGGGCGGAAGCGCCCCCGGTTATTAGGCTCCCGCCCCTCGCTTCTCGCCGGCTCGTTGCGGTTCGCGGCCGAGATGGCGGCGGCTGAGCTGGAGTACGAGTCTGTTCTCTGCGTGAAGCCCGATGTCAACGTCTATCGCATCCCGCCGCGCACCTCCAACCGCGGGTACAGGTGAGGGAGTGTGCGGCGCCCAGGATCGCCCTGCCCGCGGGGCTATGGCCGCAGTCCCGCGGGCAGGGCAGACAGGGGCTGGGCCTGGGAAGGGGCGTCCTCGCCCCGAGCGGGGCCTTGGGAGGCCGTGGCCTGTGGCCGCAAGCAGGTCAGGCCCTGTTCCCTGAGGCCTTAGCCCCCCCCCAGCTGCAGCTCTGGGGGATGTACCGGCTTGAGTCACCTCTTGTAAGTGGTTTGTGCCTAAAAGCGGGAGCCTCGGCTCCCTGCTGTGGAGGAGCAGGGGCTGCTGTGTTAATCGTGTGCAGGAGGTGAGGGCACCTGAGCAACTTGCTTCTCCAGGCAGAGCTGACCTCCGCTCCCAGTTTGCCCAGTTCCCCGGGACTGAGTCTGATGTGGTATAACGGTGTGTTGGATTTGGCCTGGTGGCTCTTGCAGTAGCGGGGAGGAAGCCAGAAGGAGTTCAGAATGGTTATTAAGAAGAGATTGCAGGAGCTGGAGTCAGAAATGCCTTTCCTCTCTTTAGCTGAAACCGGTGGGGTGTGACTTTGTAAGGTGTGCCCACAGGCTTTCAGGAGAAATGGGTTTGTGCCCTGAAGCACTGATGGGTGTCAGTGGTACTCGCTGAACCTGGCAGACTGTTGCCGCTGTGGCTGCTGCACCTGGCTGCAGATGTTTGTTTCCAGTTGTAGAATCCTGTAGGCTGGGGTTTGTTTTCTCTCTCTCTTTTTTTTTTCCTTTTCTTTTTTCTCTTTACAACAGTCTGTAGCAAAGAGTTTGATGGGCTAGTCAAGATGACAGTGTGTGTGATGTTTTACCTAGCGTAAGCTAGCTGGCTCTGGGTTCAGAGATACTTGATATTATTTTACATCAACAGGGTAGAATAGTGGAGTGGCTTTTCAGCATGCTATTAATTAATTTTTGGGGTCTTCCTTATGCTCACAAATCGCTTAGTCATCACTTTTGGGTTTACCGTTCCAAGTGAGTTTCTGGGTTTCAGTCTCCCCTCTTCTGCAAGCTTATAAAGGTAAAGACAGAGTTGATATTCTCTGGACTGTGTCTATTTCCCTTTACCCAGAGGAAAGAGGGGCCAGTCAGAGCCATGTGTGTGGATTGGCAGCAACAGAGAGGAGCCGAGATGTCATATATTGTTTGGGGAGAGCAGTGGAATAAGGCAGCTGCAGGTGTTGAATGTTTGGGAGCAGAGACTTTTGCTGAGATGGTTGGGCAGAAGTGGAGGGGTTGATGTGTGCTCAGTGAACAGTTGCTTTTATTTTCAGAGCATCTGACTGGAAACTGGACCATCCGGACTGGACAGGGCGGCTTCGTGTCACCTCCAAAGGCAAAACTGCATACATAAAACTGGAGGATAAGGTTTCAGGTAAGGGAAAGGCTGTGGCTTGGCAAGACTGTGACTATGATTGCTGCTTATGGGCCTGCACTTCTAAGCCTGCTCAGAGCTGTGCATGGCAGCCCTGGACACACTTTAGCAAGAGGTTGCTCTCCTTTGTCTGCAGGAGAACTCTTTGCCCAGGCTCCTATAGATCAGTACCCTGGCATTGCAGTAGAGACTGTGACGGATTCCAGCCGCTATTTTGTCATTCGAATTCAGGATGGGACTGGTGAGTTGAGGGGTCATGTATGTGCCAAGTGCTAGGGGTGGAGGAGACTTAGCCTGATGGAACTGGGTGTATGCCAGGTGGATTGAAATGGTGTTGGGAGTGCTGAAAAGGCTGGGTAGTGTGCCTGGAGGGGCAGGAAGGCAAGGTTAACAGAGGAGGGTTCTCTACATTGCACAGAGTTCAGGGGTTGGGAAGGAACGTTCTGTTTCTGAGAGTGCCGCATGGGAAGAAGGATGCATCCTGAAGGCTAGGAACAATGAACTACAGTGAGCTGCTGGTGTCCAGCTGCAGGTGTGTCAGAGGGAGGTAGCACAGAGTGGTTTAGGAGGAGCAGAAGGATTTTGGAGTGAATGAACACAAGAGCCCATTTGCAGGGCACTGTCAATGACGACTCCTGTCTCCTTGCTAGGACGAAGTGCTTTTATAGGCATTGGCTTCACGGATCGTGGTGATGCCTTTGACTTCAACGTCTCTTTGCAGGATCACTTCAAGTGAGTTGTGCTTTTCTGGAATGCTGTTTTTCCTCTGCCCTGTACAACATGGTGGGTGGTGGTGCATGTTCATTTAGTGCTGGCTTCCTTGGGATGGTCATGAAGCCCTGCTCTGGCTCCATCAGGGACACTTCAGTGTGCTGCCAACTGTCATGCAAGCTGAGTCCTGCAGGGTCAGGTATGTAAGTCTTAAGCTTAGATCCTGTGATGCTACAGGTGCAGTATTAGTCTCTTGGGTTTGTGGTGGTCCCAGCTTTTTGCTGTACTACACTGGGAGTAGGGAGGTAGCTGGTTTGTCAAGGCAAGGTAGATCTTTGGTGGGGTAGGGAGAGGAACCATGAATTTTTCTGAAACCCTGTTTCCCTTTGCCACAGGGTCTTATGTTTTCCTATGTTCTTTTTAGGTGGGTGAAGCAGGAAACAGAGATCTCCAAGGAGACCCAGGAAGCTGACACACGTCCCAAATTAGACTTAGGGTTTAAGGAAGGGCAGACTATCAAACTGAACATTGGGGTGAGCAGCCCACTTTACCCTGGTTCTTTCTCTGGATATGCCAGTGGAGACTATTCCTTACTTGTCTTTTCCTTTTATACAGAACATGACGACAAAGAAAGGAGGAGCAGCCAAGCCCCGTGTGTCTGGGTCAGGGGGCCTAAGCCTGCTGCCACCCCCACCAGGAGGCAAAATTGCAGTCCCTCCTATACCTCCCCCTTCTTCCACAGCCATTGCCAACCATGTCACACCACCACCCGTGCTGAAATCCAGTAACATGAGCAGTGCAGGTAAACATTAGCACAGAGCAAACAGTCTGTCAGACACTAGTAGATGTATAGAGAGGACTGAGGCCTGCTTCAGGGAACCGGTGTTCAATCTAGTGCCAGCAGTGCCCTGTGAGACATGATGCATCCTGAGGGCTTTGTTCTCTTTGACCTGAGGATCTCCATGCTTGTTTAATAATACCTGCTTGTTCTCCTTGCAAGGAGGACAGCGCTGTAGCTCCTGTCCTTGCAGAAGGAGAAACAAACAACTTGGTCAAAATGATCTGGAGGGGGTGGGTATGAAATTTAGATAGTTGCATTTTTCTGAACTTGTTTGTACTTTAGGGGCACTGGCAGAGCTGTGTAGAGTGTCTGGGAAGTACCACACAGTCACTTGCTTTCTGCAGAAAAATATGGATAGACTCGTGGTTGTTGCTGAAAGACGCAGGAAGAGCATTTATTGAGTGGCTTTGAATAGGGAGAGAAGAAGCTTTAGTATGAGCAGCAGAAAGAGGTGCAAAGTATAGTGGGATTGTGGGTATAGTGGGTTATTTTAAAAATATGTATATAAATTTTATATAAAATTTATATATAAAAATATATATATGTTGAATTTCATACATACATACATAAATACATACATACATATATGTATGTATGTGTGAAGTTCAACAAGGCCAGGTTCAAGGTCCTGCACCTGCGGTGGGGCAATCACCAGTATCAGTACAGACTGGAGGATGAATGGATTGAGAGCAGCCCTGCTGACAAGGACTTAGGGATACTGGTGGATGAGAAAATGGATATGAGCCACCAATGTGTGCTTGCAGCCCAGAAAGCCAATCATATCCTGGGCTGCACCAAGAGAAGTGTGGCCAGCAGGTCAAGGGAGGTGATTCTCTCCCTCTGCCCCACTCTCATGAGACCCCATCTGAAGTACTGCATCCAGCTCTGGGGTCTCCAGTACAAGAAAGATGTGGATCTGTTACAGCGGGTCCAGAGGAGGGCCACTGAAATGATCAGAGGGCTGGAACATCTCTACTATGGAGAAAGGCTGAGAGAGTTGGGGTTGTTCAGCTTCGAGAAGAGAAGGCTCCAGGGAGACCTTATTGCGGCCTTTCAGTATATAAAGGGGGCCTGTAAACAAGATGGAGAAAGACTTTTTACCAGGGCCTGTAGTGAATAGGACAAGGGGCAACGGTTTTAAACTGAAAGAGGGTAGATTCACATTGGATATAAGGACAAAATTTTTTACAGTGAGGGTAATGAGACACTGGAACAGGTTGCCAAGAGAAGTTGTGGGTGCCCCATTACTGGAATCATTCAAGGCCGGATTGGATGGGGCTTTGAGCAACCTGATCTAGTTGAAGATGTCCCTGCCCATGGCAGGGGGATTGGACTAGATGATCTTAGAACAGGTTGGGTTGGAAGGGACCTTCAGTGATTCTATAGCAGAGATTGCTGCAGTCTTCTGGATGCTGTACACACTTTTAGTGTGACCATACAGAGGTGTCTGGAGAGCTGATGATACTCTGGTGAAGGCAGAGACTTTAGCAGTGCTGTACAGAGATCAGAGTGAGAAGAAACCACAAGCTTCTGAACAGGGCTGGGCTCCAGTGCGTGATTTGTACTGTTAAGGTGATGCTTGCTTGCCAGCTGTTAACGATTGCTGAGCTTGGGCTGAGTCTGAGCCTTGTTTCTATTGGGAGAGGTAACATGTCACAGATCTGCCAGTTGGTATCCTAGGTGGAGGCTGAATAGTTCTTGAAGACGATGTACCCCTGTAGCAGGAGCTGGAGGTTCAGTGCACATTCAGCTAAAGGACCTGCTGTTATAACAAAATCCTTAAAAAGCTTAACTTCTTTCTTCTGGAGGGAGAGCTGGAGTCCCTTCAAAGATTCTTGGCCCATGCATCCAGCAGTTTGTGTAAGGTGACAGTTTAAATGCCTGTGGGGTTTTCTTCTTGATTAGCTTGATTTTTTTTTTTTTTTTTTTTCTTTTCCCCCCCCTGCTGCCTTAGATATTCTATTAGACTTAGATGCTCCTGCATCTGCATCCAAGGCACCAGCGTCAGCTACCACAGACCTCTGGGGAGACTTCAGCACTGCATCCAGGTAAACTGTGGTGAATGGAACTGCACAGAAGTGTAGTGTCCTGATGGGCACTGGAAGAGCCGTAAGTTAAGAAGTCTTATTAGATCTACTCCTTTGATTGTCCTTTCTTTATTTCAGTGCTGTTCCCAATCAGGCTCCTCAGCAGTCCAACTGGGTCCAGTTCTGAATGGTCAAAGCAGTGGAATGGGACAAACTGATGACCAAGAGGCTTTAGAGGCACGAAATGGGATCAGAGGGGGCACAAACCTCTCTAATCTTCAATCAAAAACAAACCGGGACAATCCTTCCTTTTTAAATCAGATCTTCACTTCAGTCAAAACTTACTTTTTTTCATCCCACAGTGAAACCACTGAACCTAAAGAGAACATACTGACTCCTCATGAGGTGGGCAAGGAGGAGAGAGGTATCCTCATCTCTTCCACCCACTTTGCTGTTACATGGCACATCCTAGCTCTTTTTCCATGTCTTTCCATACAGGGAAAGCAAGAATCCTGAAGAAGGTGGGTATAGGAAGAGACTGGGTAGGTGCCTCTGGGTTCTTTGTCCTTTTAAATTTTCTCTGGTTAGACTGTTGCTTTTTGTGGCTGCTTTCAATAGTGAGTCAAGTCTCTGCAGCTTGGCCTGCAATGCTGAGGGCAGCTGCATTTGGCTGCAGCTTATAAATGGAAGCTGTGAGGAAGTAGGTCTTGTTTCAACACAAAACCCTCTTTGATTATGTCTGTGGTGAGGAGTGAACCTCCCCATGCACGCACTACTCTTCCTCTCTTTGGTGCAATTCTTGATAGTGCTGGATGTTCCTGTGCTCTTGTGGGAGGAGTCATACAAGTCCTTGAGTAAACCTGCTGCCATTGTGCTGTAGCTCCAGGTGGGCACCCTATCTTGAGGCTCCTTGTTTGGTTTGCAGGTTCACTGGAGGAACTTCTCTCATTTTCACTCCTTTCTCCCTCCCACCCCATGCAAAGGCCTCATTGTCGTTGAGCTGTTTTAACTGGAAATAGCTTTAAAAAAAAGCCAGTTTTTATAATTTGGTAGTTACTTGCACTACATGACAACCAGGTAATCCCACCACTCAGCATTTCATGTTCCTGCATCACTATCCTGAGCCCTGGCCTTGTGTTGTGACTTGGCACTGTTACAAGTATTGCATATCAATGCCACAGTAAGAACTATGATGGGACAGTGGATTATTCTCTGGTGAAGGGACAATCTCCTTCCCCTTTTCAGATCACACTTGTCATTTGGGCAAGAAATGTATAGTAGGCCCAATCTTGAGAACTGTGGCAGCAAAATTCTCCCACCTATGTTCCTTCCTATGGCTTTTCTGCGGCTGGCTTTCTAGGGATGTGAGCTGGTTATTGTATCTTGGATTTTTTTTTTTTATTTTTAATGTGCCCCAAGCTTCCTCTATTTCCTGTGTGGTTTAGGGGGTTAGAAAGAGGTAGAAGGCCATTTCTCCTAAAGAGAACAGCAGAGAGCGTTTCCTAAGGCCCTTTGATCTGGACACTATTCTGTCCTCAGCAGTTATGGATGTGATCTGGGGTGTAAGTCTGCTGATTACTCTGGGCAAAGCCCATGGGCAGGCTGGAGACCTCACAATGCTAGCTACCCTCTGTGCTAGCTGATAAGCCAAAACACTAGCTGGGATGGTGGGCTCAGTGACCTTTCTACGGCCATACCCAGTTACTGGAACACTAGGGTTTTGGTACTTCACTGGAAGGCTTCTTCCTGTTTTGAACACTCAACCAGCAGTGACACTTTTGTAACTGGGGTACACTCTGCTAGCACAGCTGTGCAAGTAAATTTTTCGCTTTAGGCAAAGATTCCCTTGTGAGGCTTTTAAAAGACAGTAGTTAGCTGTATGCACCTTGTACTTGCAAAGGTCTCTGTCCTTTTTGTCGTCTTACTACACTGAGGGCATTTTGGAGACAATGTTTGACTTAGACCATCCCTCTGGGAAGCAAAATTCTTGAAAATAGCTCTAAAGCTGCTGCACTTCCACTTGTGGAAGTGGGGACCAGACTGCTCTTGGATGTATTTTAAGTCATTTAATCCTGATCCCCTGGCTCTCTTGGTGTTCCCCCTGCTGCCCTTCCCCCGCCTTCATAGTCACTCCTGCAGTCTCATTGTACGTTAACTCCCTGCCCCCTCTGAATTTGTAGGTGGCTATAATCTGCTAGCAAAGTCATGGACTCTGCTGGTTGGCTTTTTGCTTTCTTTTTCTTTTTTTTCTGAAATCATTGTGAGGTCCTGTCATTTCAACTATGTATCAGTTCCCCAAACGAAGTTCATGGCCCCAATTAACAACTAACTAGGAGCCTCTTCTGTATTGTCTTAATTAGTATTCTGGAGATAATATATTATGTATTTGAAAAGATGAAGAAGCAAAAATTAAAGATATATGTATATAAAGCATAAGATGTACTGGTGCAAATGGTAATTAAACAAGTAATACTGGGGAAAAGAATGTCATGAGTCTTCTAAGTTGTTGCTTTGGAAGCCCTGCAGATTGAAGGTCTTTATGTCTCTGGCAAGATCCTAGTAGCCTGCTTATCCTTCTACAAGTGTGTATGGCCTGCAGACTGGACAAGAGCAGCTTTAGGAGTGAACAGGTTCAGGCTCTGTCTAGGCGAAAAAGTAGGGTCATGGAAGAAGGACACAAAAATGACCTATGGCTGTTCCAAATCAGGGTTAAAAAAAAACAACCAACCAAACAAATAACAACCAAAACAACCACAACAAACCAACATGGAAACAGGCCTGACTGTAGCGGGGTGTGTGATGCTTGATAAGAATGTGGATAAAATTAGCAAATGAGAAAACTTAGTTGCCCTGCCATTGAGCAGTTCAGGCATTAGAGACTTCTACACCCTGCAGGATGTTTACAGAATTGATTCTTGCCATGCTAGTAAATGGGAAGCAGTCTCTCTGCTGACTGCAGAGATGAGCAAGGTGAGCTGAGTGGGCCCTTTGTCAGGGAGCAGCAAGGGCAGGCTGCTCTGAAAAGGAGAGCAAGCTGGAAGCTGAGTCACAGCAAGGCAGGCAGGAGCCCTGGCCTCGCTGACAAACCAACAGTCCCACTGTACCTAAGCAGGAAGATAAGAGCAGGTCAGGCTGAGAATTTAGATCAGCAGGGTACATGGCCAGGCATGGGCTTGGCTGCACTAGCTCAGGCAGGGATCAAGGGTGAGAACTTTAGCTGAGATAAGCTTACAGGCAAACCTTGCTACCTTGCTGAGTTTTCTCAAATCCAGACACATTATTTAAGCTGGACCTGAGTCCAGGCAGCCAGTCCCCCAGAAGACGGGAGAATATGCTCAGGGCCCTGGCGTTCTTCTGGCAAGCCTGCTTACAGCTATCTCTTCTTGCACAGCCACACTTGCTTGGTGTTCCTCTGCCAGGCAGCAAAGCTCTACATACAGTTGTGTTGAAAGTACAATGAAAGTCTTGTGGCCTGGGTAAAGATGAGAAATCTTAACCTTTTAAGTCAGCTGTTTGAATGACACCAGTTAACACTGGTGTCATTGTCAAATATTCTAGCATCTGTGGTGGCCAAAAAAAAAACCTCTCTTCATTTCTTCAGATCTAGGAGCAAAGCTATTACTCTGTTTTGGTGAATAGGGTGGATATGTTGCATAGGTCCTGGTCAGGCAGAAGGTGAAGGATCTTGTCCATGAGCTATGGTGAAGCTTCTGTGACTTTTCAGTAGGTACTTGCAGCAAAAAGAGTTGGATAGCCTAAGAGGGTATTTCTCCAGAGTAGGAGGATTTTCAGGTGAGTGCGTACCTAAGGGAGGTGCTGGGATATACTCCTGCTTGTGCATAGAGAAGCATAGAAGACTGGGAAACAGTTCATGAGGGACAGCTTAGTCCTCTCTGGAGATCTTCCCAGTCCCCATGTCGTTGCTCGCAGTGAGGCCTGCTAGAATGCAACAGCTTGATGTGTCTTGTGTAAATCCTCTCCCCCTTCTTGTCAACCATCAGGAACAATCTTTCTGTCCCCAGTGGGAGAAGTTTGCTGTGACAGTAAGTTACTGGTGAAATGACTTGGCATGTGACTGGGCTGGCTGAATCCTCCCATCTCTTCCTGCACTTTCTGTTGCCGGTGGTTTCTTCTAATGTAGCAGAAGCCAGTGTGCAGGCTGCTTCAGACCTACAGTCTCTGATGTTGCAGAGAATAGCATTCTCTAGGTAAAGGATTAAGGCCATTTAATGTGTATCAACATATCAAACTGAGCAATTATCTCCTGAACATTTATTATGTTCCACGTAGCAGATCAACTGGTTTCCTTAGGCAGCTAGGTAAGAGTTGCCCTCAGTCTGAGAGGGGCAATGGTCAAAGGGGGAGAAGAGTTCATGCCAAATGGGAGACAGATTGTAGCACATAGAAAGAGTCAAGAAACAAGCATCAAAGGGAAGATCCCAGTTTTGTCTGCTTATTGGTTGTTTCTTTTGCGAGAGCTGTAGTTGAGATGGCATGTGAGAGTTCCCTCTCCTTCCCCCGTTAATTCAGTTCTGTGTTCTGTGACTTAAAACTCCTGTCTCACAGCCGTGCAGTAACTGGTCCTACTACAGCCACACAGTACGGATTGTAGGCACAAACTTGCTAGCTTTCACAAAGCCTTGGTGCTGTGCGTGGATTCCTGAAGAAATGGAGAGGAAGAGATGTCCATTGGAGAAAACAACAAAATAAAAACCAAACAAGAAACCAAAAACTCCAAAATCTTCCTGAGCTCTGGTGATGAGGAAACAGGATCTGAACCTGAACTCATCCTGTTAAATCAGCATAAACCTCCAAAGCTCTAGGAGGAAGCACAACTGGCCTGTTAATACATAAAAACAGAGCTCTGGGGCCTATGTAGTTAACACACATTGTAATGCCACGAGGTCTAGGCAATCCATTGAGTGCTAATTACATTAAATGAACAATAGATTCTCAGTCTAGAGACCATTTTAGGTCTCTTTCTTCCAAGTTAATAGCTTTGTCCGTGCTAATAGTCAGGAAAAGCACATTGCAGGATGAGTGACCTAGTTTGATAGCTTAATTTTTCCAGCTGCCATTAGCTATAGCTGTGTGTCCTCATCCAGAGTTGGGACTCTGACAGACGTTCCTTGAAGCTGCCTCTGAGCATGGCAAGATCAGTCAGCAGCAGCTGGTGCCTGTGGTGGCTCCCAACCAGAGCCACATTTTGCCAGCTGTCACTGCTGAGACCCTGTGGTGGACTTCTTGCATCCCTTGTGTTTGGGGCAGGCCAGCCAGGTAACGTGCAATGGCCTGCTTTCCCTTTTCTTTCCCAGGCATTGTAGGATGGCAGCTCCTGCATGTTGGGGCGGAGGCAGCTGGCTTGCTTAGGAGACCAGCTTTTTAATCCTTGAAGCAGTTGGAAGAGACATTCCCTGAAGGAGGGAGCTGCCTGTAACTTGCAGCCATTGTGTTGAGTCATGTGCTCTAGGGATGGATGTAAAGAGGCGTGGTGCTCCCCTGCCCTCCCAGCCTGGTGGGCAAGCCTGGCTGGGTTGGTGACACCTGCGACCAGCGCTTGCAGATTCAGTCTCACCCATGACCATGTGCTGCCACCTGCTGCTGCTGAATCCCCTTGTTGCAGGGCTTCTGGCAATCCCTGGGCTTAGTTGCCATCTCCAGGGACCGGCTGGGCCCCCAGCAGCTGGGAGCAGGGGATGCAGGCAAACATCACCTGGGAACTGGCTAGCACTGGTGAAATGGTAGCACTAGCTCTCTGAAAAGTAATCGTAGCTGGCATCTGTCAGCAAGAGTGTGCTGACTCCTGGGTTGGCTGTCTGCAGTGACCTCCCCTGGGCAAGGGAGACCTGTGCCTGAGGGTGGGATGTGGGCAAGGGCTGGACCTGGGTATGGAACAAGCCACAAAGCAGAACTGCAGCATCTGGAGGTGTCCCCAGGAGCATCTGAGATGGAGGGGAATGGAAAGGGTGTCTTTGGCACAAAGGCGAGCAACCTTAAGATGACAGAACAAGGACTTTGGTGGGTCTGGTTTAAAACAGACCAGAACAGCTTTGAGTGATAGCAGTTTCTGTGGGCTTTTATTGAATGCTTCCCTCAGTCCAATAGCAGCTCTGACTTCATGTCCACCGGTATCATAGCTTGTCATTCAAATGCTTTCCTGAATGGTTTAAAACTGACGCCTGGTCAAGTTTACAGAAGCACAGTTTAAAGATTATCCCCCCCCCGCCTCTTGACAGTTTGGCAGTAATGCAACTGGTGCTTCCAAATGCAGACATGTTCTGCTATCCTAATGCCCTCATGCACAGTGTAGCGTAGGGCTTAGAATCGAGATGTCTCAGTCCTGTGGTCTGCCAGTGTGTATGCATGTGTGTATGTGTGTTGTCTTTAAAGTTTGGCCCATAGGAACTGAACTACTACTGGTCTTTTTTGAAGTGAAGTCTAAGCACTTGTCCATGAGCTTAGAGTGTTAAGCAAACTGTTCAAAGACGTGTGGAGATGCTACATCAGTAGTGCTACACAAACCATTGCTTTGGTTAGCTGGCAGGGACAAGGAACTAAATTCAGTGAGCAGCAGTGCCAAGAGGAGAAAGGTAGGAGAGCATTTTCTGTGAAGAGTATGTGCTAAGGGGCCATAGCCCAGAGTTAGGGGCTGCTGTCACTAGTACCTAAAGCTGAAGTCAATACCGTGGGTACATGTACAAAGCATGCTTGGAAATGACCACTGCATACTTTTTGGGAAGACTTTAAGCAATATATTCCATACAGAAATAGGATTTCTGTAAGTGGAGAACCTGCCCTGGGTAGTCTGGTCTAGCTTCAGAAGCAGCCCTGCTTTGAGCAATGGTTGAACCTCCAACCTGAACTATTTCCTTGCACAACTTCTGTGCTTGGCTGTGGTGAGGTGGGTCCTGCAGTAGGCCAGCAGCATCTGGTGAGACATCTGATATGAGGGTTTGGTAGGTGGTGGGGAATGCTGAGGTCTGACGGTGTTCCTTCAGGTCAGGAAGGGCAGAGGCTGTGCAAGGACCAGCGTGGTGTGCTGTGCCTGCCTGGTCTTAAAATGCTAAATGTGCAAATAAACGTGAACTGGAGGCAGAGTCTGAGGCGTGGGCCATGGTGGTGCACGCCAGCATGAGTCAGCAAGGATCACTTTGCCCTCTGCGTCAGTCCCAGGTGGCACCTCCAGGGCCTGCAGGGAGGCAGCAGCCGGGGCCCTTTGCACTCTGAGTCAACACCGGCTCCATGCTGGAGGCTGGCACCTGGAAGCACTGTTTGCCCACCCTTTGCTTTACTGTGCTGATGCTGACTTCAGTGCCATAGCGTGGTAAAAGCGGCTGACGCAGGCACCTGGAGAGGAACAAAAAGTGTCCTTCCCCATCTGACTGCGTTGACGTCTATGTCGTGAGGAGGCTCCTGCTTGCGGTTGAACCCCAAAGCCAGAGCCCTTGCTGCCTGGCATTAAAATGTCCCCAGCGTATTTCAGTGATGAAGTCCCAGGGGGTGTCCGACTGAGGTGACTGTACCCCCTGGGTTTAATTCAGCTTTCTGCAGTTGTTTCCAATGGCTTTTGCCTTGTCCCATCCTGGCTAGACACGTAGGACGGCTGTGCTGCTCTGGAGGCTGGTGGTCTCCCTCGCCCCGCTGCAGGACGGTGAGAGCATAGTGTGTGATGGGCACAGAAGCTCCAAATGGCATGCAGGGCCTTCTTGGCTACAGGGCACAGGGTAAGGGTCAGCACAGGCCATTTACAATCTTCCTGATAAATCTACCCTTGAGAATAGGAGCAGCGTGAGGGAGCCACACCATGCCAGCGCTGAGGCAAGCGCTGCAGGGCCTGGGAGGTTTGGGCTGCTGTCCCAGTGCCATCTGGCAGGACAGCCTAACCAGTGCAGCTTGCTCAAAAACCTCCCTCTGAGAAGGCTTTACTGCATGTGCACAGAGAGGATGCGAGGATGTGGAGGGAAAGAGCTTGAGATCAAATAAGAGTGGCCCCAAGGTTACAGCAAGGATCTGGGTGACCTTTCCTGATAGCCCCCATGCTTGCTTGGTGACTGTGATTGATTGTTGTCCATTTTTGTGCTTTTCTTTCCGCTCCCCCTTCAAAAGAGAGAGATGAGGTGCATTCATCTCACTGAGCAGAGGTGTAGCCAAACTGAATTCAAGCCCGTTGAGATCCGTGTGATCGTTGGACAGAACTGACAATGAAGCATGAAGGATCGCTTCTGTGGGGAGGTGTTACGTGGCCACAGCTTGTTCATGCAAGAAGCGAACTGTAAGAAGCTAAACTTCATGGCCCTGCCTCTGAAACAGGCCACTGGGTCTGACCAGGACTTGGATCTGGCCCAGGTTTTGAGTCAGATGTGCAGCTGTGGCAAGCAACCACAGTATCTGGAACTGATCTCCAACAATTTCTGGCCTCGAGACTTGTGTCTCAGACCCAAAAGAAGAAGGGGGTGAAGGTGTGATGGTCCCAGTAATGGCATGAAACAAAGATGTGAGATAATGCATCTGAATGTGTCCTCTGTTGGCTTTGATTGGATAATTTGTTAATTCTCTTCTGAAGAAACAATCCCGGGCTAATGGTATATGTAAAGGGGTGGGCTGGGATTTCTTGTCTGTTTGAAGCTTCCCTGGATACTGTTCTTCCTTCTCTTATTCCTTCCCTTATACCTGAAGAATTTCAGGAGCCTGTCATCACAGGTGAGCACATGACTTTCCCTTTCTGAAGCTAAATGAGTTTGAGCTCCCTCAGCTTGGATAGCTTTGGGACATGGTGCATTCTGCTTGAAACCCTCAGCTCTTCCTGAAACTTGGCAGAGATGTGGGTAGGGGTGGAATGCACAAACCCTTTTGGGTAGGAACATCTCTTTCTCATTTTTCCTACTTTTGTTTCCTTCCACCATGTTCTCCATGGTACTGTAACCATAGCAGTTTGGGGAGATGCTGGGCTCTGACAAAATGCTAGAGTGCTACTCTAGGTGGTTCTGTTCAGGACACAAAGTGTTGCTGCTGACTCAGGACTGCCTGTGGTGATGTGCTGCCACCTGCCAGAAATAAGTGTGGCTTTGCAGTGCTACCTCCTGTTTTATCCCTCCCACTCTTTGTTCTCATCTCCTTTTCTCACTTTCCATTCAGTTTTTCTCAGTTTCCCCTTCACCCCTGGGTGCTCAAATGTCCTTTTCTCTGAGCTTTCACAGCTCCATATAACCCATTTCTTTGTAGACGTCCTAGTGTATCTGTATGTCACCCTGGTTCACCTTCTGTCATCGGCAGGGGTGACTGCCTCCCAGAAGGTCTCTTCTCCCTGCACCTCTGGCCAGTGTTGTCAGCCATGCGTGAGAAGGGTGTAGGATGCTTTTCTCTCAGGTCCCAGCAGGCTGCAGTGCTCTCACACTGTCCCTTAGAGCTGGGGAACTCAGCTCCTGCAGTGAGAACTGCAGCATCCTGTCCCTCCCTTTCCTAGCCAGTTCCTTGTAGCAGGGTACACAGTGGGATCACTTATTGCTATATCCCCTCTAACCAGCCAAATTCCTCAAGAGCTCTCAAGGAGATCTTGCTGCCTGAATCCCTTTGATTGATACCTGCCATCCCTTACTCACCGCTCAGTGCCAGGCCTGGGGGCCCCATTCCCCATGCTTCAGTGCCTTTTTATGCTCTTCCCTTGCCTGCAAGGGCTCTGCTTTCCCTTTATTACCTCCATGGACAGTTCTGCCTTAATCCCTAGGAGAGGAGCAAGGTGATGTGGGGAGGGAAGACCAAGAGGGTGGCATGTATTAACTTCTGATGCTCTCCTCACCCAGGTATAGGGACAGAAAACCAGGACTGGGTTTAGGCTGTCTTTAGCTGAGTGACCTGGGGGACTGCACTAGCTAGAGGTGCCATAAGAGCAGGTGATGGCAAGACTGTCCTATCAGCTAGGGCAGCTAGGGTCCTATTACAGATGTGGTAGAGTTCTGTAGGTGCTTTCTGTCCACTGAGGGAACTGACCGTTAATTCCTAGACAACTTTCCTGTCTCCTTATGATGAAAAGGTCTGCCTTCTTATCCCATGGCCGCCCACGTTCCTTAGAATTGTTTGCTGAGGAACTTCACAGGTAGCTGGATTATTCTCACACATGTGATTATTGACCCCTTCTAAGAACTACAAGAAGCATGATTTCCTTACAAGGGTTGTATCGACTCTTCCCAAAGTACATGACACTTACAGACATGTCCATTAATTTTATTCTTTTGTTATAATTTCTATTAACTTGGCCACTGCAGATGTCAAACTTTTACCTTCTTAAATCTCCCTAGACTTCTCCCCTCCTCCCTCTTTGTATATTCCTTGCCATCCTGTGATTCGGTAATTAAAAGGCGGTTTAAGGCAACAGGCCATCCATTGCTCTTAGCACTGTTTCACCCCCAAGTTTCTTGGGAACCTCTGGGACTATCTTGCCCAGACTTGCTAATTCCATACCTTTTGCACAATAACTTTTATTTTGGACAGGTCCTTTGGTTTAGTTCCTCACAAAACAGGGTTCTTCTGTGAGAATTTCTCCAGTTTCTTCCACTGTCACAAATAGTTACTTTAGCTTTGTTTCAATGTCCTTGTTCTCTCTGACTGCTTCTTTCATACCCTGCTCTTCAGTTGTCCTCAAAGCTTGTGAAAAGGTTTCTGCTTTCAGGATCTATAGGAAAGGATTTATTACTAGTTCTGATGGCTTCTGCTAGTTGTTTTTCAGACTCTCTTTTACTTTTGCTTTGTTGTGGTTTTATATTTAATTGAGATCATGGTCATTTCAATTTTCCTCATTTGAATGCAAGGTCAGCTTTTTGAAGAATGCATACTGGGATTCCCTTTGGCTCGACATTTTAGCCGTCGGCTTCCTTTTGCCTTTTGTCAAATATTCTAAAGAGCTGCTAGGTATTGGCTTTGGGCTGCCAATGTGATGTCCCTGTGTTACCTCCCTGCCACCTGTGATGACTGAATTCCCTCAGCTGCCTCTCTCCATTCTGACTGGCTTGTAACAAGTGTCCCACTTCCCTGCAGCTCCCACCACAGCTGTGCTCAACTGGAAAAGGGGATTTTTTTTTGGAATGTGTGGGATCACACCTTTATGATTCAAGTCCTTCTCTTTGCTTATGAATTTAATTTTAACTCAGCAGGTTCAGCTTGATTTTCAACAGAACTAAGGCAGGTGCAATGGTGCTGTCTCATCAGTTGTTACATGAACTTGCTTGCTAAATTGGGTGAAACTGGCTGTGAGATGAAAGGCTTGCAGATACTTACTCCAACTTCATTGACAGGTAGGGGAGAAAGAGCAGTAATGCCTGTGCTGCCTTCTGTTTGGGTCAGCTAGCCAAATGGTGCCTGCACAGCTTGCACTGCAACCACCTAAAGGCAGCAGCTGGAACATGAGTAAGGAGGGAAAGCAGGACTGTTGTAGTGAGCAAACATATGGAGTCCTAGGAAGGAGCTGGGGCTTGCGAGGTACGTGGGAGTTAGGAGCATGGGAGGTGCCTGGCAGTGCTGAGTGGGTTTGAGATAAAGATGTCTGTGGGGAAACACAGGTATTGTGGGAGGACAAGGGTGTACTGCACGGGGTGGGCAGAACACAGGTGGAGGGGGAAGGAAGGAACTGAGGAACAGCAGTGGGAATGCAAGGAAACAAAGTGTGAGTTTTGGTGTTTTTTTTAAGCAAGATTTTCTTTTTTTTTTCTATTTTCAGCCCTGCAACTAACTGGTGGGCTCAATTCTCCCTATCTCCCACCCATTTACATGCCATCAGTGCATATGAAATTCAAAGCACAAATTTTGCCCTCAGGAATATCACCTCACTGTTGTTGCACAAGAGCCCAGCATTTTATCCTATGGATGCACGGTTCAGGGTTGAATTTTGACAGCAAGCAGGAACTCCGTTGGCTGAGAAGAGAGAATTGTGCTCAAACATCAGGAGACAGCTCAATATCTAGTGTATTCTAATAAAATCAGCAGCTAGATCCTGAATTTGCATTTGAAATGCTTCAGCTGTGTTTGGAGATGTGTTTCAATGGCAAAAATCTCATGAAGCTACACTGTGACTTCCTTCTCTGTGTGCTGATTGTATTTCCCATTTCTTCACACTGGAAAGTTTGAAACCCTGCCAGGAAGTAAGCCTTTTCCCCTTGAGACTGTGAGTCTCATGTGGCTTGGTTGGCTGGAAGCAAGGGGGAAGCAAGCAGAGGATTACTCTGACTGAAATCTCAGTATAAAATTTGAGGGCATAACTAGGTTTCAGCAAACACTTGGGGAGGCTTAATTCCAGTGAGAGGGCCAAGGCTGAAGACAAAGGAAAGTGCTGGAAGGATGTTGGAAAGAAAAGCAGGCAGCATGTATCTTCTCAAGGGACCAGGCTTCTTTCCTGCAGCTGCTCTTGTATAAAAGTCACCTTCTTTGCACACAATACAAAAAGGAGAAGTGAAGCCAGATCAGTGGACACGAGACATGAGGAGGCTCCTTGGCAAAGAAATCCATCTACATATGCCCCATTCTGTTTAGGGGCAGTTCTCCATAACCTGTGTTCGGATACCCACTACATCCTCCCTTGCCCTTTGCCTTCTGCCACATTGTTCTCCTCTGATGTCTGATGCATGTTCTTCCTTGCACTGTCCTACCTCACCTCCAACTCTGCCCTGTGTACTCTATGTGCTAGCTCCCTGGATGTCCTGCTAGTGTGCCATTCTGGTCTGCCTTGAGGAAACTCCAGCCAGCCAAACTAACCAAGCAAAACTTCTTCCTTCTGGTTGTTTTGGAGACCTTATTGTGGCTTTTCAATACTTAGAGGGGGCTTATAAGAAGATAGAGAAAGACTTTTTATAAGGAAGATGGAGAGACACTTTTTACCAGCACCTGTAGTGACAGGACAAGGGGCAAAGGTTTTAAACTGAAAGAAGCTAGATCTAGATTAGATACAAGGAAGAAATTCTTCAAGATGAGGGTGGTAAGACACTGAAACAGGTTGCCGAGAGAAGTTGTGGGTGCCCCATCCTCTGAAGTGTTCAAGGCCGGATTGGACAGGGCTTTAGAGCAACACGATCTAGTGAAAGATGTCCCCTGCCCACAGCATGGGTGTTGGACTAGATGATCTTTGAAGGTCCCTTCCAACCAAAACCATTCTGTGATTCCTCAGTCCTATCTGCTGACTGAACTCTTCTCACCCTTTTTCTCCAGGGTATCCTGACTCATTGGCATTTCTTCTCAGAAGTCTTTCTGATTCAGCATGTATCTCAGCAGACATTTCCCTTGACTGTCTCCTTTCGACATCTGCCCCAGCTTGAAATCAGACTAAACAGTAGTCTGACATTTTCTCCAAGGTAATATCAGCACCCTTTACCAGAAAGCAGGAAAGGGAGATAAATGACTGTGTTGGAGCAAAAAATATAAACCAGCCGTTTTCAGCCTCGGAAATGGAGCCTGACTCCCTGAAGCAAGCACTGCTCTGAACTTCCACAGCTGTAAATCAGGTTGATAGAGAGGTCTCTGTGTGTGCTTTTCCCAATAACCTCTCAAACCACCGACACAATTTTTTTTCCCCACTTTGCTTGTTCTCCTCCCCGACCCTGGCCTCATCCTCCTCTGTTTCTCCTTGGATATATCCAACTTCTGATTATTTCTATTCCTCTGCCTAAGGCTGTGACTCCCCAGTCTCACTTCTACGGGAACAGTTCCTCATTTAAGGTTTGTTCTAGTGCTAGCTGCCAACTAGGGCTGACTTCCCAGCATGGGACATAGCATGCAATATTTGACGTAGCAAATGCAGTTTTACTACAAAAGACAAGTGAGGGCAGAATGCATTTTGTATTGGTCTGCGCTGCAGGTTAAACTGGGCTAAGACCCATGATAGCTGCAAACCTAAGAGCAATGGCAGTTACTAACAGACAAAGAAAGGCATGAAGATAAGGGAAGGAGAGAGAGTAAAAAAAGAAGGATAAAAAAAGAAAAAAACATGAAATCTTAAAAAGGAAACCTATCAGCTGAGAATCTGATATGGGGAAGGAGGACTGCAACTTCCTTTTCCGTTGTTAGCTTCTCATTTTTCTTTTCTTTCTCAGAAGTTTCCATAGTGCTGGGTCTGACTTCCTGGGCTAAGAAACTGAAGATCTGTTCAGAGCATTTCTGAGCTCCCAGGAATTCTCAGGTTATCACCTGTGCTTCCAGTGCTCAACCCAGCCTTCTTTGACAGAGGGTGAATGAGCAGATGGGAAAGGCTCAGTAACTTATTAGTGTCTCCCTCTGGAACCGGGGACCAAAAAGGCCCACCTTTTACATAGCAAAACTAAGGACAGGGATCAGTGATCACACTGTGATTAAATGGCATCAGAAATCACCTACGCGGAGGTGCAGTTCAAGAATGCATCACCGGCTGCAGAGGTCAAAGGTAAGGAATGGGTGGGTTATTCAGGGGAAAGGGACCTGGAGGGCAGGGGGCTGAAGAACAGGGAATGGAGACTTTTCCTTCTGTGACTCTGGTTCCTACCTGGTCTCGACAAATTGGTGAGAAAAAGGAGTTGTCTACCACTACATGAGCAGGAGACTGGAGGAGTTTTGAAGTAAGAGGGTCAAGGAATGTCTACAAGAGGAGAGGTGGGAACGTTTAGGTAGCTGGAGTTGTAACATGAACAAAGATGACTTCTGGGAGCACAAACAGTAGGTTTCAAGTGAGCATTCAGTAAGGAACATATTTGGGCTCCCTTAGTCTCCTGGTTGCAACACCAACAGTGGTGAATGATAGAGGGTCCAGGATGAGTGCTTAGCTCTGGTACAATGCAAGCAGTAGCTATCTCTCTGTGTTATCTAGTCTTGGATGAGTCATTTTTGGACAAATACTGAGTACCAGTAATAGAGACTATGGTTTATTACAAACAATCTGATCTGTCACAAAAGTGGAGGGGCTCCCAGGGCAGAAAATGGCAGCAAATAAGCCCAAGCCCTGTCTGCTACTGCTCTTGCCTCTGAGAGAGTGAGGCTACAGATTCCTGCTTATGGAGAGAGCAGAAGTAGAGAATCAACATGCCTCCTTGCAGTAGAGCAGTCTGTTGCCCTCTGCAGCTTCATGAGAGCTGTTACTGGCTGCAAAAACTTATAGCCCCGTTGTCCTTGGTTGACTGAGAAATGGTGCTTGGAGAAGAGAGACACAAAAGTTAAAAGGAAGAATAGGCTTGATCAGAACACCCTTAAATAGACAGAGGAAGAATTATCTAAGATCTGGAGGAAGATCCAATTCTGTGATTGATGTCTACACTCCTGAAAAATAATTAACACACCAAACAAATTTTTATTGCTATTAAAAATCACAGTTGTGAAATAGTGCCTTTACTAGGCTTCATGCAAATTTAAGACATGTTCTGATCAGTATGTATTCTGTAGTAATTATGCCACAAGTAGGAACACATAGAGATGTTCCATGTATGGCTCATTGTTTCCACCCTTAGATACAGGACCCTACACAACAACAGGTTCCAGAAGGGTGAAAGTATGTTTGCGTAAATGAATGAATGAATAAATAAATTATTATTGCTGCTAAAGATATTAACTTGCCTATTTACTGCTTTACCTCAGTTTTACGATCCCAAACAGAGCAGGCATCAGCTCCAGGTTATTCCTTGCCTGCTCTGAGGCATGAGTCATGGAAATAAAGAATGTACATACTCCTGACTGGCTTGAAAGTTCACTGTTTTTGATGCACCAAGATTAGCTGTTTCTGGTTACAGCTAGCATTTCCATCATGGTGAGGTAAGGGTGGTGGACATTCCCCATTGAGTTCCCAATGACCTGTTCCAAAGACACCTGATCCAGCCATGTTTGCTTGAGCTGCTGATGCCGGGTTCACGTCAGGCTCATGCTATAGGTTTGGGTGTGTGCTCAGGATCTGTCTTTGAGTGCATCTATCCAAGGGATCACACGCTTAGCTTATACTTTGAATTCACAGAAGTGTCCAGTAGTACCATTGCATACAGTGCTAATGTCTCTCACAGCCTCATGGTATGCCTATAGGACAAGAGTTATGACTGAAAATTACTGAAAGATTGAGAGAGTCTTGCTGCTCTGTGGTCCTTCTGAGTGGTTACTCTGGCCACGCAGACTCCATGTTGGTAATGTCTAAGCTCACCTGACTTTTCCCATGCTGAAGCCTCTTCTAATAATGAATGAGGTCTCTCTAAATCTTATCATTAATATCAGTCTCTCTCAAAACTTCTTTACTCCTGTCCTGCAGTGAGTGCTGCTGTCTCTTTACCCACCTGTTTGCCCTGGCTTGTGTACCTGCCACAACCTAGAACAGTCTCCTAACAAGTGTTTGCTTTTCCTTCCCTGTGACCTGTTCTCCTGCCTGCTCCCAAACCTCCTCAGTACTGGCAGTATCCCTCTAGACAAAAGTCAGGCCCTGGCAAGTCTGTATCTGAGTGGGATACTTTACTTGGGCTGCTGGACACAGCCCTTTGTTCTCCCCAGGCATCCAGCCTAGCACAGCCTAGTATGGGTACAGCAAATCTCTGAACCCTAACTTGGAAAGCAGAGATGGAAGGTAAAAAATTTTTTTCTCTTCCAGTGATTACGTGCCATCATTGCTTTGCACATGTTTTGTCTCCTGCCCTCATTCAGCTTACACCAGCCACCTTCTACACAGAAAGTCCAAAAAGCTAAGAAGGAACTGAAGCAGGCGTAGAAAGTTTTCTGGGGAGAAGTCAACATGAAATCTTCATGTGAATGTCTGAAGTATCAGATAGAGCAATGTTGTATTTGGTAGCTCTGGGCTCAATCTAGAAAGACACGGTTTCACTCCAGAATTTGAGGCCATGTGAAGGCCTCACCCCCAAACACCAGCAATTAGCATTGCTAGCTCACCAGTGGGGCTGCGGCTGTGAACAGTGTCACGGAACCTGACCTTCTCCAGAAACCTCAGAGGTCCCCTGCTCTGTCCCTATCTGCCCCTCTCCCACACTATGTAACTTCCACATCAGAAATGAAACTGCATTTTTTTGAGCAGCTCTCCCTTGAATACATCCTTGGTATGTGGGCTGACTGAAGCATAATTGACTGTGGTGGTGTGTTTGGTGTGTTCCTTCACTTTTAGTACCTCCTGAGACGAAGAAGCAAGAGCACCATCCCCAGAAATACCCACCTTGGCTCCCATGGCTGATCTCACTGCTGCTTCTCTTTGTGTGCATTGCCCTCGTTATTGCTTTCTTTGGTGAGTACTTGCAGGCTGCTTACAGGAGAGAGGTCTGGGGGAAATGCTGGGAGAAAAGCAGAGAAATCAGAGCCCAAAGGGGAACGTCTTCCAACCAAGAGGGAGCTTTTACTCAGGAACAGTTTTGTCATGAGAAAGTATGCAAGTGCCAACATTTGGGCTTGGAAAACCTGAATGTTGAATATTTGAAAGTTATGTTTAGGAGCAAAATCTTCTCTGAGTACTTAAACATTGGGGATTTAAGGGTACCATTGCAACATGACACAAACTTCTCTCTTGCAGGCCAGCCAAACCAGGTGTTTTGCGCAGCTGGTATGCGGGATCTAGGACTACCACAGCATTATGCCAGATGGTTCTGTTGTACACATCCTCTTAGAATGACAGAAAGAGTTAGGAGGGAAGGGACTTCTGGAGGTCTCTAGTCTAATGCCCTACTTGAAGCATGGCTGTTTTCTGAATTTCAGGGTTGCTTGGACTTTCTGTAAGGTCTCAGGCTTTTCTGCCCTGATTTTGTCCATGTCTGTCCATGATTTAGAAGAGTGATACAGCAATGCATTTAAATAAAAATACAAGTACAAATTGCACTTAGCAGAGGGTAGCAATTGCAATGCACAGGTGAATCACAATACAAATATGATTCTCATTACTAGTCTCTGCAATATGCTCAACATCAAGACACTGGGAGTCCCCAATGACCCAGAAGGAATATGTGGGTTAAAGCCAGCTCAGGCCCATTGCTTTCTTCAGAGATGTTTTTGTTAGTCATTCTGTTTTTTACACTATTTTGGGCTGAGCCACGTATAGACCCATGCTGGTCTGGCTAACTTAGGAAGATATTGCCCTCTTTTTGATTTTTTTAGAGGGATGAAGAGTTACACAGCTGGTCAATTCACTCAGCTGATACAACTGGTTGATTCACTCAGCTGACCTAGAACAAAGGCCACTGTATGGTCCCCTGTGTGTTGAGATGAGGTCACCTTTCTTTGCAACAGGTGTGGTCAGTCACGCATCACCCTTGCCCATCTCCTCTGAGCTTTCCTCTGTTATAGGAATTCACTCATCAAGCACAGAGGCCACTATGATTGCTCTGCCCTCCTCACTGATAACAATATTTCTAAATGAAACATTGATAAAAATAGACATCTGTATTACTTAGCACACCCTGATCAGCTTCCAGTCAATATCCCTGTGAGTTTGAGTTAGTGATAACTCTACAGTCCTTCAGGTTGTGGGTGTGGCCTGCTGACACTTGTCACCAACATTATTATTCCCCATAAACTGGCTAGTAAGTCCTATGAGTTTACCTTCCAGCCTGGTTTCAGCAGCTCTAGCTGTATGTGATTAACATGACCTGGACTGTTTTTGTTGCTGATGAAATAGGCCCATCTAATGTGTTACTCATTCAAACTACTGTTGATGTCTAGCTTAGGAAGAGATGTGCCACTGAAGGGCTACTTTTTATTCACTGATTGTAAAAAGATTTAGACAGGCAGCTTGGCTGTAGGTATGCACATGGTAAATGCCTGTGGTTGGGTGGAATCAATCCCACTGTGTCTGGCATGTCCTCAGTGTGATGTCCTCCCAGTGGTCCTTCTGCTCTCTGACATGGAAGATTGTCTCTTTCTGCCTAGGAAGGCAGCCATACCACTTGTTTGGGCCAGTTTTCTCAGAGCCTTAGACCAGGGATACACTAACCCCACACCTTCAGCTCCACAGCACCTGAGGGGGCCTGATGTCAGCTGCTTGGTGCTGGGACAGACTCTGTTGACAAACCACAGGCTGGCTACGGCCACCAGGCACTGCTTGGGTGGCTCACGGCTTCTCTAGCTTTGTTGGCCAGCTCATCCTGACTAGACCTTGTCAGTCAGTGGGTGGAGGAGTCCTTGCAGGCATCTGTGGGATGCTGGGAGCAGAAATGCCTGTTCCCTTTGCTGAGAGGATGGCAGTTACCACTTGTGAAATGCAAAGAGACAGCCTGAGGAGAGGCGATGCTGAGAGACTGCTTGGTGGGGAAATGGGGAAAAAAGAGTGAAGCCCAGAGATGGTGTGTGAGGAGCCACGAGGAAGAGGTAATCCTGCCGCTTTTCCTCTCCCTTTCCAGTCGCTCCCTTCTCCCATAGCGGTGACCAACCCACAGCCCTGCAGCAGAAATTCACAGAGTGGCGGTGCGTCTCGGCGGTGCCACAAGACAAAGGTCAGTAGTGCTGGCAGGGGTGCAGGAGGTCTTTGGGACAGGGACAGTGAATGCTGGAGCCTGCTCTGACAGCAAGCAGCAGTGGGAGCAGACTGTCTCCAGAGGAGGGAGGTGGGGAGAAAAAGGATTTCCTGCTAACAGCTCAGGGGAGGAGAGGGCCATGTTAATGACGTCCTGGGAGGGCAGGGTGGCTGTGAACACTGACAAAACAAAAGGGACAGCGTACAGAGGCACAGGAAGGTTAACAATGGAGCAATAATAAAAGTGCAGCTCTAGTCATGGAAAGAAGCAATATTCCCTCTTCCCTGGGGCTAAAGGCCTAAAGGACACTGTACAAGGAGAAGTCAAACCAGATCACCAACATAACTTTGTCTGTGTCAAGACCTGAGATCACGTTGCAAGGATCACCATGGATTTGTGTATACAAAGCTCCCTGGTCCTTTCCCAAAGCAATTGGAAGAAATATCTGTACTATCCTTGTTTTTGCAAGCACTTTCTGTCAGGAAAAGTGATCTGAGGAGAACGTGAGCATTGTCCCTGGAGAACAGGGACCCTGGCAGGCACCATCTCTCTCATTAATACCATTCATTTCTGTGATCTCTCCCTGCACAGGGCGAGGCTGGATGTGCTGCCCAACGGGCTGGAAACAATTTCAAAAAAGATGCTATTATCTGTCGGATGATATGATGTCCAGTGTTGAGAGTGAGCAGAACTGCACTGGGATGGGTTCCCACCTGGTGGTGATCAACAGCAGAGCAGAGCAGGTAGGTGCAGGGCCGAGAGAGGGGCACAGCAGCCAGGGACACAGTGCCAGGCCCTGGAGGGGACTCAGAGCCCCTCCTCAGTCCTGCAGGGGAGGGAAGATGGCCTTTCTGCTTCCCTTCAGTACCAGCTCCCCTCTGCCACCAGCCCCACCCCACGGACACTCCTGCCACCTCCCTCTGCTCAGTCCTGCACCTCATGGACATTGCACTCTCCCTGATTTCCAGGAGTTCCTCTCTAAGAAGCTACTACAACCATCTCCAAGAGGAGAGAATTACTACATCGGTCTGAGCGCACAGAAGGTGGGCCAGTGGCAATGGGTGGACCAGACTCCATTTAATGAGACAGCAGCGTGAGTATCCCCGGATGGAGAGTGTTTGGTGTGGCTGCTGGTAGTATAAGAAAGTAGGAGAGATGTGAGGGTGTCTGTTGGTGCATGAGAGGGAGGTAAGACAAGTCCTTGTGAGAGGACAATGATGGAGCAGGAGAGGGCTGTGTAGGACATGAGGTTCACATGGCCCCATCCATGCTGGTTAGTGGTTATTAATGAACTACCTGTGATGTGGCCATCAATGCTGTAGGCACAGAATAAGTTGCACCTCGCCAGCAGGAAGAACCCTTCAGAGATGACCAGCCTTGCCTGACCTCCATATGGCCCCCACCAAGCCTATGATGTGCATGTGTATGCATGGGCAAGGCCAGTGCTGTGATGCTTGGGAGAGATTTGGCACAGGGTGAGATGACGAGGGCTGTCCTTGCTGTGTCTCCTTCTGGAGGACAAACTTGTCCCAGAGGCAGAATCATGCCTTTGCTGGGTGTGAAGCGCATGGGGTGAGTGGTGGTGAGCAGCTACCCCCACCAGGACTGAGCAGGGCCCCGTTGTGTTGGCTGTAGGAAGAAGGCAGGTTTCCACATAAGACTGGTGTCAGTGGGGTAGCAGAGCCGGAGGAAGGGTACTGCTCCTGTCTGTGAATCTGCATCTGGAAATTTGCTCTCTCCCCTCCAAGCCTCGCATCCTGCTGTGGACTTTTCCAGCAGTGCTCTACGGGGTATGCTGAGGAGTAACATGTCTGTCTCCATCTCAGGTTCTGGCGGAGAGGGGAACCAAGCGATACGGATGATCAGAAGTGTGTTGTAATCCATACGAAGTCAGATATACCCAACAACTGGAACGATATCAAATGCGAGAGACATTATCGAATTTGTGAAGCTGCAGCAGTAACTGTGTGATGGAGATACCCTCATCCTGAGTAAAACTGAGAGATGAGCAGTGAGCTGGGAACAGCGCAGGGCTGTGTTGGGAGGCGTGGGGGGCCCTGGAGCCTGCATCTTCACTGTGCTGAGTGGGACGATGCGAGTGGAAGTTACATTACCCTGTGTCCAGCATCCCCAGTGGACATATCAACTCAGCTAACACATGAAGGCTCAGGGTCATCAAAGCAGGTGCTGCACTCTTGTGTCCTCTTCTCTCTGAGAGCATCCGGCAGCCACTGACTGAAAAGAGGTTGAGTTCTCCAGGAAGAAGACACAAGAATGGAAGACACATGTTCAGAGCTGCAATTTCCTTTGTCTCCTTGAGCAGAGGTGTCTGCTTTTTGTTGAGGCACGCAGAGAAAGTCCCCTAGTTGCGCTGTTTTGTTGAACAAATACCAAATTCTTATGCAGGAAAAAATATAATATTAGACCAATGAAAAAGTCTCTGCGCTGTGTGTGTCTCTCTCTTTCTCTTTCCCTCTCTCAGCTTGAGGTGTTTTGTATAAGCAGGCTCAAAAGATGTTCTCTCCTGCCACTTGAGTTAATGTCCTCCAGTGTCCTCTGGTGGATACATGAGCACTGTGTTCTTCACAGCCTCTTTGTGGCCAAGATGCTTCTCTCCTCCCCTCTTCCAACTGCTTTTTCCCAGTGCCAAGCCTCAGCTTTCCTCACAGGTCCTACTTAACAGATTTCTTTTCACTCTTTTGCTTACTTTGCCTTGGACTCCCACCATTCCCCTCTGGCTCTGACTAAGCCCAATGCTCTAGCTGTGAGCAGAACAGCACAATTTACCTCTTTCTTCCTATATTGTACATCTAGCCCTAGAGTTAATATGCCTCCCTTGGAGACCCACTGTCGGACAAAAAGTTTCCTCCTTTCTTTAGGTGGTTTTATGAGGGCCCAACTCACCCCTGCAAAGCAGCATTTTAGCCACTTCTCCCAGGGTTTATTTCCATGTTGAATTTCTCCTCCATGGTGTAATGGTCTGCGTCTGCCTTCCAAGGATTTTATCTTCTCTGTTTTTAGTTAATTTCTCTAGTTTCCACATCACTTGTCCTCCCAGCTTGTTTCTTGTCCTTTTGACTTGTCCCTTCTCGAGTTTTCATTGCTGTTCCTGCTCTTTGACTGGTTATTGACTTTTCCTCCTCATGGGGCTTTTGGTTTTGCATTAGTGAAATGAAATAGCACATGTTTTGCCTCCTTTTGAATAGACCCTGAAAAACTAGATAGGGAGCAAAAGAAACCCAGTGGTGGTGATCCAGCTGCATCCTGTCACTTCACAGATAGGCTCTCCACCTTCCTTGAGAGTTCTTCCTGCACAGGAGTCCTGGGGTGAGGCTTTCTTCCTGAAGCATGCAGAAGATGAGCTCTCATAGACCCAGGTCCTGCCTGGCCTTTTGCACTGTTATTTCAAGAAGGGTGACATGAGACAGTACCTCCTCCTGGCCCTGCAAGTGAGGGCCTCTTCATCTGCGAGCTAGAAAGTATCCTCTATAGTGGCACAGCTCTTCTCAACCCCATCCTGGGGTCCTGGGCTCAGGTCTGCCTGGAGGGGACCTCCTTGTCTGGAGCCTTTAGCAATGTTCCCACTAGTTTCTGGCTTTTGCTGCTCAGGACTCCCCTTTAACCCTCAGTCTGCGATAATTCTTAGCACACAAGAATAACAAAGAGCAGATTTCCTTTCTTTCCTCCTCCAGAAAAGAGCCAAACCAAGAGAGGGAAGGTTAAGCCTACAGTGGTAAAGCTAGCTGAAGGTGTTAAAACCCTTGAATGACAGAGCTGACCAGCAGTTCCCTCTGCTGGGTGTGGAGAGCCTGGGGTGACCTGTGGTGAGCAGCACTGCCTGCCAGGTCTGAACATGTCTCTCTTGTCTTGGCTGTAGGAAGAAGACAGGTTTCCATGTAGGACTGATGCCAGTGGGATTAGAGAAGTAGGAGGATAGGGGTTATTCATCCAGGGGTTTCTGGATGAATCAGCATCTGGAAGAGTCCATCTCCGTATTACTCTGAGCCCTGGACCTGACCTTTCCCTGCAATGCTTGACAAGGCCACGCTGGAAGGTAACATGTCTCCAGTTCTGGATGCTATGGAAACTGACTAATGTGAATGATGAAGCATGTATTGTAATCCACCGGAAGGCAGAAGTACACCAGAGCTGGAAGAGTCTTCCACATGAATGAGAGCCATTGTCTTCAAATTTCTGAAGCTGCAGCATCTCAACTGTCTAATGGAGGAAACCTCATCCTGAGTAAAACTGAGAGATCAGCAGTGACCTGACAAGAACAAAGAGGATTTTTGCAACGGGTATGAATGCTGGAGCCTGCAGCTTTCACTCTACTGAGTGGGAATATTGAGTGGAAGGGATACGGTCAGGCAGTTGGTGAGCACCAACCTTCTCTTCTCCAGGCTGAACAGTTCTAACTGTCTCAGCCTCTGCTCATATGAAAGATGCTCCAAAAGATGCTCCATTTGCCTTTTCAAGGCATAGGAAGCTTGTCTCAATTACTGCAGCCTGTCAAAGACACTGACTTTGCAATGAGATTGGCTTTTTCCTGTAGCTTATTTGGACACGTGGTTAGTGGTATGGTCAGCTGCCTGGGTGATAACCTACAGAGAACAATCCAGTGTTGTCCTTATGCCTTGGGTGACTCTCCAGAAAACAGGCTATATTCCCTCTCTCTCTTCTTGGTAGCGTTCACTCTGTGGCCTGCTATCGCTACCCAGTGCAAGGCTAGATGTGCTGCATGATGGGCTGGAGATGCTTTCAAAAATGCTGCTACTACATATTGGCTGAACAGATGTCCTGGAATGAAAGCAAGGACACCAGCACAGGGTTAGGCTTCCACATGGTGGTGATCAATACAGAAGCACATCAGGTAAGCGGGAGACTTCCCATAGGAGCCTTCCAAGCAAATCCTCAAATCGGCCAGTGTCTGCTCTCCTGAAGTCTCTGGTTGTGATCCTGGGTTTTGCTCTGCTCCCTCCTCACAAGATCCTGAACTCCAACATCTCATAGTCACTGCAGCCAAGTCTGTACCCAGCCTTTACATCCCAAACCAATTCTTCCTCATTTGTTATTGTGAGATCCAGAAAAGCATATCTCCTCATCAAGTCCTTCATAACTGGTGTCAGGAAGTTATCATCAAGGCAGTCCAGAAACCTCCTAGATTGCTTGTACTTTGCTGCTGAAAACAAAGCTTGGAAACTGCTGCACAAACTGCTAAGCCTGCTGGCTGCCTCTGTTAGCTGCACTCTCATACATACTGCTGGGGCTCAGGACTGTGGAGCTGGTCTTCAGTCCTTGAAGGTGCAAAGCAAACAGGCACATTGGGAAGAACTTCAGAATCACAGAATAACAGAATTCTTGGGGTTGGAAGGGACCTCTGGAGATCATCTAGTCCAATCCCCTGCTAAAACAGGTTCACCTAGAGCACGTTGCACAGGGCGCATCCAGGCGGGTTTTGAATATCTCCAGAGGAGACTCCAAACCTCCCTGGGCAGCCTGTTCCAGTGCTCTGTCACCCTCAAAGTAAAGAAGTTTTTCCTCATATTCAGATGGAACTTTTCATGTTTCGGTTTGTGCCCATTGCCCCTTGTCCTGCTGCTGGGCATCTCTGAAAAGACTCTGGCCCCATCCTCTTGACACTGGCCCCTAAGGTATTTGTAAGCATTGATAAGATCCCCTTTCAGTCTTCTCTTCTCCAGGCTAAACAGACCCAGCTTTCTCAGCCTTTCCTCATAAAAGAGATGCTCCAGTCCTCTGATCATCTTTGTAGCCCTGTGCTGGACTCTCTCCAGTAGTTCCTTGTCTTTCTTGAACTGGGGGGCCCAGAACTGGACACAGTACTCCAGATGTGGCCTCACTAGGGCAGAGTAGAAGGGGAGGATAACCTCCCTTGACCTGCTGGACACACTGTTCCCAATGCACCCCAGGATACCATTGGCCTTCCTGGCCACAAGGGCACATTGTTGGCTCATGGTGAACTTGTTGTCCACCAGGACTCCCAGGTCCTTCTCTGCAGAGCTGCTTTCCAGCAGGTCAACCCCCAACCTGTACTGGTGCATGAGGTTATTCCTCCCTAGGTGTAGGACCCTACACTTGCCTTTGTTGAACTTCATAAGGTTCCTCTCTGCCCGACTCTCCAGCCTGTCCAGATCTCGCTGAATGGCAGCACAGCCTTCTGGTGTATCGGCCACTCCTCCCAGTTTTGTATCATCAGCAAACTTGCTGAGGGTACACTCTGTCTCTTCATCTAGGTCGCTGATGAATAAGTCGAAGAAGACTGGACCCAGTACTGACCCTTGGGGAACACCGCTAGCTACAGGCCTCCAGCTAGCCTCTGCGCCACTGAGCTCTGCCATTCAGCCAGTTCTCAATCCACCTCGCTGTCCACTCTTCTAACCCACACTTCCTGAGCTTTCCTATGGGGATGTTATGGGAGACAGTATCAAAAGCCTTCCTGAAGTCAAGGTAGACAACATCCACTGCTCTCCCCTCATCTACCCAGCCAGTCATGTCATCATAGAAGGCCATCAGATTGGTCAAGCATGGTTTCCCCTTGGTGGATCCATGTTGACTAGTCCTGATAACCTCCTTTTCCTACACATGCTTAGAGATGGCATCCAGAACAAGCTGTTCCATCACCTTTCCAGGGATGGAGGTGAGGCTGACCATCCTATAGTTTCCTGGGTCCTCCTTCTTGCCCTTTTTGAAGACTGGAGTAACATTGGCTTTCCTTCAGTCCTCAGGCACCTTTCCTGTTCTCCATGACCTTTCAAAGATGATGGAGCGTGGCTTAGCAATAACATCTGCCAGCTCCCTCAGCACTCGTGGGTGCATCCCATCGGGGCCCATAGATTTGTGGGTGTCCAGTTTGCCTAAATGATCTCTGACTTGATCCTCCTTGATCAAGGGAAAGTCTTCCTTTCTCCAGACTTTCTCTCTTACCTCCAGGGCCTGAGATTCCTGAGGGCTGGCCTTAGCAGTAAAGACTGAAGCAAAGGTGGCATTCAGTAGCTCCGCCTTCTCTATATCCTCCATCACCAGGGCACCCTCCTCATTCTGCAGCAGGCCCACGTTTTCCCTAGTCTTCCTTTTGCTGCTGATGTACTTGAAGAAGGCCTTCTTGTTGTCTTTGATGCCCCTTGTCAGACTTGATTCCAAGTGGTCCTTAGCCTTCCTTGTCACATCCCTGCATAGTCTGACAACCTTCCTATATTCCTCCCAAGTGGTCTGTCCCTTTTTCCACATTCCATAAACTTCCTTCTTCCATTTAAGTTTTGCCAAAAGCTCCTTGCTCATCCATGAAGGTGTCCTGCCCCCTTTGCTTGATTTCTTACTCATAGGGACACACCGATCTTGACCTTGAAGGAAGTGATGCTTGAACATTAACCAGCTCTCTCGGACCGCCCTACCTTGTAGAGCCCTAACCCATGGGATAACCCCAAGTAGGTCCTTGAAGAGGCCAAAGTTAGCTCTCCTGAAGTCCAGGGTTGTAATCCTACTTATTGCCCTGCTTCCTCCACGCAGGATCCTGAACTCCACCATCTCACGGTCATTGCAGGCAAGGCTGCCCCCAACCTTCACATCCCCAACCAGACCTTCTTTATTTGTTAGCACAAGGTCTAGAGGCGCACCTCTCCACATTGGCTCCTCCACCACCTGTGTCAAAAAGTTATCGTCAACGCTCTGCAGGAACCTCCTGGACTGTGGGAGCCTAGCTGTGTTGTCTTTCCAGCAGGTATCGGGGTGATTGAAGTCCCCTATGAGAAACGGGAACTGTGATTGTGAGGCTACTTCCAGCTGTCTGTAGAAGGCCTCATCTACTTCCTCTTCCTGGTCAGATGGCCTGTACTAACCCCTACAACAGTGTCATCTGTATTAGCCTGCCCCTTAATTCTTACCCATAAGCTCTCAACTCGTTCTTCATCCACCCCTAGGCAGAGCTTGATACATTCCAGTTGCTCTCTGACATAAAGGGCCACTCCACCTCCTTGCCTTGCTGGCCTGTCCTTCCTAAAAAGTACATACCCATCCACGACAGCATCCCAGTCATGTCAGCTATCCCACCATGTCTCTGTAATTGCAATGAGATCATGGCCCTGCGACTGCACATAGATCTCTCATTCTTCCTGTTTATTCCCCATGCTGCAGGTGTTGGTGTACAGGCATTTCAGAGAGGTAGTCAAGTATGCAGGTTGCCCAGGAGACATGCAAGAGGATCCACCATATCTAGACATACCCTTGAGGTGGTTGGCCTTCTGATTCCCATCTTGGGAGGCAGCTAAGGAATATTTCTCACTGTTCTGATTGGCCTGGCTTATTCCTCCATTGGAAGCGATGGCATGAGCATTGCCACTCTGGACCCCACCCTCCGAGTTCTTCAGTTTAAAGCCCACCTCACCAAGTTGGCCAGCCTGCTGCCAAAGATTCCCTTGCCTCTTTTAGACAGGTGGATTCCACCCCTCCCTAAGAGGTTATAGCTGTCAAAGAGTGTCCCATTGTCATAAAAGCCAAAACCCTCATGACAGCACCAGCCATGAAGCCAAGAGTTGATTTCCATTATACGTCTGTTTCTGGCTGCTCCCTTTCCTCTAACTGGTAAAATGGAGGATAAGATAACTTGGGCACCAATATTTTCCACTTGCACCCCCAGGGCTTTGTAGTCTTCCTTAATTCTGCCCAGGTAGAATCCCACTTCTGGTAGGATTAATTCTCTCTTCCTGTATTGTCACAGCTGGTAGCACTTCCTCTGCGTTTCTGCATTTCACTTTGTCAGTATTCCTTTCTAGACTTCTTGCCTTTATTTGACTGGTGCAGATAAGTCTTTTCCTTCAAATCACTCTGAATTCAAGAAAACTGGAAAGCAGGACTCCCCAAGGGATTCAAGTTAATGGAGAAACTGCCATCAACCCCTGAGAATGAGTTAACTAAATCCAACAAGTTCATTTCTGAATGTGAGCACATTTGCTGTTCTTTGTTGGTGCTTGGAACCCTCTCATGCATTCTCCATCCTGCTTCAGGTGGCTGGTTGCTTCTAAAACCAGGCACCTTCAGTGCTCCCAACATGTGATTTGCGGTTTCCACCCCTTAAATAGGAGCTGCAACTGATTTCTTGTGTGGTGTAGTTGTGCAGAAAAGCTGATGAAATTGTGTCTTCCAGTTTCTGTCTTTCAGCTTCTCAGAACCTGAGTACCTCTGAGGGAAGTTGCATTCTATGTCTTCTCCTGCAACCTTGAGTCCTGCAAGACACCCTGTAACTGCAATATTTTCCTTAGTTCATGTCTCATTGATCTTGTCTGTATCCATGCCGTGCTTGTTGACGCTTGTCTTGCAAGAGTCTGTGAAAGTAGATTCAAGGCTCTCCAGTGCCTCTTCTAGGAGTGCACTTGTTATAACCAAGTACCACTGTCTTCAGTGGTTCAGGAGCAGGAGTCCCTGGCAATTCTGCACTGCCAGGTGCTACGCTGTTGTCCCAGCACACTGATCTGACAACTGGAGCAGGTGGAAAACAGCTGAGAATCTTTACTTACAGAATTATAGAAAGATGTACAGGAAGACTGCGGTCATTGATACATGCTCTTCCCAAGCATGCTGCTGATGTTTATGGAGCAGGAAAGATAAATAAGTTCCTGCCATTTTGGAAATATAAGATATTTGCAATGGTTCCAGAGCCTTCCACTGAGGAGGTAACCTCTCCCATCACTGGGTCCACCTGCCTGGCACTAGGACTGCTAAGGAGTTTCTGTGCAGGCCAGTGCAGAGTTTGGCTACCGTCACCACTTTGAGACTCTTTATCCTGGAGTGAGACAGAGCTCTTAGTCACCTGAATGTTGTGAGGTCAGCTGTTGATTTGCTGGGAACAGTAGCTTGGTTTGTGATGCTGAAAGGAAAGTTATTTGCTCTCTCTCTGCTTTAGAACTTGTGCACACATCAAAGTGAATTCACGTGAGGGTGCTTGCACAGACCATCATCTTGGTCAAATGGCCTGGATAGCAACAACTGATAAAATAGGAATGTGAATGTAAACAACTGTGTGAATTGAATATCTGAATCTATCTGAGAGGTCATTTGCCCCAAACCCACTATTGTTAAAGAAAGAAGAACATGACCACCAGCTTAACACTTAGCCAAGGAATTAGTAAAAGGCTTCTGAGACAGAGAAGACTCAGTCTGAAAACAAAGTTTAGAAGAAGCAAGAGCATTTTTAACAGAGAGAAGAGAGAGAAGTGGGAAGGAAGTGGCAGTCAAAACCTGGTTTGACAGTTGTCCTGCAACTTTGCAACCTCTATCTGTAACAGAGCATCCTCCCTGTTGGATGCCGTGGGTAGCCTGCATTCCTGGCAGTAAGGGGTGCAACATGTGCAGACCCACAGCTTCAGTGTGTGTATGTGACCTTGTGCTTTCTCATTGGCCTGTGGGTTAGCAGACTATAGGAAGTGGTGTAGATACACATGAGCCTACATCTCCAGCAGGAAGAGCATGAGAATAGGGGAACCCCTGCTCCCAGCAAAGGGGATGTGTTCTTGCAGCCTGCACGTCCTGTGGTGGGGGTGGGAGACGGGAGGTTGCACAAGTAATCGTGTGAATGTGTGTGTATGTGGGGGTTAGAGCTTTTGGGGATAGTTACGTAAAGACGTTGAGAAATTTGTAGGTGTTTATTAATATTCTGTGTCTGGTATTGTGCTTTATCTGTTGGATTGCTGATACTGATCCTGAATATACAGGTCATGGTTTGTTAGTTAATGACATGTCATGAATAAATTGGTAAACTGCTTAGACCCATCCTGACTACCTTTAAACCACATGAACCTCACGTTTTCCTTCTGACAGTTTTGCACCCTCTGCATTCTCCATACTGATCAGCTGAAGTCAGCTCCTCACCCATATACAGAAAAGCAAGTATATTTTAGAGCAATAACAAATGCAATGCATTCTCATTTTTGGGCATCTATGGTAAAATTCAGTTCTATTCTCCAGCATGACGGCTGGAACTTTTTAAAATGTCTCTTGAGAATCATAGAACCATAGAATGGTTTGGGTTGGAAGGGCCCTTAAAGATCATCTAGTTCCAACCCTCCTGCCACAGTCAGGGACACCTTTCCACTAGACCAGCTTGCTCAAAGCCCCATCCAATCTGGCCTTAAACACTGCCAGGGAGGGGGCTGCCACAACTTCTCTGGGCAACCTGTTCCAGTGTCTCACCACCCTCACAGGAAAGAATTTCTTCCTAATACCTAATCTAAATCTACCCTCTTTCAGTTTAAAACCATTCCCCCTCATCCTGTCACTACTTGCCCTTGTAAAAAGCCCCTCTCCAGCTTTCCTGTAGGCCCCCTTCAGGTACTGGAAGGTTGCTAGAAGGTCTCCCCGGAGCCTTCTCTTCTCCAGGCTGAACAACCCCAACTCTCTCAGCCTGTCTTCACAGGAGAGGTGCTCCAGCCCTCTGATCATCTTCGTGGCCCTCCTCTGGACTCGTTCCAACAGCTCCATGTCCTTCTTATGCTGGGGGCCCCAGAGCTGAACGCAGTACTCCAGGTGGTGTCTCAACAAGAGCAGCATAGAGGGGCAGAATCACCTCCCTCGACCTGCTGGCCACGCTTCTTTTGCTGCAGCCCAGGGCACGGTTGGCTTTCTGGGCTGCAAGTGCACATTGCCGGCTCATGCTGAGCTTCTCATCAACCATCACCCCCAAGTCCTTCTCCTCAGGGCTGCTCTCAGTCTCTCACTGTGCTGTGAATCTAGTAGCTAGTGCCTTCTAGTAGCTCATACCTTCTACAACAATACCAGCAAGCACATGTATGGACCAATGCAACAGAGCTGTTGGATGGTTCAGCCCTGCCTGCAGCCTGTTGTTCATGAAAAAACATACTCAGAGGATATTTTCTACACACAATTCAGGCTTGTCCTCATTTGTAACCAGCTTTCTGCCTTGCTTTTTTGAGCTTTCAACTGATATGCTTGTGCTGTTGTGTTAGCTATGCCATTCCTTCCTCAGTGCATCCGTGCATGCCTCTTCACAGGGAGAAACTAGCTGATGGAACATGGCATAGCAAAGGCTGCGTACCCACCCCAGTTCATTCAGAGTACAAAGAGATCCAGCAGAGATTCTTTATCCTTTGGAGTATCCTTAGGACTATCCTTAGGGACACTTTATCCTGCAGGGTTTTGAATCAAGATGCCTTGAGCAGTGCTAGAAGCACCACGTATGGCTGTGCCTTTTGTAGTCGTGACCAAGTAAAACTTCATGATCTGTAATGCACAGGGATTCTGGCACCGTCTAGTTATGCCTTCTGACCTCCAGCTCCATAATGACAGGTCACATGCAATGCCTCCACTCAAAGCTCCATCCTCTTTTCCAGAGCAATTAGTTAAAAACAGTGTTGGCAAGTTCTTTGTTGTGCTCTGGGTTACTGTGACAGATGCACTCGAACCCTTATCAAACTAACAGTAGTTTGGTACAGGCTCCAAAGGAGGTAAAGGCCTGAGCTATAGCTGGGCCATGAACTCCTCTAGATTGAATCTGTTTCTGAAACACACAAAAGAGCAAAGTGGCACAGTGAGCATCAGTGCATATGAGCTTGGAACACCGATCATGCGATTAACACATGAATAGCAGGTGGCTTTTCCAGGACTCATTTGTCAAGGAACAAAGTTGTGCGTACAAGGAGTCTCATGCATTCCTTTCCCATCATATGTAATTTGACTATGAGCCAACCACTTTATTCCATAAATTTGACAGCCTAAGTGAGCCTTCTTTGAGCTCTCCCTGCTAGGCAGTGCGGCTGCACGGTGGTGATCTCTGCTTGAGCTGGGACACCTCTCAAGGTTGCTGCTCAAGGCACAGAGACCTTTTACCAATGGCAGATCTTTGGTAAGTGACTGATAGCATGCTAAATTAATACTAACAGAACATTATTAATTCATTGAGCTATTAAATATTAATTATTATAAACTTTGTGTAGATAATTCCATTGGACATAAACTGTTTACCAAGTCTGAGACTAAAATTGGATCTAGCTGCACCTAAGTTCCTTTAGGAGTTTAGAAAGCAAGGGGGTCCATTCTGAACCTCATGACTCAATGGGAGGGTCTCCTTTACCCTTCTGCGTCTCCGGTCTCTGTATGAATCGTTCTAACTTGAGTCTAACTCAATTTTCCTTTGCATGTTTCTTCCATGCAGTAATTAATCAAGTGCACCTTGCCTTTGAATCTTGTTAAACCACTGTCACATTTACTGTTGAACTTTGTTAACTCGCTGTCTTATATCGATAAAATACATTGTTGAAACATATTGCTACTTCTCTCTTTTGAGTGAGGTGCATTCCACTCATTTGTGACAGTTACTGGGCTCAGGCTTCACGTGGGACTTGCCTAGACTGAGTCATAGATATGCTTTCCTGTCATTTTCTGGCTCCCTTTTGCAGAACGTTGTGAGTCGGTTTAGGCCTTTGCTAGCAAATACCAACAGCGTAGGCATTTTCACACACATACTCACTCACCAGGGAAGAACAAACACCAGAGGTAAGGCCAGTAGTATGTCCTGTGAAACTGCTTGAATATATGCAAATGGAAGTTGTTTGAGCTGGAATGATACTACTCTTCGTCTGTTTTCATTTCCTTCTGTGATTTTCTGTGTTGCAACGAGCATCTTGTGAAATATCCTGGCAGAGAAATGATGAAAATTCCCCCATCTCCTTGTGCTGTGGGGAACACCCAGGATACAGCTTTTTCTGCACACCGCATTAGAGACTTTGAAGGCTCCTCACCAGTGTGGGAGCTGCCCTAGTGCGGTCTTCTGTGCTGGAGGAAGGCTATATTCGTGGCCGTATTGCTAATGCAGACTCTTGGTGGAAAAGAGTGATACTGTGGTAGAGATAATGAATTGCCGAGGAAGAGTCAGTCCTGGAACTGCAGGTAACCACAAAGCTTTCCTTTCTGTCTTCCTGTAGAAGAACAAGGTGGTGGGGGAAAATACAGGGTTGGGATAGACAGCATGGTACAGTGGCTGGCCTTACGCCAGGAGAAGGGGCTTAGGACAAGAGCAAAGCAACAGATGAGGGAACAGGAGAGTGCCTGGGCTGGGGGAATGACCTTTTTCCCAGAGCCAGGGGGAATGAAAGTCCAGGCAGACTGTGGTCTGCCATCCCCTTCAGTGTTTTTTCTACAAATGATGAGACTGAAGAGTGCTATCCGACTATCATTATCCAGGTAAAACTATCTGTATCAAGCTAAGCACAAGTCACTGCTCCCGTCTCTGGTGTCTCTAAGGAGAACCAAGCAAGAGCTCTCCCAAGAGCTTCAAAGTGCCCATTCTCCCTGAGGAAACAATCTCTTCTGTGTGTCTGTCTCTGCAAACACTGAGCTGGACAGTCACTTGGGGGATAGAACCAAAATAAAGGTCACTGAGGGAAAGTAGCTCTAAAGAGAGATGAAGAGGAGGGAGGTATGGAAAGAGCATTCAGTGAAAGACAGGGGTAATGGAGGGCAACAAGGAAGATGTGATGGGGAGAAAGGAGGTGTGACAGGACAAAGAAAGGAGGAGTGCAGTTTGGGAAGAGTACAGGCAGGGCTTGTGATAACAAGTAAAATAAAAGAGCAGCTTCAGGGCAGCAACTGTGTTGCCCTACTCTGTGGGTCTGACCCACAGCTAATGATGGGCAACAGGACCTGGTTACAGCAGGACATGGTTACAGCACCTGTGGGGCTCCCCCGTCCTTGAAACAAGGGTAGCAGCAGGTTGTTCAGGTACGGAGCCACCTGGGTTATCCTGCCCCTGACTCTCGTCTGGGGTATTTTCACTCTTGTCTTGTGTTTTTCAGCCCCAGAAGAAGAGAGAAGCTGCTCCGGGCTGAACCCCTGGGTCTTCCTTGTTTCTGTCCTTGCCATCAAAACTGCCTTTGTAACTGTCTGCCTTGGTGGGTTCCAGGGTCTCTTAATTCCCCTGGGACGAAGGGAGCAGTTGACTGCCTTTTGTCAGATGGAAAAGCAATATCCTAGTCTCTCTTGCCAGCAGGCAAATGCCCTTTGCCAAAACAGTCTGTTCTGCTGCCCCTCTCCTGCCTCTGCCCTCTTAGTCAGGGAGTAGGGTCCCTTCCACAGTTAAGGTTTGCTCCCTGGAGGGCCTTCCCACTGCTCCTCTCACATGCCCACCTGCCTTCATAAAGCCAGTCCTGGATGAAGCCAGTCAGTTTCTCCCCTCCCACCAAGAGCTGAGAAGTCTCTTTAGTGTCAGAGGGTGTCTGAGTAGGTTCCCTGAAGGCTGGGTGTTGGATGTTGGTTCTCCTGACCTGGTATCTCTCTCAGAGCCCCTGTGACAATGTTGCAGCCAAGGAGCCAGTGTGATCTCCTTGGAAATACTAGTACCAGGCTGCCCGTATTTTAGCAGGGTGGGGGTGAATCCATCAAAATACTCCAGCCACATCCCACTCACACTGCCTGGACCAACCAAAAGGGAAATTCTTTGCTTGTACTGTCCTGGAGTATCATATTGCTCTGTGATGACTCTTCTGTGCTGCTTCTTAACTCCCTTGAGTGAGGCCTCAACACTCAACAGTTCTACCCCTTCTTGGTAAGGGTAAAACTGGTGCTCTAAAACTGCAGTGCCCAGAAAGATTAAAAGGGAATGTATATTAATATTCCACTTTTATTAAGCTTAATCCATGACTTCTTTGACCCTTTCCTGACACCATCCTCAAAGGATGTCTAAGCTGGTTTTGTCAGGTGGGAAAAGGAGTCTCTCAGCCAGCAGAGATGAGAGGAGCTCATCTGATTAATACCTGTTCAAAGGAGGGAGGGACCAGTAGTGGTCAAAACGGCTTGCTGTTTCTCATCTCCTTGTTCAATACAGATTTCAGAGCTTGTTAACCTAACGGTCTCTGTGGGGGCTCTAAGCCAGAAGGGAGAAGGTAGGACAGGTTGCTCATGAATGAGCAGGAAAGGGTGACAATAGCACTTTATTTCTCTTTCCTCTCTTCCCAGTTGTTTTCTTTCATGGAAGCTATGGCCAGTACAAGACTCTGCTTGAGAATGGTACAGAGTGGCGCTGCGTCCCCAATGTATCTGCAGGCAAACGTGAGTGATGCCAAGAGCCTCATAAGCAATACTAAGAAACTCACCAAAATTTACTCTGGTATAAGTCAGCCTTTGAGATTGGGAATGTGATTGTCAGCCAGAGCTGGATTGTTTTAAGGAAGGAAGCTGGAAATTGAGGAAAGAAAATGCTGTATTGTACAATTTTACTTAGGATGCTATGAAAACATGTTCTGGGCCAGTGAAAGAGAACGGGTTGTTCCAGACCTACCTTTGACCACCCTTCCTACTCTTCCCCTCTCACTGGCCCTCACACAACTCCTCAACTGCTAGTCCAGTTCACTAATCCAGCTGAAAGTGCTTCATCCTTTTGCAAGGGCTGGGTCAATCCAGTTCCACTCCCTGAGCTGGCTCACTGCCTGTTACAGAATCACAGAATCACAGAATCAACCAGGTTGGAAGAGACCTCTGGGATCATCGAGTCCAACCGTTGCCCTGACACCACCATGTCAACTAGACCATGGCACTAAGTGCCATGTCCAGTCTTTTCTTAAACACATCCAGAGATGATGTGTTCACACAAGCATCATGGTCAGTGCAAGGGACAGAGGTAGGAGTGGTAGGAGGATGTTGTTACGCAGTTGAGAGTAGCTGGAGAGCTGGGCTGCACACTAAGTGATGGCAATAACAAGTGCTAGAATTCCTGCAGTGCAAATTCCCAAACTCAGTTCAGAGATCTGTTCTCACTTGTGCACTGCATTCAAAACAGGTTGCAGTTTGCACAGAGGCTAACCCCTGCACATGGAGTACATCTGAGTGAGCTGTTCAGATTTTCTTTACAGTCCATGATAAAAAGGTGTTTGCAGGTATAAAATAGGCATGGTCCGTCTATTCTTACGGTGGATGTCTATGAAAGGGCAGACAAGCTGTGTTCTACACACGCTCAATTTGCTGTTCCCTGTAAAAAAACCTGCCTAGCTCCACAAGGCACAAGCATGTCCATCAAACAGCAGACAGACTCTCCCAATCAATGCACTTAAGAATCCAGAAGGAATTGTCCAGCATTGCTTAGTCATGTGGGAAAGCTTTAGTTTTCATTGTGGAATTAGGAATGGATGGAAAAGCTTTGCAGAGTGGATGGAAAAGCTACAGGCCATCCTCCAGCGGTTCGGTGAAAGATCAGGGTGGGCAGCACAGAGACAGAGCGCTCCAAGTTCCTTAGACTGCTTGAACTTGATTTCTCATGCTTTCTGATGCTCTCTAGGGCCATGGTCTTTCTTTCTACAAAGGTACAAAATGGTGCACCTTGGGGGGATCTAATATATAAAAGCACAGGTAGGTTAACAACAGTTTTGCTAGCTGTTCCATTCATTGGACTCTACTCCCTCCATTTGGTGCCAAAAGTGGGATGTGAGATTCTGAGCTGTGAAGACAGCTCCTGAAAGGCACATGGTTATCTGAGTCCACCTTGTAGAATGAATATGATGTGCTTGCTTGCTGTGGGTGGACTGGAGCACTGGCTTGACCAGGGCATTGTCACTGCATGCAACCTCCTCAAGAGCTCCTGACCGGGAAACCCAAGAAGAGAGTCCCTGTGAGGCCTGAGATTCAGAGCAAGCATCTAAGGTAGCACATACAGGGGTGTATTTGTTTGTTGACTTTATTGGATGAACTTTTCAGCCTGATATATTCTATACAGAGATATATCCAGACCACAATATATACAGTTTATAGATATAGATATATATCTATGTAGCTATAAGCCTCAAAGCATGTAGCCTAATGCTTTGAGAGAATATATCTGTGGTCTTTTAATCCATCATGTGACTTTCTGGCTATAAGGCAGATCTCTAGGAAAACTTGGCTAGGGTAAGGAACTGGCTGTGGTGGCAGCAAGGCTGTCACAGCAGGTTACTGTACATGTCTGTCGGTTTGCATGAGTTGAGAGCTGAGCACTTGGACAACATTTCTCTGATGGAAATGTTCCCAGAGGAGCGTCAGCCAACTACTTCCCATCTTGCTTCCTCAGGAAGGGTAAAGCAGAAACTGTGTTTCTCACCAGAGAGAGGTTGCATGGACATGGCAGAACAGGTAGAGAAAGGGAAAGGCACTTCTGGCAGGGGCCTTGTCACAGGAACCTGTCAGGCTGTTGACAGATTTTCTTGTGGAGCACAGAAGACAGCACTTACCAGATTAAAGGTGTGGTTCAAATCACTCCCCTAACATCTGGGACCCTACACTGAGCTCACTGAGATGAAGGACAGCACATCTTGTTCAAAAGCAGGATTTTTTTTTCCCCACAGAGGAGGGCTGGACGTGCTGCCCGAAGGGCTGGAGACGCTTTCAAGAAAAGTGCTATTATCTGTCGGCTGATAAGATGTCCTGGGTTGAGAGTGAGCAGAACTGCACTGGGATGGGTTCCCACCTGGTGGTGATCAACAGCAAAGCAGAGCAGGTAGGTGCAGGGCCGAGAGAGGGGCACAGCAGCCAGGGACACAGTGCCAGGCCCTGGAGGGGACTCAGAGCCCCTCCTCAGTCCTGCAGGGGAGGGGGGATGGCCTTTCTGCTTCCCTTCAGTACCAGCTCCCCTCTGCCACCAGCCCCACCCACAGGGACTCCTGCTACCTCCCTCTGTTCAGTCCTGCACCTCATGGACATTGTGCTTTTTCCAGGAGTTCCTCTTCAACTGGGCAAAAGGAGTATTTACTAACGCCTATGAAACAAAATACTACATAGGCTTAACTGCTTACAAAAATGGGCAATGGCAGTGGGTGGATCAGACTCCATACAAAAAGGCAGCCATGTGAGTATCCTGGGGGGGTGAGGAAGGTCCTGTAATTCACACCCCTCTGTCCAAGTGACCAATACACTGTGTAAGGCAGGTATGTGTCAGAGAGGGGTCTCTGACCCTAACTGCACTATAAGTCAGAAAACTTGACTGGTTTTCTAGTAAAAAACATGACTAGTCCTTGCCTTGCCAGAGCTCCTGATCTCTGTCACAGTAGCCTTCACCTTTCTCTTCCACAGCTGTCTGAGGTGACTTCGCTGCCGCTGTCATGCATGCCCGTGCATTGTCAATAGAGGAACTTTCTTCTACAGGTTCTGGAAACCCGGGGAACCCAATTTACTCTTTGCAGAAAAATGTGCTGCAATTCACATCAAGGGAAACACAGACCCCAACACTTACAGTAACTGGAATAACGTCCTTTGCTTCACAAATTGCTATCGAATTTGTGAACTGGCAGTCAAATTTATCTGAGGAAGGAAACTCCACCTTGGATGAAGGACCTGAAGGAGTATCCTTGAGAAAGGGCAGCTCATGAAAGAGCTGATGAAAAGCTGGTCTGAAACCAAACAAATGCTTTATCTTGCAATGTAGGACGAGCAAGCCTGCCACGGAATCCCAGCTCTGAAGGACCTCAGTTCCCAGCCTGTGCCCCTGCCTCTCTTTCCAAGCTGAAGATCAGTCCCGGATTAAATCGCTCAGGCTGATGTCAAGGACCTACTGTGTCCCTTTTCACTCTCCTCCTTCATACATGAGTGACCTGATCCTCCAGTACTTTCCGTGACTCCTTGTCCAGTTGATACCTGAATGATGTGGAAAAGGCCCTCGCTCTGTTTTGTGAAAGGATACTGGTCCTACAAATCACTGGAGCAGAATTTGAAAGAAAAGCATTCAGTGGAGTGTGCTTGACCTACCCCTGAAGGGAACAATTATTCATGGCTTATCTTTAATGTTTCCTTCTTCCTTCAGCATATTCTGTGATGATAAGTTAAAAAAAACATATCAATAAATGTTAATGCTGCTCTTTGCATGAGGCTGTCTTCTGAGTGACAAGTCCCAGCCCTCCACCAACCCAGCCTCCCTGCATGGAGGTTTGGCACCTACAGGTGAGAATATTACTGTAAGTGTGCTGGACTGGCCAGGAGCAGGAACAACCTAGTGTTCATCTGCAGAGCATGTGAGAAAGTCTGTGTACCCTTCTGGAGAATCACGTGTGAGGGAGGAAACAGAGCAGGCTGTGTAGTAGTCAATGCCAACAACTGTTTGCCCAGGGTGTAGCAGAAAGTAGATGGATTTTGGAGATCCAGCAGGATTAAGCATGGCAATGAAGGGGAGAGAAAGCAATCATATATCACATGAAGGATAAAAGCCAGAGTCTCGCCAGGAGGGATTTCTAATGTGAGAAAAGGGTAGAAGACCCCTGTCAGAGGCATCACTGCAAATCAGACACACAGAAGTCTTAAACAAGTGCTCAAGTTCCCCCAAATTCCCCAAACCTCTGTCTGTATATTCCTCCCCTTTCACCAAAGATATCCATACTCCCTGAAGAGCTGGAAGTTTCCAGCTTGGGACTAAAAATACACCCTGAAAAATCAGTTCTGGGTGATTTTTTTGTTATTCTTCAAAAATCTGAGCACAAATTAGTGTCATTTCCACCTGAAGCAATGTATTTGCCAGGTTTCTGTTTTAGCCATTGGACCAAAAGCTTGGCTGTTGCAAGGTCTTGGCTTCCTATTTTCTAAAGTTGCTGAGATCTTTTCACAATGAAGAAAACTTTGTTGTCTTGTCCAACATGACAGCAAACAAAAACATTGCAATGGACTTCTCTTTTTGATTTCCCCCAACTCAGTTCTGGAAACCACAGCAGCAGGGTTTTGAGGAAGAAAAAGGAGCAGGTAAAACACGCAGAGAGTGACCAAAGTTTTACAAGAGGTTTTAGAGGCAGCTGCAGTTCTGGCTGGTGGGAAGTGGTATGGGGCAGAGCAAAACGCACACCAGAAGACTGCTTTACTGGTTTACAAGAAAATGTAACTTGCTAGAAAGAGTATCCATGCCCCAAATTTGGAACACAGAGTTTTTCTTGAGATGTCCTAACAAAAGAGGGATCTTGGGAGATGATACTGGGTTTGCCTGCAGAATCGCTGAAGGGAAGTTCCTGATCCCATCTCCCTGCAAACTCGCTCTCTCTCTCTCTCACATACACAACTACAAACCCTTTTTTTTAACATTAGTTGTACAATATAGAAAATGAAGGTAGACAGAGGAATTGGTCCTTGTCCCTGCTTTGTGCAGCCACTGTTGAAGGATAAGTGGTGAAACTGAGCAAGAGTTTCAGCCATGTCGCTGAGTAAAGCCAGTGCCCTTGATTAGTCTGCCCCAATAGCAGCACTCAGGGTTTAGGCAGGGATGGACTCTGTACACAGTAGGTGTTTGCACAGATGTAGAATAATGCAAAAGCCTTCCTCTTAATATATTCCTCTTCAATACGGATTTATCTGAAAGAGGTACCTTGGTGAGCACTTCTGCCAGCTCGCTCAGTACCCTTGGGTGGATCCCATCTGGGCCCATAGACTTGTGTGCGTCTAAGTGGTGTAGCAGGTCACTAACCATTTCCCCTTGGATTATGCTGCTCCCCATCCCTGTCTTCCAGCTCAGGGGGCTGGGTACCCGGAGGACAACTCATCTTACTACTAAAGACTGAGGCAAAGAAGGCATTAAGCACCTCAGCCTTTTCCTCATCCTTTGTCACTTTGTTTCCCCCTGCATCCAATAAAGGATGGAGATTCTCCTTAGCTCTCCTCTTGTTGCTAATGGATTTATAGGAACATTTTTTATTGTTTTTTATGACAGAACCCAGATTAAGTCCTAGTTGGGCTTTGGCCCTTCTAATTTTCTCCCTGCATAGCCTCACGACATCTTTGTAGTCCTCCTGAGTCTCCTGCCTTTTCTTCCAAAGGTCATAAACTTTCCTTTTTTTCCCAAGTTCTAGCCAAAACTCTCTGTTCTGCCAGGCCGGCCTTCTCTACCATCTCGTCTTTTGGCACATGGGGATGGCCTACTCCTGCATCTTTAAGATTTCCTTCTTGAAGAGTGTCCAGCCTTCCTGGACTCCTTCAGGACTGCATCCCAAGGGACTCTGTCAACCAGGCTCCTACACAGGCCAAAGTTTGCCCTCTGGAAGTCCAAGGTAGCAGTTCTGCTGACCCCCCTCCTTACTTCTCCAAGAATTGAAAACTCATCCTGGCCACATCCCAACTGCCTGTCAGAACAAGATCTGGGTGCCCACCACTCCTTGGCACATTAACTTTTCCTTTGGAAAGGAACTCAGGTCTGAGGACAGGGAAGGACCCGCAGTGACATTTACTTCTGAGGATACATACACTGAGGATGTGGTCTGACTGCAGCAAAAAAAAAATCTGTTGTGGTTCAAACTTGAGCTAGCTTCTATTTTTCCTCAAGAAACCCTGTGATGCCCAGTCTTTGAGATGCTGTCTTCAGCTGGAAAAACATCAGAAGAGCCATATTGGGAGGACAGCCTGGGAATACACCTCATTCACCTGCATATTGCTTCTTTCTGCAGAGAAAAGTACAGACAGTTCTCTCTACTACCTCAATCCTACTCTGCAAGTCTTAGAAATTTCCCAGTGGGAATCTTGTTGTGGGGTAGGTGGTGGTGTGCCCTCCTGCTTTTGTCCCACCTGCTCAGATAGCTGTCCAGGTAGAAAGGGAGATTGGTTTCCTTTATGCTGCTGGCAAGCACTATGTCCATTGATGACATCATTAGCAAGAGATGGAAAGAAAATGCCAGGCATCACTGGAGAGAAAGAGAGAATCAAGAGCAGGAAAGAAACAGTACTGCATTCTGTTTTCAGAAAACATCTGAAAAAATGTGTATCCTGTGTGAGCTGGAATATTTCTGCTGGTGCAGGTATTAAAGAAGACATTCATTGTGTTCATGGACTGCATTAGGCAGGAGAAGGCAAGACCGATGCAGGTACCAACATCTAGCTTGTAGGATCACATGGAAGAGGAGTGGTGGTGGTTCAGGGTCTATCGCAGTAAGTGTATTCACCCTCTTAAAAAATTCTCTATTGTCTTGGAGAGCAGTGGCACGTGCTGGCTTACCTTCCTTCTCCCTTGCTCAGAGGAGTGACACCAAAACCTCTGGGAGATCACAGCAGTTAGTACTGACATCAGTTGGGCAGTGGACATGTAAAGCAGTCAGTGTTCATGATTCTTCTGGTCAGACTTATTAATTACATCTGCACACTGTGCATGCTGCTCTCTTTATGTTTAGTTCTGACAGCTGATTCTTCTTTACAGCATATACCTGACTGTCTCTAACACACGTGACTGTCTCTAATAAACTATGATCCTTGCCAAGCCAAGTGAAGAAATAAAGTGAAATGTATATGTTTTTCATGACAGCCACTGTCTTTTTTAAAGGACTTTTCTATAAGAATTTCCTCCAAGGGTCTCTGATTTATTTTAGACAAAGCAGGAATTTCCCCCTTACTCTTTATCACTTTTTCTCTTTTATCCCATCTCAAAATCTTCCATGTTCCCTTACAACATTTATTCTCCACTTCTTTATGTTTCTTTGCACTCCTCTGACTCTCATACTGTTTCCCCCTTTATTCCTTTTTTTTTTTCTTTTTAATTAGATTTCCTTTCACCTTTTCTTGCTAGACCACAGATGAGGCGCATACAATGTTGTATGAGAGAGATAGCTTTTAAAGGAGTTCTGACACTGGAAACACATCTATTCTGGCTTTTAAAAGTTTGTAAGAAAAGAGGAAAGAGGAGATTATTAAATACAGGAAACTTGCTATTCCTAGATACACTGATAATGAGAAGTAACAATCAAAAATTTTATTCTGCAGTGATTTGCTTTGATAGTACATGGGATTTAACCATTTTTTCTCCAATCCACTCCTACAGCTCTTAGAGGCTTGGGCAGGTCCCCACAGGATTGGTTACTAGCTATACCCTTAGCAGAAGTCAGAAGGCAGTTCCTGCCCCAAAGAGCTCACAGTCTAAATGTAACAGAAAAAGTAAAGGAGATGAAAAATAACAGACAATTGAATTGAAACTGCTATTTCTAAGCTGTAAGTTAGAGAGTGGCAGAAGTGAACCACTCTCCTGTGAAAGGGCTTGCATCAGGTAGAATAAGCTTCCTACTGAACTGAAGTTGCTACACCAGGAATCGTGATTTGTACCATGCTGCAGTATGCTACTGAAAGTAACCATCACTCTGATAACTCACCCTCCTGAGCCACTGTCACCTTCTGAGCAAGTCACAGATCAGGGAATAGGATCTCCACACAATGGTGGGCAGTAGTGCCCAGCAGGTCTGTCTGGTTTGACACCCTTTGCATTAGTATGTTTTTTCTGTGCAAAAGCGTTCTTACTGTGCATCCCTGAACAGAGCATCCCTGCTTTGTCCCTTTCTTGGTAGCTTGAATTGAGTAGTGAGTTGATTTGGAACATCCTGTTGGCTGTAAAATCCTTCTTGTACAGTAGGTGTGTGAGCTCATGTGGCAGGCTGGCCATGTTTGCTGTGCACCTTCTTAATGCCAAATTGTTCTTCAGCTAAAGTCAGGATTGGATGAGCTAATATGGATGTTATCATGACAGTGGCCTGGCCACACTACCTGGGAATTACTGGGGATTTCTGCTGCATGGGATGTTTGCATACATTCCTTGTCTTGAAAAGTTCATCATCTGGGATGAAGTAGAAGGACTAGAGTAGTAAAAGCCTTAAGTCCCAATGTTTACATTGCAACCAAAAAAGAGAGTGAAGGAGAGAGTCAAGGGGCAGTATATTTCTGGTGCACTTGCAGCTTCTTGCAGGGGCATTGTTATAACTCTAGTTGTGATATTGGTTTAAGAATTCCACATTTCCACCCTGGCATCTCATTTGCACCTCTGTTCTGCAGTTAGCTGCCTCATCTGTGATGTTGATACAAGTGTCTGCTGTGCTGTGTTGTGTCTTGGATAGTTAAAAAAAAAATCTGGGTCTAAGACCACTGCTCTTTTCTCTTTCTTTTTTTTTAATGGAGAAGAAAAATAATCCTCATTCTTCTCAAAAATCACTTTCATGAAACATAAAATCAGTGCCACTCCCACACAATGAACTGTGATGGGAGAGCGGGCAACCAGATAGTGAGAATGATGGGAAGAAATCTCCCCTGTCAAGCACTCTCTGCTTGGGCAGGAAATTATCTTGTAGCATTGCCGCTGATCTGCTGAAAGGAGCACAGATAGGACTAACAAGGTCAGGCCATCGTTTTACAGGAGAATAAAAGAAACTGGAAGGCACTCTGATGCTGAGTCCAACATAAACAGGTCAATCTGCAGGTGAACAGTTAACACTTTCATGGCTGCAAACATTTTTTTTTTCCGGTTTCTGCCAGTGTTATCTCAGGATCTGACCTTCCTCTTTAGATTGCAAGCTTGAGAGGTATTTGGTCCAAGAGTGTATATTCAGAAGGCTATGATTAATCAACACACTACTAAGAAATGAATAAATCAATGAAATGACCAATAAATTAACACTTCTGTTATCAATTTACAGCTCTATGATTTCTCACAGCTGCTTTCAATTATGCAATTACAGTTTAGTTCTCATACATGCAACTAGTATTGAGTTGCACTTCTACTGCCCTTTTTTCTATACTCCCACATCACTTAGTTTTAGGATGGAATCCTATCCCACCTTACTCCACCCTCCCACATCCAATCTTTCAGACATGGACCTGATGGAGAGGTCAGTGGGTTGTCAAAGGGGGATCCCTCCAATGTTCTGCTGGATTTGGATCCTTGGGGCAGGTTCACTACAAGCTGTAGGGGTCCATTTCCTGCCATTGGAAGACCTGCCCTCCTTTGTTCTTTGACTGATTTTACACTTTATTTTCCTTTTTTTTCGATTTTTTGAGCCAACTTTTTGCCACTTTCTTCTTCTACCGAATCTCCTCCCAAGTAAAGTGCCTACATCTAATTACTCTTTTCCCATTGATCTCAGTTTTGCAACATCTATACCCAAATTTGGTGGTTCTGAAACCATTTCCTAAGCAATCTTGTGTATGGTATTAGTAGTAATCCAGGTACTGTTGACCTTGCAAGGTTCTTATTACCTAAGAGATCCCCAAAACCCCCCTTCAGTTGTCCAGTTCATGCTGGTTACCCATTGTTTACCTCACATGTTGTCTTAAGACAAATCCTGTGACTTTAGCCTGTATATCTCTAGCTGGTTACAAGTAAATACAAACACTTCCTTATTTTATATGCAGACAGTCCACATACCACAGCAAGGTTTTTCACATTCTGTTTTGGTGCTAACACAACACCTTGCTCTCTCTTAGCTGCTTAATTATAAATCATTTCTCTTTACATGCTTTTGGACAACCTCCTGGTTTCTTGCAAACACCTTAGCTGATTATGAGGTCCAGTACTCCAGCACCATCTCTTGCTCACAGCAAGTAACCTGCCACCCTCTCTCAGTGTCACTGTGATTTACGTTCCCCTGAGGGTAATGGACACCTGCTGAGGAGAATGAGTGGTGGGAAGGCTGTTGTGGTGAAAGTGATGAACTGTGTGATGTGGGACCCTGAGGTCTCACATTGTAAGGGTCTCCCATGCAGCAGAGACATTTCTACCATTCTGTCATCTCAGGGCTTGATCTCTGCCATACCTCTACACACCCTGGTCCTCCACACTGCCCATGTTTTTCCACATTGACTGGTTCAGAATGAGATGGCTTCTCTCCAGGAAGGGCAACTCAGGTGTGAAGGAACTGGAGAGGAAAAGAGACAGAAATAAGGTAAGATCTGCCCTAGCAGGTAAGGAGGAATTGTTTGAAGCTCTTGGTTTTGCAAACCAAGTTGGATTCTGAGCTCATCTGCCACAGGCCGTTGTGTCGTATCCAGCAAGGACCAGCCAAAGAACCTGTACCAGACACAGCAGCAGTATCAGACTACTGCGGAAGGACTATGTGAATTAAACACTCTTTTTCCTCTAGAAGGGGATCTCTTTATCATGCAGCCAACTGATACTCAGTCATATATCTCAAAGCAGCAACGAAGGTCTGGTCAGAGTGGACTTTGGCCAAGGAAACCTGAGGATGGGGAAGCATAGTGCCAAAATAATGCAGTTGCTTTGGAAGATAGTTGCTGCATATGGTGCTTTCTTAGCTACAGTTTCTGGACTGTGAGAGTGTAATATGAAGCTGTCCTGCTATTTGGTACCTTTAATGAATCATAGAGCACTTCAGCTTCAGGTGCGATTGCACATCTGGAGGTCTTTAGTCATACCTACTGCTAGCAGCAGGGCTATCTTCAAGGTTGCATGAAGTTGCCTAGGTCCATTTCCTTTGAGTTTGGACAGTCTCAAGGATGAAGATCCCACAGTCCCTCTGGCCACATATTCCAGTGCCACACCACTCTCAGGGAAGAATTTGTTTCTTGTACCTGATCCAACTTTCCCTTGCAGCAATGCATGAAACTGCTTTTGCTGCTATTCAGCATTTTGACTTGGTGGAATGCAAGCGAATATATGGGTTAATGAGCTTATGGAGAAGGAATACTCACAGCATGTGCCTTCTCAACTCTCTTTACATTGAGCCATCAATACGTATTTCCAGAGTGTCCAAATCTGTTCGTCATTTTATAAAAGAAGAAATAAAAAAATAACCTCTTCCTCTCTCCACTCCAAGGAGATGTAGGAGAAATCCTCTGCAGATGACCAATTACGGTTCAAGGGTCCTTTTCATCTGCCTTAGAAAAAAAAATCAGTTCTTTCAGACTTTTGCGGTGCCAGTTGCTCAGTGCTTCCAAACTAGAACCACTGGATAAAGCCATTTCCATCTGTGTGCAATTTTAAGGCTCAAAGAAATTACCTGAGATACAACTAAATTTAATTTCTAACTTAAAATGAAATTGTTGGATCCTTACAGCACTTCTAGCAATGACTGGGAGCCTCTGAGAGGAAGAGAAGTATATTTCTTGGCTGGAAAAGGAAAAGGGTCTACAGAGCAGGAGTGGGGGCACTGTCAGAGCTTTGTGAGGAGCCCAGAGCTAGAACAGCAGGCAGTCCACAAGGCAGAGGTTTCTTGGATGACAAAAAGCAGGAAGGCAGCTGTTTGCAAGAGCCTTTGGACAAAGGGCCAGCCTGCCTTCCTCCTGAGCAGGAGACTGCTGCCTCACAGCCCTGCCCAGACCATGGCAGCCAGGGCTGCCCCTGCAGGGCTGCAGGATGCCTGTGCTTTTGTGCAGCTTGCCAACAGTTGCAGAGGAGATGTCAGGGTCTGAGGGGATGTACTTGACAGGAGACATGCAGGGGGCTGCCAGGGGACAGGAGGAGGTGAAGGGAGCTGGGAGAGGGCTTGTGAGACCAGCAGCTGTGGCTGGGGAGGGATGGGGAAGGGAGACAGGGGTGGAGGCAGCTGACCAGAATCTGCAGGGTGGAAAGAGCACTCTTCGATTAAGTACTTCTGGGTACGAACCTCTGCAAGAGGAAAATGTCCTTGCATCAGAAGGGAATTATTATAAACATGATATTGCAAAGCTGTGGCTGTGGCTGTAGCTGTAGCTGGAGGGGTGGGAAGAGTCTCAGAATCATGCAGAAAAGTTTCTCTTCTTTGCCCTGAGAGGAGTTTATAGTTTCTTCCAAAACAGACTTCGCTGTTACAGCAGAAAGACTTCATTACAAGTAAGGAGCATGATCTCTTTCACACATGCATCAGCATCCAGCTGCACACACGCCTGACATCATCTTCAGCACTGCTCATCTCCGTTATGCTCTGACAAATGGTTTCCATCGTAGACCATACACACATTGCAATGGGGCATGCCCAGTGGCTTTAGTCTTCTGCCTTCTTCATATCCAGACTGATGCAGTTTACTTCTTTGCTGCCTGTGACAAGTACTTAGAGCCAAACAGAAGAGGAAATCTTGCTAAAATATAGAATTAATTCTTTAGTAGAGGCAAGGCTTGAGCAGACAAGAGCCTCTGTGGGTTAACCATGGGACTGAGGGTGGAGGCAGCTCAAACAGAGAGAGTCTAACTTGGGAGCAAGATGGGAGGTGCAAGATCCCACCAGAATTGCTAAGGTTTGTACTTACCTTCTCAGCACCTGTACAGATCGGGTGGGAGTTCTTGTTCCCATTGCTGGGATGTTATATCAGACAATACACAGGAACAGCTGACTTGAAGACCTCTCCAGTCCATTGGACGGCAGATCCTGCCTTGTCCTGTGTGTGGAGGACAAGCACAGAACAAGCACTAATGATTTCCATGGGATATTCCATAGTCCCTGGGAGCAATATGGGATCTTTTCCTCCTGATGTCTAAGGATTCGCCATCTTGTGTTTAGGCCTTTTCTGAGACTGAGATAAAATATGGGTTATGAGAAGATCTTCCTAATACATTTAGCAGTTCTAGGTACATCAACAACCTGATTATTGTGGATCTAACCACTCGTGGAAATCTGTGCCTGGAGAAAACCAGTAGTATCTCAGTGTAATCAGACTCACCCCATCACTATTTCTCCACTCCCTGACTTGAAATGCAGTCTGTTGCTTTCCTTTTTCCCTATGTCCTACCTCATAGTTGATTCTCCCTCTGTTTTTTAAGAATAACAGTTTTGAGTGGCGACATGTGGGAGCAAGTTAGCCACTTGACTAACACAGGTGTTAGGAAGAGGCAATCTGCATCATTCCTGGTACGCAGCTTTTGCCACCAGATATCTTACAGGCACAGTCTTCCATTCTAAGGTACTGCAGCAAAGCTTTGTGCTCTTTGCAGCTTTGATGTTTGTCCAGAAGATATGGAAGAAGACAAGGAGAGGAAAAATAAAAGGGAAAAAAAACCTTTTTTTGTTAACTTCTGTAGTAAACCAAATGTCCTCTGGCAGTGTTACTTGCAAAAGTGACATGGGCCACTTCCCTCAGGAGGACCCTTGCCAGTTCATCTTCCCTTCTTTCTGTGCTGGCTGTTGGGAAGCCATTCTCCTACGTGATGCTGTTTATATAGTCAAAGAAGGAAGGGAAACTGCAGCTAGTATGGGTCAGGTTGGGATGAACATATTGTGGAGTAGATTAATGTTGTCCTTTCCCCCTGCCTGAAGGGTGGCTGATATGGAAGCCACATAGTGTGGCTGCACCCCAAAGCCAAAATGTTATGAGTCATTTTGTAAATTGTGAGACTGTTTTGCAGTTCTGAAAAGCAAGAAGTGGTGGCTTCCTGTTTCCAGAGTGCTGTGGGTTTTGCTCCTGGAGTGCTGAGGTTTCTGACCATCCCTCCACAGCTACTGAACTCACCAAAGAGTTATTAAAGCAAATGAAAGCAGTGGATGAAAGCTGTCCAAGTAACAAACACTATTGCACTGTTAATGGGAGCATATGTCCCCTGCTCTGGGTAGTTCCAAACAATGGCGTTATTCATGACTTGTATCCACACGAGAACAAGGATCTGTGCTTCCTGCACAAACATTCAAGTACCATACAACAAAACAAACATAACATAACTCCTTGAAGGAGGCTCTGTCTATGCCAAAACAGTGCCAATACTGCAGTTGCAATACCACTCTGTCTGAATGCCAATGAACCATGGTTAGACCACAACCCGTAGCACATAGACTCTCACCTGCTTCCTTCTCTCCAGTTACTGGGACCACACATACACAGATCCCTATGACCCCTGGTCCCACTTGTCATTGGCACTTAGACCAATAGCGAGTCCTGTCACCCAGGAATACAGGCAGAAATGAAGTCAGATAAGAAGACAGGATGGACTGCAGTGATCAGGCGCAGGATGCGTCTGGACAAGTATAGTGACCAGCAAACTGTTTACATGGGACTGGTCCCTCTTAAGGCCTTTTTCCTCTATTTTCCCACACTTCTTCCTCCCCAAAACATCTTGATCCTTCCCTTCCCCCACCTTAGGTTCCTCACCTCAACATCCCATAAAAAGTCTCACACAATCCCAATATGCTCTTCCCGGCATCCCATATTGAGTCACATACCCCTGTAGGCAGTAAAGCCCCTCAGTCTGCTAGGTGGTGTGGGGAGCCTCTCCCACTGAATCATCTTCACCAGTTTCACACCTGGTCCATGGGCTGGTCATTGTTCTGGGAAAGCCTGCAGAGGAACCAGATGAGCATGCTCTGGTTCTCTGATTAGGTTACTGGGGTTCCCCTACCTGCCGTCATTCCTCTGTGCTCGTCTGTGTTTGGGGAGAAGATCCTCTAATCACATAACCAAATGGAATCCCCAGATGTAGTGGATTCAAGGCTGTCTAATTTTAGGCATGGTTATCAAAAGCACAGTGCATTTGGGAGCAGGAAGCTACCAGTCAGAAAGGCATTTTCCTTATACTTGCTAGACATCTTTAACAGGGGCTACGGAGGAAATTATATGTTATACTGGGGGAGCTGGCAGCTAGTGCAAGAGTTAGGATGGTGGTGAGCAAGCCAATAAATGAGAAAGCTGAAACCTGCTGATTCCTGTGAACTACAGGATCTCAAGTACACAGTGGCCAGTGTGATAATCATCACCACTCAGAAGCAGATACCGTTGGTGTCTGTTATCCTCAGGTGAATCATGAAAAGGACAAGGGTTTTTAGGCATTGAAATGGGCTACCCAGGGAGGTGGTGGAGTCACCATCCCTGGAGGTGTTTAAGAGAAGACTAGATGTGGCACTTAGTGCCACGGTCTAGTTGACACAGTGGTGTTAGGTCAAAGGTTGGACTCTATGATCCCAGAGGTCTCTTCCAACCTACTTGATTCTGTGATTCTGTGACAAACCCTAGGACAAGTGGCTAAAATGCTGCTTTGCAGGGATGAGCTTGGCCTTCATAAAACTGCCTAAAGAGAGGAGGACAGTGAGTCTCCAGGGGAGGCATATTAACTCTAGGGCTAGATGTACAACATATAGGAGGAAAGAGGTAAATTGTGCTGTTCTGCTCACAGCTAGAGCATTGGGCTTAGTCAGAGCCAGAGGGGAAAGGTGGGAGTCCGAGGCAAAGTAAGGAAGAAAATGAAAAGAAATCTGTTAAGTAGGACCTGTGAGGAAAGCTGAGGCTTGGCACTGGGAAAAAGCAGTTGGAAGAGGGGAGGAGAGAAGCATCTTGGCCACAAAGAGGCTGTGAAGAACACAGTGCTCATGTATCCACCAGGGGACACTGGAGGACATTAACTCAAGTGGCAGCAGAGAGGGATATTGTTCTACATGACAGACCGCTGTCCCGTGAAGCTGGAGAGAACTAGAGCATCAGGAATGGGAAGGAAGGGTATTTCCAGCACTGCACTTCTCCAGTTCCCTGATATCACCACAAGTGTCTGCTGACCACTGCTTTCTGACAGCTTGCTGTGGCACTGCTTCGTGTCGGCTTGCGTTATAGGCTGTATCCTGTGGAATTAAGTCAAATCCCTACAAGTGTCAATACTACACTGGTGGAAATAACCTCGTCAACCAGTGGGGATGGCTAGTTTCCAAAAAAGGACTCTAGACTCTTCCCACCTGAGGTTATGTGGTTGAACAATATCAGGCAGTTATGAAGTCCAGGAACCTCATCACTAAAAATGGAGCAGCGGCCCAGGTGTCCAAGCCAGCTCCCAGGCAGAACAGGGGATCGGAAAGGCAGCTACTGGGAAAACCAGAAGTCTTGACCAGCTACCAGAGAGACCTCTTTCTCTTTGTGTCTGGTATGAGACAGAGTATAGGGAAGACCAAGGGATGTAGGGCCAGCTATGGATCAACTGAATGACTAAGCCTCACTACTGGAGGGGTCCATATTGTATACCCTGCTAGCAGCCAGGGAGGGGAACAGATGAGGCTGCTCGTGCTGTTTCTGTTCATGTCAGTGCTTTCTGTCTGTGTTGACCTGTGTGTCTGCTTATGTGTACATATTCTTTTTCTTCTATATGTATCTGCACATGTACATATTGTACATACATGCTCAGTCTCACTACCACAGAATCACAGAATCACAGAATCACAGAATGTTAGGGATTGGAAGGGACCTCGAAAGATCATCTAGTCCAATCCCCCTGCCAGAGCAGGATTGCCTAGACCATATCACACAGGAACGCATCCAGGCGGGTTTTGAATGTCTCCAGAGAAGGAGACTCCACAAGCTCTCTGGGCAGCCTGTTCCAGTGTTCGGTCACCCTCACCGTAAAGAAGTTTTTCCTCATATTTATGTGGAACCTCCTGTGTTCCAGCTTGCACCCATTGCCCCTTGTCCTGTCAAGGGATGTCACTGAGAAGAGCCTGGCTCCATCCTCATGACACTTGCCCTTTACATATTTATAAACATTAATGAGGTCACCCCTCAGTCTCCTCTTCTCCAAGCTAAAGAGACCCAGCTCCCTCAGCCTCTCCTCATAAGGGAGATGTTCCACTCCCTTAATCATCTTCGTGGCTCTGCGCTGGACTCTCTCTAGCAGTTCCCTGTCCTTCTTGAACTGAGGTGCCCAGAACTGGACACAATATTCCAGATGCGGCCTCACCAGGGCAGAGTAGAGGGGGAGGAGAACCTCTCTTGACCTGCTAACCACACCCCTTCTAATACACCCCAGGATGCCATTGGCCTTCTTGGCCACAAGGGCACACTGCTGGCTCATGGTCATCCTGTTGTCCACTACGACCCCCAGGTCCCTTTCCCCTACGCTGGTCTCCAACAGCTCTGCCCCCAACTTGTACTGGTACATGGGGTTGTTCTTGCCCAGATGCAGGACTCTACACTTGCCTTGTTATATTTCATTAAATTTCTCCCCGCCCAACTCTCCAGCCTGTCCAGGTCTCTCTGAATGGCTGCGCAGCCTTCCGTTGTGTCAGCCACTCCTCCCAGTTTTGTGTCATCAGCGAACTTGCTGACAGTGCACTCTATTCCCTCATCCAAGTCATTAATGAATATATTGAATAGTACTGGTCCCAGTACCGACCCTTGAGGGACTCCGCTAGACACAGACCTCCAACTGGACTCTGTCCCATTGACCACCACTCTCTGGCTTCTTTCCTTCAGCCAGTTCACAATCCACCTCACTACCTGATCATCCAGACCACACTTCCTCAGTTTAGCTGTGAGGATGCTGTGGGAGACCGTGTCAAACACTTTACTGAAATCGAGATAGACCACATCCACAGCTTTAAATACATACCAGCTGGATGGAGCTGAGGACACGGAGCTGCAGCAGCCTTCCCTCTGCTGGGCTACGGGATTCAGCAGCTCCTGCCACCACTCACTGCCATTCACAGAATTACTCCTGTTGATTGGCTTAGGAAGCCAAATTTCCTGGTCACCTTGTCTCCAGTACAAATTGTCCCCTTTCTTTGGGACACAGAGAAAGGATTCTACTCATACTTGGTCAACCATGTGCAGGTCAGACTCCTGGCACAAGCTCCTGTTACTCTCTGGGGCAAGACTTTCAGCGATGGAAACAAATACTCATAATATCCCAAGAGCTGTTTTCCTCTGCCCAGTCCCCTCCAGCACTTTGCCTGTGTGCAATGGGACTGTGTAGCCAGGTTGTCTCTGAGGGGTATACTCTCTCTGGGTGGATGCAACTTAAACTGCAGTAGTTGTGTAAGGCTCTATCCTGGCACAGCGACATCTTTGATCCTGTTTATACAAAACACCTGCAGGTGAGAGAGGGAAAGAGCAAGATATACACACACAGCACAGAGACTTTTTCAATGGTCTAATATTTTATTCTCCCTTGTACAGGAAATCAGTATTTGTTCAGCAAAACCAGTGCAACTAGAGGACTTTCTCTGCGTGCCTCAACAAAAAGCAGACACCTCTGCTCAAGCAGACAAAGGAAATTGCAGCTCTGAACATGTGTCTTCCATTCCTGTGTCTTCTTCCTGGAGAACTCAACCTCTTTGCAGCCAGTGGCTGACAGACCCACTCAGAGAGAGGAGGACACAAGAGCCAAGGATTTACTCAGGATGAGGGTATCTCCATCACACAGTTACTGCTGCAGCTTCACAAATTCGATAATGTCTCTCGCATTTGACATCGTTCCAGTTGTTGGGTATATCTGACTTCCTATGGATTACAACACACTTCTCATAATCCAAATTACTTGGTTCCCCTCTCCGCCAGAACCTGAGATGGAGACAGACATGTTACTCCTCAGCATACCCCGTAGAGCACTGCTGGAAAAGGCCACAGCAGGATGTGAGGCTTGGAGGGGAGAGAGCAAATTTCCAGATGCAGATTCACAGACAGGAGTAGTACCCTTCCTCTGGCTCTGCTACCCCACTGACACCAGTCTTATGTGGAAACCTGCCTTCTTCCTACAGCCAACACAACGGGGCCCTGCTCAGTCCTGGTGGGGGTAGCTGCTCACCACCACCACTCACCCCATGCGCTTCACACCCAGCAAAGGCATGATTCTGCCTCTGGGACAAGTTTGTCCTCCAGAAGGAGACACAGCAAGGACAGCCCTCGTCATCTCACCCTGTGCCAAATCTCTCCCAAGCATCACAGCACTGGCCTTGCCCATGCATACACATGCACATCATAGGCTTGGTGGGGGCCATATGGAGGTCAGGCAAGGCTGGTCATCTCTGAAGGGTTCTTCCTGCTGGCGAGGTGCAACTTATTCTGTGCCTACAGCATTGATGGCCACATCACAGGTAGTTCATTAATAACCACTAACCAGCACGGATGGGGCCATGTGAGCCTCGTGTCCTACACAGCCCTCTCCTGCTCCATCATTGTCCTCTCACAAGGACTTGTCTTACCTCCCTCTCATGCACCAACAGACACCCTCACATCTCTCCTACTTTCTTATACTACCAGCAGCCACACCAAAACACTCTTCATCCGGGGATACTCACGCTGCTGTCTCATTAAATGGAGTCTGGTCCACCCATTGCCACTGGCCCACCTTCTGTGCGCTCAGACCGATGTAGTAATTCTCTCCTCTTGGAGATGGTTGTAGTAGCTTCTTAGAGAGGAACTCCTGGAAAACAGGGAGAGTGCAATGTCCATGAGGTGCAGGACTGAGCAGAGGGAGGTGGCAGGAGTGTCCGTGGGGTAGGGCTGGTGGCAGAGGGGAGCTGGTACTGAAGGGAAGCAGAAAGGCCATCCCCCCTCCCCTGCAGGACTGAGGAGGGGCTCTGAGTCCCCTCCAGGGCCTGGCACTGTGTCCCTGGCTGCTGTGCCCCTCTCTTGGCCCTGCACCTACCTGCTCTGCTCTGCTGTTGATCACCACCAGGTGGGAACCCATCCCAGTGCAGTTCTGCTCACTCTCAACACTGGACATCGTATCATCCGACTGATAATAGCAACTTTTTTGAAATCGTTTCCAGCCCATCGGACAGCACGTCCAGCCTCGCCCTGTGCAGGGAGAGATCACAGAAATGAATGGTATTAATGAGAGAGATGGTGCCTGCCAGGGTCCCTGTTCTCCAGGGACAATGCTCACGTTCTCCTCAGATCACTTTTCCTGACAGAAAGTGCTTGCAAAAACAAGGATAGTACAGATATTTCTTCCAATTGCTTTGGGAAAGGACCAGGGAGCTTTGTATACACAAATCCATGGTGATCCTTGCAACGTGATCTCAGGTCTTGACACAGACAAAGTTATGTTGGTGATCTGGTTTGACTTCTCCTTGTACAGTGTCCTTTAGGCCTTTAGCCCCAGGGAAGAGGGAATATTGCTTCTTTCCATGACTAGAGCTGCACTTTTATTATTGCTCCATTGTTAACCTTCCTGTGCCTCTGTACGCTGTCCCTTTTGTTTTGTCAGTGTTCACAGCCACCCTGCCCTCCCAGGACGTCATTAACATGGCCCTCTCCTCCCCTGAGCTGTTAGCAGGAAATCCTTTTTCTCCCCACCTCCCTCCTCTGGAGACAGTCTGCTCCCACTGCTGCTTGCTGTCAGAGCAGGCTCCAGCATTCACTGTCCCTGTCCCAAAGACCTCCTGCACCCCTGCCAGCACTACTGACCTTTGTCTTGTGGCACCGCCGAGACGCACCGCCACTCTGTGAATTTCTGCTGCAGGGCTGTGGGTTGGTCACCGCTATGGGAGAAGGGAGCGACTGGAAAGGGAGAGGAAAAGCGGCAGGATTACCTCTGCAAGGTGTAAGTGATGTTTTTATTGAGAGGAACACTCTGCATTGAAAATGGAGTAAAGTAAAATTGCAAAGTTTGTATGGTCCAGAAATCACAGGTTTGCACTAATGATTAGGGGAGCTCCAGAAATTTTCCCTTATTGCCCATCTTGATTTGGACTTTTATCCTCAGTCTTTCTCCCCCCATGAAGAGTACAGGAAACATATTCTCTCCTAAACTGCAGCTTAGCTTTCTGTTGTACAAGTATCAGTCACTGAGAGAAATATCAAGCAGGAATCTCATGAAAAGACTGCAAGCAGCTGGATAACTCACTTCCCAAGCATAACTGCCCACATGTGAGAAGGCAACAGTGTGTCTCTTAACAGCTTATCCAAGACAAGGATGGCTTGGGTCAGTCCCGGCTGTTCCCTTGGGCAGGACAGTCCAGGGAGCTCTAGGGACCATGCTGTTCCCCTGGATGGTGTTGAGTCAGCTGGAATGAAATGGGGTCAGTAGGCAATTCAGCACCTGAAGCGACACTAAGGATTAGAGGAGCAGTTGCGCAGCAAAGATTCTACCTCATCCAGAGACTAGGTGCAGGTGCCCCCCCTGGAGGGCCATAGCCTATATATCTCATGAAGGCTCCTCCCCGTCTCACACCAAAGATTTTGTGGGGCAGGGATTCTGCCCATCCCAGCAGGGACCAGCTTACACCCTCATGCATAGGGGTGTATTACTGCTCCTTAAGTTCCTCAGCCCAGCAACTATCACACAGCAACATTATCCGACTGTGAGGATCCCTGCAGCAGAGAGGCATGTTGGCCACATGCAGTTGCCACCACACTAACCAGGAGTGTATGTACGACTGTGAACTGTTTAAGGGGGAAGGAACCGAATCAGCTGTCACATCACAGAATCACAGAATCACAGAATGTTAGGGATTGGAAGGGACCTTGAAAGATCATCTAGTCCAATCCCCCTGCCAGAGCAGGATTGCCTAGACCATATCACACAGGAACGCATCCAGGCGGGTTTTGAATGTCTCCAGAGAAGGAGACTCCACAACCTCTCTGGGCAGCCTGTTCCAGTGTTCAGTCACCCTCACCGTAAAGAAGTTTTTCCTCATATTTATGTGGAACCTCCTGTGTTCCAGCTTGCACCCATTGCCCCTTGTCCTGTCAAGGGATGTCACTGAGAAGAGCCTGGCTCCATCCTCATGACACTTGCCCTTTACATATTTATAAACATTAATGAGGTCACCCCTCAGTCTCCTCCAAGCTAAAGAGACCCAGCTCCCTCAGCCTCTCCTCATAAGGGAGATGTTCCACTCCCTTAATCATCTTCGTGGCTCTGCGCTGGACTCTCTCTAGCAGTTCCCTGTCCTTCTTGAACTGAGGTGCCCAGAACTGGACACAATATTCCAGATGCGGCCTCACCAGGGCAGAGTAGAGGGGGAGGAGAACCTCTCTTGACCTGCTAACCACACCCCTTCTAATACACCCCAGGATGCCATTGGCCTTCTTGGCCACAAGGGCACACTGCTGGCTCATGGTCATCCTGCTGTCCACTACGACCCCCAGGTCCCTTTCCCCTACGCTGGTCTCCAACAGCTCTGCCCCCAACTTGTACTGGTACATGGGGTTGTTCTTGCCCAGATGCAGGACTCTACACTTGCCTTGTTATATTTCATTAAATTTCTCCCCGCCCAACTCTCCAGCCTGTCCAGGTCTCTCTGAATGGCTGCGCAGCCTTCCGTTGTGTCAGCCACTCCTCCCAGTTTTGTGTCATCAGCGAACTTGCTGACAGTGCACTCTATTCCCTCATCCAAGTCATTAATGAATATATTGAATAGTACTGGTCCCAGTACCGACCCTTGAGGGACTCCGCTAGACACAGACCTCCAACTGGACTCTGTCCCATTGACCACCACTCTCTGGCTTCTTTCCTTCAGCCAGTTCACAATCCACCTCACTACCCGATCATCCAGACCACACTTCCTCAGTTTAGCTGTGAGGATGCTGTGGGAGACCGTGTCAAACGCTTTACTGAAATCGAGATAGACCACTTCCACAGCTTTACCGTCATCTATCCACTGGGTTATGTCCTCATAAAAGGCTATCAAGTCGGTTAAGCATGACTTCCCCTTGGTGAAGCCATGCTGAGTGCCCCTAATGATCCCCCTATCCTTGATGTGCCTAGAGACAGCACCAAGGACAAGTTGTTCCATCACCTTTCCGGGGATGGAGGTGAGGCTGACCGGTCTATAGTTACCCGGGTCCTCCTTCTTGCCCTTTTTGAAGACTGGAGTGACATTCGCTTTTCTCCAGTCCTCAGGCACCTCTCCCGTTGCCCATGACTTAGCAAAGATGATGGAGAGTGGCCTAGCAATGACTTCCGCCAGCTCCCTCAGCACCCGCGGGTGCATCCCATCAGGACCAATCCATGGATTTATGGACGTCCAGATTGCTTAATTGGTCCCTGACCCAGCCCTCATCTACCAAGACAGATTCCTCCTCTATCCTGACTTCTTCTGGGGCCTCAGGGGTCCGGGGCTCCTCAGGACAGCCTCCAGCAGTATAGACAGAGGCAAAGAAGGCATTCAGTAACTCCGCCTTCTTTTTATCCTCTGTCTCCAGGGCCCCCACCTCATTCATCAGTGGGCCTACATTGCCTCTAGTGTTGGCTGTACCTGCAGTGTATTTGAAGAAGCCCTTTCTGTTGTCCTTGACCTCTCTTGCAAGGTTTAATTCCAAGGAGGCCTTAGCTTTCCTAGTTGCCTCCCTACATCCTCTGACAACAGACTTATATTCCTCCCAAGCGGCCAGCCCCTCCTTCCATGATCCGTACACCCTCTTCTTCCACTTGAGTTTGCCCAGCAGTTCCCTGTTTAACCATGCAGGTCTCCTGGTACCCTTCCTTGACTTCCTACCTGTTGGGATGCTCTGATCTTGAGCTCGGAAGAAGCAGTCCTTGAATGCTAACCAACTATCTTGGGCCCCCTTACCTTCTAGTACCCTGTCCCATGGGATTTCCCCTAGCAATTGCTTGAAAAGGCCAAAGTTGGCCCTCCTGAAGTCCAGGGTTGTGATTCTGCTAGCTATTCTGTTCCTGCCGCATGAGATCCTGAACTCTACCATCTCATGGTCACTACAACCAAGGCTGCCCTCAACCTTCACCTCTTCAACCAGACCCTCCTTGTTAGTGAGGATAAGATCCAGCAGCGCTCCTCTCCTAGTTGGCTCATCCACCATTTGCATCAGAAAGTTATCATCAATGCACTGGAGGAACCTCCTGGACTGAGGATGGCTGGCTGAGTAGGCCTCCCAGCAAATATCAGGGTAGTTGAAATCCCCCACGACAACCAGGCCCTGTAATTGCGAGACTGCTCTCAGTTGCCTGTAGAAGGCCTCATCACCCTTCTCATCCTGATCCGGTGGCCTGTAATAGACACCCACAACAGTATCACCCCTGCCAGCCTGCCCCTTAATTCGCACCCACAAACTCTCAACTCGCTCCTGATCCGCCCCTGGACAGAACTCAATACATTCTAGCTGCTCACTCACATAAAGAGCAACTCCACCACCTCTCCTTAGTGGCCTGTCTTTCCTGAACAAGACATAGCCATCCATGACCACATTCCAGTCATGCGAGGCGTCCCACCAAGTCTCTGTGATTGCCACTAAGTCATAGCCCCCCGACCGAACACGGATTTCCAACTCCTCCTGTTTATTCCCCATGCTGCGTGCATTGGTGTACAGGCATTTCAGGGAGCGAGCTGAGCACACAGATTTCACCCCAGGGGGATGGGAGGCCTCCTGGTCTACCTCAACACTAGAGCATTGCCCCAGCAGTACAAGCCCAGCTACTACCCCATCCCCCTTCGAATCTAGTTTAAAGCTCTCCGAATGAGCCCTGCTAATTCCTGTCCCAGAACCCTTTTGCCCCTACGACATAAACCTTTCCCATGTATTACGGTCACGCCTGGTGTCTGAGACATGATCAAGACTGTTTCCAAAAAGGCAATTAAAGCTTCTTGAATCACATTTTCCCCTCCCACTACTCCCCTCTCCCCCAGTTCCTTCCATCTCCAGGAAAATTAAATAAATTCAAGAACCCACCAAGACAGATGAATATGAGACTTGTTTTCAGGACAGCGGCAGATACGAGCAGGACCCAAGACCTAAGCTGTGGGCAGCTTCTCTTCTTTGGTCGGGCTGAAAAACAAAAGGCAAGAGCAGGAGTCACACACTGCCCTGAGATGAGGACAAGATTGACCAGGAAACTCAGCAGCCCTCACCAGACCGCTGGCCTCCTGCAACACAGTGTCCAGACAGAAAGGTGTGGAGTCCCACAGGCCCATTTGTAATACATGGGCACTGAAGAGGGCAGCAAGCCGTAGTGTCCTTGCTTCGCTGGAGCTCCTCCCCCCTTTCCCCTGAGCACTTGTCCAACCCTTCACACCCCGGCTCCCTCCTCTCCCCTCTCTAGCCATTGCTCCCCTCTCTCACGCTCTTCCTTCCCATGCGAGTCACAGTCCACGTCGCTTGCAGAGGGACTCCCACCATCACCTGCAATCCCTCGACTGGGGCTCCCTTCAGGGGTCATCGTCTCTGACGAACAGTTGCTTTTGTCTCCGCAGAGTCCCAGGAACACAGGGTGCCACTGCTATCCAGCTCTCATATTGCAGGGAGGACTATACGCTGGTCATCTCTCAGTAAGGAAGTTTAACGACTTCTGGTGCAATGTGGTGGCAGAAGCTTAGAGAACAAAAAGAACAAACACCCTCTAGAGTAGGGACACACAAAATCACTTCCCCTTCTGTGCCGTTTCTCAGCTGACAGTCATTGTAAAGCAAGCACTGAAAGCCATGAACTTCATGCAACAGCATTCTCATAAAAAGAGAAAGAAGAAGAGGATTGGACAAAAGAGCTCTGCATCAGCCCATCATGCACTGCTCATGCACATTCAGCTAGTTTTACCATCTGCAGTCTTAATCGTGCATCTGTTGGTGTGGTTCTTGGAAATAACAAAGGAACAGCCCCAGTCTTCAATTTTGGAGCTTGTGCAAACCAGTGATTTCTAGACCATGTGCACTTTGCCATTTTGCTTATTTGGTTCCTGGAGGAGAGAAGAAAGCAAATCTGCTCCCTTTCATTTTTGTGTGATGAAATTATGCCATGGCGGGGAGGGCGGGGGCAGGAGTTAAATGGGAGACCTACAAAGCAAAAGCTAGAAGAATGGGCACAGATGCTGCTAGATGGAAGAGTGGCGAAAGGAGGGGACATGCAGAGGTTCACTCCCTGCAGCATTTTTGGAGGAACCAGAAACAGCCTACTCAGTATTCATTCCCAGCACGAATAATTTGTACAGCAATGGGCCTCTCTCTTCTTGAGTCTTCTGCACTGCTCTATGGCCTGGGCAGGTCCCCAGGTTTTACATTATTTTCAGAAATACAAGAGCCACTGGTGAGTACTAGCTGTGCAGCAGTATCACCTCTGCCCACCAGGAAGGCCTGAAAAGACAAACAGAAAGAAATAGAAATCTATTTCTTTTCTGTGCAAGTTACTTTTGACTTGGAGGGAGGCGATGAAGGGGAGAGTTTGTCCTCTCTTGTGGGGTTTTTTTTTTGTTTAACTATCTACATGCACTTTTTTTACTATAATTTTCTGGGAATTCTTCCTGATGTTTCATTTCCCAAAGAATCTCCAACCTTCACCTCTAAAGCTGCCTTCAAAATTTGCACAATAAATAACAATGTTCTGCCAGTAGCTCCTACCAGGTGAGTCGCTTGGTTTTTATTACCCCAGCTCCACACATCTGTTCCCTCTGTTACAGTATTTTGTGGACAGTAATGAAAGGAGATTCCCAGGTACAGGAGGAACATGGGAAGTTTAGGACTACAGTGAACAAACCAGGAGATGTTTTCACCTGTGATATGCTGATCTTGGAGCAAGCATTGAATCCATCTACTGTTCCACCTCTGGCTGACACATTACAGGACCGGAATTTTCCTGCCATTCACCCACTTGTTCAAAAAATATTATCTGCTTTTTCTCAGTAATGTAGTAAAATTCCTTCAGGCAACACTGAGCTGGGTTGCTCAGTGTCAAGCTACTGTGCCAACTACTGTGTTTAGCTTTTTTGTCCCTTGATCTTGGTGGGAGCAGTTGTCTTTCCTCTTCAGTCCCCTAGCAGGAAAGAGGGACAGATATTACCCTATTTCTTGTGTGGTTCTGAAACTAGATTCCAGCTTTGCCCAGCAATCTTATTGTGTCTGGAGACAGCAATACCTTGTCGCTCAGTTTCATTTCCAAAAAGAAAACTCTCAAAGGGAAATCTCACCTAGGATTTCCTGACCTGCATGTGGAGAAATGGGGTAGGATTCCTCTACCTGCCTAGCAGAAAAGAACTCCATCCAACCTTGGCAGGGATAGAGTTACCCATGCGCATCTGCAGAGAGTGACTAGTGACTCCTCACAGTGAGGAGGAGAGGATTTCCTGTGAGGTGGAGTTAAGAGGTGAGAGATAAGATAAAACTAAGGAAGGAAGAGAACCATTGGAAAGTGCTGAAGATGTGGAGCCAGTTGAAGTCTACTGGAAAGCAGACTCCCACTGGAGAGCAGTGTGTGAACATGAGATATGAGACGCTGAGAGTGAGGGTCCACTAGCAGTAAAAGCATGGGTATGCACATGCATGTGCTGTATTAGGTTGAATCCAAGAAGACATGAGATCTTTCATGGCATCAGTGCTTGTAGAGCATGAGCAGGAAGGCTGAAGTGAGATGCCCTCAGCCTTAAATACCACCTTTGCTCTTTCTCACCTCTTGCTGCTCTCACAGCTTTCCTGTCTAACCACTACTTTGCAGAAACTGAGTTCACTGAGAAAACGATAACCCATGATATATTGGCTGATTCATTTCAGGAGATTAGGGTCACTAGTGACTTCCTTGCAAAAATGAGATCTTCTATAACAGCAGCTGTTTGTAGTTGGTGGGCAGTTTCAGGCCTAAGCTAGCAAACTCCAACGCAATTATTCATGTCCTCATCACCACTCAGAGGCACTACAGCAGTGCAGTATACCCAGGGAAGAAGTTTGCAGCTCTTAGGAGACCCCAGCAGAGGCAGAACACTGAAGCACATCTTCTCAGCCTTGGCTACTCAAGCACACCAAGCACTATGCTCCAGACCCTTCACTGGCTTTCATAAAAGAAGCAACTGACTTCCAGGCCTTGGTTCTTCAGTCTTGCTACATCTTAAGCTATTCAGTGACCCACTTAAGTGCCCAGATTTTTGCCTCTCTGCCATTTCCCACCAATAAACTCCTACCTTACAAAAGAAACTCTTGATGATGAGTCAAAAATACTTGTGCACTTAAAAATTTCATCCCATTTCCTATACTATAGTCTTCAGTGACATCTGATTATTTTCAGACAATATTCATACACTCTGTACCAACAATGCCCATGTATCTGTGGCATCAGCAAGATTTATTACTATGAAATAATGACAAAAATGCTAAATGAAATTTGTGCTTAGTACTATTCATCATGCTTTGCTGGTACATTATGACGGAAACATTTCTAACACCTTGGATATAACCGCTGAATCCCAGACATGTTAACAGAATGGTACCATGGTGTATACAGACAGACAGGACCAATCAAAAAGACTTTATTAAGACACCACAAAGCACCAGAGGCAAAAAGGGGTTCTACAGAAGCATTAAATATCAGTGTCAAAAGTTACCAGTTTGGAAGAATATCCTCTACTGTAGAAAAGGGAGTAAGTTCAACTTTCTGGGATATTTAAAACTAGCTTTACGGAAATTTTTCTAACATCAGGGTTGAGGAGATAATCATGCACTGTTAGTTTTTAATTCCTGAGAATCAAATAATAAAGTTTTCAGCTCTTTCTCAGCTTAGAATCTCCAAAACAGAATTGGAGATGCGGGACTTTGCCAGAAGAAAAAATAGTAGCATTTGAGCATTTGGCTTCAAAGCAAAGAATAAGGATTTTCAAGTTCAGGATGGTTGAAGGATTTGGGGGATTCTTTCTAGAACTTGTGCTATTGGATGTACACATAACTATTTGTAGTACTATTAGTGCAGGTCACTTCATTGACTTTGGATTATTCATAGGTTTGACATATGTTTATCTAGGCACAGTGAAAAGAAATTATTGATCCTTGTACCCCTTACTTCCCAGTTCTCTTGCTGAAGAATCTGCTCAGCTAAGGCCTATGGGATCTGGAGGAGTTGCAGAGAGCCTCTGACTCTGTCACTGCTGTCCCTTGTGGTGTGTGTAAGAGGCCTTAACAGCAAGATCAAGAATTCTGTAACATCAACCAGAAAATGAAACCACAGCCACAAGACAAGCAACTGCTTGGCTCAGGATCACAAAATGCACCATAAAAACTGGCTTGTGCTGTAGTCCATCTTTTAACATAGGGCAAATTCAGGTGCAGCATTTAAGAAAGGGCCATCGATCTGATTCTTTAGATTGGAGATCAAAACAGACCACTGTAAACACACTCCAGTGCTGCTTTCCTGTCAAGACATTCAGTCCTATGAGGTGAGGCACCTGCTATCTTAGATCCTGAGGCAGAGCGAGCTGTCACAATTTTACATTAACTAGATGACTGCAGATTTATTCTAGCTGAGAACCGAGGTGGTAACTTCACTGCCTGGACACTCTTTTGCTTTTGACATGAGCTAAAATTGCAGTTTCTCACTACACAGCCACCAACACTGAACGCAGAGCATGCAGACAAACCCTTTCAGAACATTAAACAAAGACCAAGGCCTTTCCTGTGCTGTCCATCAAGGTCTTCCTCTGAATGGTCATTCTCATTTCTCATTCTCATTGCTGTAGCCATAATTTCACCTTAGTTCTTCCATTTATTTCTAGCTTTATTATCTCCTAACATGTCTCTGTTTTTAAAGTAACTTTTTCCCCTGTTCCTACTCTTCTTCTAATGATCTTAGTTAACAAACTTTGCATATCTGTAACAAGAGTAAGTCCGCAACAGAGAAGCTTTCAGAGATAAGGAAATAGAGGAAGAAAAAAGTGGGAAGTGGTTGTTCTCTTTCATAAGTATTAAGACAGCAAATATTTCCCCTTCTATGGTTAAATGACTTCTGTTGGGAAAGGAAGTAGTGGGACCCTAACACACAAAGTCGATCTTGGGAGGGATCCAAGAATGAGCTCTTCTATCACATGTACAATGTAAGCTGCTTCTCAGATTCATTATAATTCCATACCATTCAGACACCATTTAAAACTATTGCAGAGCACTGGCTTTATCATAGACAATCACATTTTCATTTTCGTGACCAAAAACCTGCTTAGGAGATATATGGCTTCATTGGATCATCTGACCAATTGGGAAACGAAGCAGCCAGCTGCTGGGAAAGGCTCTCCTTGATTGGCCATCCCCAGGCCTTAAAGAAAGGAGCCAAATTTTTCTTCACCAGACGAGAAAAGGTTTCTGCCCACAGATTCATTTTTGAGTCATTATCATCTGGGATCTCAGACATATTTTGATATTCAGAAAATATTTCAATGAAGGCTTCCCATCCAAAGGCCTCTTGCAGCTATGGATCAGAAGAAAAGAGAAACAGTATAAAATATATGTGTGCAAGTTTAGAATTACTCTACCTGCATTCTTTACAAAATCCTTTACTAATTTTAGTTGCTGATCTTTTTACAGGGTATTTTTATTTCTTTTTTATACATGTAGCTACCTGACAAATTCTAAATGCCTACTGAAGAATCAGAGTAGCCCTTTAGCACCGTCAGATTATTCAACAAGGCTATATTTCTAATGTTCACATAAAACCAAAAATCAAGTATTTATATAAGTGCTTTTCATCCTGAAAAGCCTTGCTGCACTTACGGGCTTGATTGCTACATTTTTTTTACACTTGTTACAATTGTTCAAAAAAAGATTGATACAAGTATCAACCCATCTCTGCATGCTTATAAGTATGCATACTTATAATACATAAGACTCTCTTTTCTCAGCACAAAATACAGGTTCCCTGCTTGGTGACTCTGCACTTGATGTTTGTACCATTAATTAATCTTGGGTGCTACTGAATGAAGTATTGCACCAACAAAACTGAAAGACTGGCTTAAATTTTTAGAAAAAAAAGAAAAAGAAACAATTATCAATGATCAGAAGTCATCTTTGGCAATGCCCAAAGGCTGTGGTTTACCATTACATCCCAAACTGGTACATTCCACAGACCAATGACCTTTACACTGTGCTGAGATTACAAATGACTCAAAACAAGCACATTTTTTGAGGACTGCTTCGAAAACTTTTCCCCGCAGCCCTGGGTCTCCTCCTGTCTACTCAGAGACAGATCAGGACTGACTGACGTTTGTGGAATCCTATGAGCTGGCACACAAAGATGCTGTTGGAGACTAACAGTCAACAGAGAGAGATAATCCGGGATAGGGATCAAGTGGTTGCAGAAAGTGAGGAGAAGAAAAGAAGCAGCCCTGGATTAAAATGATCCATTTGTAAATCTGTTGCAAGCTTAACTGGCCTGCAGATTACCTGCAGGTATGTCTCCAGGGCAGTAAATACTTCCCAGTCCTTCAGCTGTGCTCCATTTTCAATGTAATCTTGAATCCTCTTCTTTCTAAATTCTAGAGCAAGTGCCTTGTGGGCCTTATCTCTTGGGATGCCCAACACAGTCTCATTTACATAAACAGACCAGAGATTGCAGGTGGCTTCGGTGGTGTGAGGGGGAAACTCCCATTCAGTTTGCTGCTGATTGTGGCCCAGCTCATGAATGGCACCCCAAAGGCCATTGGCTTGGAGGGACTGCACATCTATCATCTCTGTCACCGACTCCAAATGATGCATGACTGGGTAGCCAGCATGCATCCAACCTGCAGGGAAGGTAAACGACAAATAATCTCGGCAATCTGTCTGGGAAAGCTCATGGGATGGAACACCACAGTGAGAAAAATACAATTAATTCTCTTTAGATTAACTTATTCTTTGTTTGTCACGAGTGAGTGCCACTCATTATGTGCTTCCACCCCCTGTGCTGGAATATCAAATGTATCAACCACAAGCAAAAGCTTCACGTGCATGTTGTATGCTCTTCTGCTTCATTTCCACTTCTCCGCACTGCCCAATGCAAAGAGCAAAAAGGGCCAAATGACTTTTGCCAGAGCTCCAGACATTGCAGATGACCATACAAGAGTGGAGAGGAGGGGTGGAAATCTAATTCTGTCTGTAGAATAATTTTCTGTTGACACTGGTGTTTTCTTATTTTCAGATTTGGTGAGGAAGATGCTATTGCCGGGACAGTTTGTATCCTTGTATAGCCAAATAAGTGAATGGTTTGTGATGATGAAAATTACCCTAGCACCCTCCCCAACTCTTCCTAGAAACTCAGTAATCTAAGTTCTGGCTCTGGAGGAAATACACAGGGGAAGAACCTCATGATAAATAGCAGATACAAATAAAGTAGAAAAATTGACTATTTTTCCTAAAGTTCTCCCAAAGAAGCAGCAGATTTTCATCTTGAAGGCAGGGGACTAAAATGTTTCATTGTAAAATTTTGTGTCAGGGCCCTGAGTGCACCAAAAAAGCTTTAATGGCCTTGAGCAGCCCCACCTGGGGATTCTACCTACACCTCCTGTTGGTGGCCCCAGGGGTCGAATTTCAGTTCAGCCCCGGGCCATCAGTCCCTGCCTGAGCTATGTTGTAGATGTGCCTGTCTCCAGGTCGGTCACAGCCATGCCTGTGTCTGGCCATGGACCCTGTTGATCCAGACCCTGATCCATTATCTGACTTCCTCACTTGATTTCAGACATGCCTCATCATGACGGGCCTGCCTGGTAATCACTGGGCTATGTCTGACTCTGGTTACCATCACTGGACCTGACCCTGACCTGCAGATTGATTTCCTTGCTTGACCTCAGACCTGCCTCATCCCTGAAGACTTGTCCAGCAATCTGGACTCTCAGCTGACCCTAGCTGTTGTGCCAGGTCTGCCCTGCTTGCCTCACTCAGGTGTTGTGGGATGGCCCCCAGCTGGCGAGGCACCTGTCCTGCTGGCTGTGTTCCTGCAGTTGGCTCTGGCTCCCTGTCCCTCAGGGAGCAGCTGGCCTCCACTGTGCCCTGACAATGTCTATTGTACCAGAAAGCAAAATGTGAACTGCATCTTTTTTTTCTGAAAGCAGATTCTTGTCAGTGTTTTTAGTAAAGCAGCTGTTTACTATTGAAAAGTATTCCATAGCTCACTTCAGCTTTAGGTAGAACTTGCTGCTGATGGCCACAGTTACTACTTCACTACAATTGTCATCACTTCAGTTCCAGTTTTGCTGTTTCTCATGCTGTTTGTAAAAATCTTTTTTTCAGAAAAGACAAACAGACTTAACATACTCCTTAATATCTCCCATGAGATTCTCAGTTATTGCTGACTACCGTAACCAGCTTTAAAAATCACGTTTCAGTAGCTTTTCATAAGAATTTACTATCTTTAGTTCTTTTTCCTTCAGTGCCAATTCAATAGGCTCAATGGATCCTTCACTGGTTTCTTACAGCTTCAGAATAGTGCAGGGAGGCTACAGAGCCATTCACATCTCTGAAATCGTGCTACTCTCCACTTATTTCAGCAGGCGTGATAGAAGCTGAAAGAGTTTTATATGTTGGGTGCTACCAGTATGGCCTCTGGTGGACATAGCTGTCTATCACATGGTGAGTATCTATGCAGAGAGCTGGAATACATTAAGAGAAGGAGCCACATAAATCAATAATCCAGAAGTGTCTGTTTCTGAGTGCAGCTTCACTCAGAGAATGGCAGCTATTTAAACAACAAGAGCTTCTCAGGGCAGCTTCTCAGTCAGTGCAAACTCATTCGAAAGATCTGATTCACAGCAGCTGTGAATCAAGTCTGTGTGTGTTCAGGCTCATGCTGGTTTTTAACACTCCTGTTTCTCTACAGCTCAAGGGAAGGGAGAGCTAGTGGCTTAAGTTCACCTCCATCTGTAGACATCCAAGGATTTTAAACTCTGGCATTTGGAAGTCACCTCTTCCTGTCCATCAGTAAAAATTACTGCAAAACAGCCACTTGTGTCAGCAAAAAACCTACCAATTGGCCTGGGTCATACATATGCCATGGTTTGCTTACTAGGCTTGTGGAATCAATACAGCTAAAACAAAGCAGGGAAAGGGATGGATTCTGCTCTCTGACACGCACTGCCAGATGAACTGCTTGTTCATCCTTTATACCTGTACCAAACTATTCGTGACAATTCTGTAACCTTTGTGTCCCAAGTCTGAATTTTCAAATAGAGTTGTCACTAATGGTAAGAACAAATGAGGAAAACATAATACTCCCATGTCCCCTGTTGAGCTTGAGGGGTTAGCAGTTACAAAAATTAGCAACTGACATGTAATCTAAACACAATTGTTGCCGAGTCACTGACAGATTACAACTTCATTGTTAAATTCAGAGCCATATGTGGCCTGATGTAATGATTGATTACTGTGATAAAATCCTTCTTACATGAGGATATGCTTGGAGGAGCATATTGTAGCATGGAAACATAGCACCTATTTGTCACGGAATCATGGAATGGTTTGGGTCAGAAGGGACCTTTAAAGGTCGTCTAGTCCCACCCCCCTCCAATGAGCAGGGACATCTTCAACTAGATCAGGTTGCTCAGAGCTCTGTCCAATCTGACCTTGAATGTTTCCAGGGGTGCGGCATCTACCACCTCTCTGGGCAACCTGCTCCAGTGTCTTACCACCCTCATCATAGAAAATTACTTCCTTATATCTAGTGTGAATCTACCCTCCTTTACTTTAAAACCATTACCCCTTGTCCTATCTCTACAGGCCCAATTAAAATGTCTCTCCCCATCTTTCTTATAAGCCCCTTTTAAGTATTGAAAGGGGGCTCATTATCTATTTTGGTTATATTTCACTAGTGATTCTAATTAACTGGTTACTAATAACTGAAGTGCAAGCTGTTTACACTTGAGCCACCCTCTCTTGAATTAGTCCTACTTGACTGACAGCAGCTACACCACATGAGTTAAGCTGCTAGAGCTGTGGATTTAGAGTGGTGGCCTGGGCAGCCGATGAACTTCTCAATTCAAGTGGCAGAAAACACCTCTAGTGTTGCAATCAAGCAGAGCTGAAAGCATCTGCCAATTCTACTGAGAAAAGTGCAATACTTGAACAAAGATTAATTGCAAATAATGGTGAGATTTGGCCTTTAGGAGCCTCCTTACCACCCATAACTGGCTGCAGCCTGTTCAGTTCCACTGGCCTAGTGAATCATCTTTAAGCAGCACGTTTCTTAAATGACAGATAGCAAAATGCTGCTTACAACAAACTTTTCCTCCTACCAGCACCCTCACTTCTCCCCTGATGTAAGTGATCCTACACCTGCTAACATCAGGGTCTTATTACATAGTAGGCTGCCTGTGTGTCTGTTACATGCCTTAATTTAAATTCCAAGATCTCAGTTGTCCTGCCTAAAACAGCTAGCTCTGTTTCCCTTCTTTCTGTTGCAATTAGCATAAACTCACTCCCACAGTAATAAGACTAACATGACACAGTACACGTCATTTGGTGGCCAGCCTGTCTCCCTCCACTGTGTTTTACTCTGGGATAGCCTCAGATTTAGCAGCAGAATGTATTAATTTTGTGTACAAGCTCTTGACATTCACAGAAGATTCTTACTTTCACGAGCAGTCTCCTTGAATTTCGTGGGATTAATCTGCTGATTTGCAGATCTGCATGATCTTGTGATAATGTTACTGCCTTGTGTATTTCCTTTACAAATATCCATCACAGATAAAGACAAAATGTACTAGTTATTATACTTGCCATGAGATATCTGGACATCTGCCACCATCCTTTCTGGCCTTGGAAAAGTTGCTGGGATGGCCGCCAGTCTGGCTATTGCATGCATCATCTTCTTCCAGATGGAAAGCAGACTCTCTGGGTTGTCCATGTGGCGTACATCAGCAGCTGGTACTGTCAGGATGATATTCTCTGTGGCCAGCTCAGCCCAGGGGGCTGGGTGCTGACGGATGGTTGACTTCCAGGCAGAGATGTCAGTTTCTCCTAATTCAGCATTCAGGTGAAAAAGGCAGCCAATTTTAAAAGAAGGTTTAAGTGTGAAGAGAGAAGAGAATCACCATAGCTAAAACCCTCTGCATAGCCCCAGAAACAATAAATTAATCTAGATGTAACTGGGGTTTACTGAATTGGGGAGATCCTGAGATTCTGGCGAGGGGTCCAGTTATCTTTGATGACCCCATGTCTACTGTCACTGCAAGGAGTTGATGATGCTCACTTTTTAATGTCAAGCCACTTTAAAGGTGTCTCAGACATGTTTATACTTGGAACATGGACAGAGATTAATTCCTAAATGAAAGTCCTATCAATATACTTTCTGCACCGAGAAATACGAAGATTTATGCAAAGGCTTTCCTGGGGCATTACTTATTCCGAGGTCTTCTCCGTACACGACCACAAAAAAACAGGAAAATATAGGCTAGCCATCAATACAGAAATACTTCTTTACTCACCTGCCTAGAGTTAGGTTTTGGGACCACTTACCAAGCCTGAAGAACGGAGCCTGCACAGCCTCTTTAATTTCCACTGATATTTGGCCTAATGTGCTCTCCTTTGGCACTATGATATATATGAGGCCACCCCACAGACTGGAGATTTCCATGGTGTTTTTTTCAACTTTGAACCTCTTCACCACCAAGGGAGGCCGCTTCAGCTCCTCAGCATAGCTGAGGTCATCAGTGTGACAGCCGATCTGCACCTGGTAGGGAACAACGGTCACCAAAAGGCACTGCAACTTGGACAGGCTTGGGTAGCTCCACTCCAAACTCAATGCATTCTGTTGCTACCATAGGTGACAAGACGCTCTTGTCTCAGCAGGGAAAGGCAACAGTATGCTACCCTATGGAACAGTATTCTTTGCCTCGGCACAGACATCAATCAGATGAAAGCAGCATAAAAGAATTCAAGAGCAGACTTAAGCCCCATGAAGAAGAAAATGGAAATGCTGGATCAGTTGCCAAAGGAAAGTAGAATTATCTTTCTACAGCTCTTTTCAAAAGGAGGGGTTTCACTGGTTTTGAAGAAATTTCAAAGTTGGTTGGCCCCAGTTTAACACCCTTATCTCCCAACACAGCTACCATACCTGTGCTGCTATAAATGGATGGCATCACAGTGAAAAGCAGAGCATGAGCAGAGCTTACCCTGGTATGAAATGAGTGAGGAGAAAGGAAGATGGGGAAGGGGATAATGTCCCCATTTATAATAATTCACCTGCTTTCTACACACTCTCTGAAACACTGTAATGCCCACATGGGCCAGCCATCAGTGACTAAAGACATAGGAATTCCTGGTTCACAGACTAGTTCTGCCCAGTTCTGCCCAAAGCTTGTCCTATTGTTGTCCCTTTAAAGAGAAAAAAAAACAGCCCACCCTGATATGAGATAATACTGTTTGGATAACTACCTCTACTGCAGTGTTTATGCCTTTTCACTTACAATTACATAGAGGTTGGTTTCAGAGTCAAGATACAAACCCCACAAAAATATTTTTTTATAGTGTGGGTTTTCATCTGTCCTGATGACAAAGGTAATAAAACTCAAAAGAAAACAGCTTGGAGGCCTTGAAATGAGTCAGGATGACAGCAGAAGATAGCAAGGTGGGGCAAGTAAAATATTTTTATAGTGGGCAGAAATATCTAGTAGTCTCCTCCACATAGACAACATTCAACCTTATTATTTCGCATCCTATTCACTGTCAGTACAGGGATTATTCCTTTAATCTTGAAAGCAACAATATAGGTCTTTGTCTTGTTTGACTTCTGCCTTCTCTAAGGGAACGGAGAAGGGCACAGAGGAGGTATGAGACCAACATGAGATGGCCGCAGTGTGGAGCAGATGAAAATCAGAGGTGTGTCCATTACAGCTGCATAGGGCAGTCATTTCTCAGGACAGAAGTGAGAGAGTATAACTTGATAAATGTAGAAAGAGGTTTATGATAGGAGAAACTTGGGGAAAACTGTTTGTGATTCATGTCTCAGTAAGGCCAAGACAAACTTCAAAGAAATGAGAATGGAAGAAAGGAAAGTTCCTCTGACTGTAATGAGAAACAAAGGGAAGTGTTCACCTCCAGGTTAGCTGCAACAGCAGAAGCAGGAAAATGCAGAGTGGCTGTTCTTCTGGGAGGAATATAAAGCCCAGTGCTTCTCCATGCTTCTGGACCTTAGAAAGAACCACAGGCATTATCAAGGTAGAAACACATACGTCATATGATAGTCTTCAAGTTACAGATGAAATACAACAGCAGCTTCAATTCTAGTTCTAATAAATTAGTTTTCTGAAGCTTTCACCTTTGTGACAAATCCTTCCCCATCTGAACAACAGCTAATGCTGAACCTGTTTTGAAAAGTTTGAATTCTTAATTATTTATGAGGTAATTGAGAAAATGCAAGGTAATTTCAAATTAAACTATCAAGATAATCCTGCCCCACCCTCACATCATACAAGTTAGTTCAGTTGGATAAACTTGATATCAAGGTGACCATTATGGTAAAATTTTAGATTAAAAAAAACAACAGACATCAGAAGTGATGCTTGTTTCTGAAAAGAGTGCAGGACAATCTCTAAAAGTGACTTGTGATTTTATATGTCCAACTAGAAACGCTCCATAAATGTGTGGGATTTTTTCTTTCCAGAGAAGCTCTCCTCAAGCAAGACAAAACATAGCGCTCCATGCAATGACATCTTCAGGTGAAACGTCACTGCACCTGAATTTGCACCTGAATTTGACGAAGAGCAGTAGTGGTACTTCACATTGACCAACAAGTTAAATGCTCTGGAAGCACTTATGGGCCATGTGCCTGGACTGCTCCCCTATTGCATAACCAAAAATTCATTCATCATCTGACCAAAATTGTACCCTATAGAAAATCAAATTATCAATATGCCAGCATCCATCATAAGATCAAGGTATTTATGATTACACAGTGAGCATGCAATCCCAGAAGAAAGCTGGGGCAGGAAGGAAGCAGAGAGATTTAGACTATTATATTTATAGATTACTCTGGTCAGCCTGATTCCATTCCACAGTTTTGGTGCTGCTGAGGAAGGAAATAGAAAAATATCCCCTACCTTCATTTCTTCCATCAATCTGAACAGTTACCGTTGAGGATGTAGTCATTTCTGGAAGATTTTGGTTGGGAGCACTTATTTCTTTTCGTACGTCAGGGGAATTGTCATAGAGCTCTGCAGCTATGTTGATTAAAACCATTTCCTCAGAGCTGCCTTTGATTGGGCTGTCAGCACTGACATCAGGAACCCCCTGGGAAAGCACTAGCTCAGCCATCTCCTCCTGAAGAGAGCAGATAGCTAGAGAGGTCTGAGCTGGAATACCCAGGAACACTTTTGAGTCCTGTGCTAATTTCTTGAGCCAGGAAGAGTATGGTGGCTTTAGAGCTTCTTTTTTCTTGAGGTTTTGCCGAAATTGGGAGAGTGCCTTGCGAAAGTGGTACTGTGAGGAAACCTCACCAGGAAGTAAGACTGGCTGAGTTGATGCTGGTATGTTATCTCCTAAGATACCAATTCCAAACTTTTGCAGTATTTTGTTCCCAGGGAACTCAGCAATGGCATTCTCATCAGCATTCTCTGCAGCCCAGGACCATGCCTGTCCTCCAACTAGCAGACCACCGCCCGTTGAAACAAAATCATGAATCTTGTCCACCTGCTCATCACTGTAGGCTTTGCAGCAGTACACACTCAGGTTTTCCTGAAGATCTGTTAGCTTGCTGGAGATCTTCTCCTGGCTTAGGAGAGTGAAAAAGTCCTGCAGATCACCAGCGATACCAACTTGTCCTCCCCTCCCAGCATCAAGCCAACCAATGGCATTGAGGATAAAGGTTTTCATTGCTGATGCTTGGAAAAAGTTTTCATGAGCGAGTACCACAACACGGCCCCTGCCATAGTGTGCAGCTGCAAGGAATGCCTGGTGGGAGTCATTCATAGCAATGGGAAATGCTAATGCACCATGGATGAGTAGATGGGAGGGGACATGGCCATCTTCTATCTTGAATTCGGTCACTCCTTTCAAAAGAACTTCTAAATTTTTTTTCGCATCCCATCCATGTCTGGAAAACCAAAAGGAATCCTTGTCATCCAGACTGATTTATAAATGCTGAAAGCTGTACTTATCTTTGCCCTGTTAGTAGTGATACAGTCATGACTTCCTATTAACACTCCTTTTTTCAAGAAGTTATCGAGACAAATACATTAATCTCTAACAAAAGAGACTCGAAAGTTAACCCAACAGATGCCACTGCTGAAGTGACAGCAATGTTAAAATTACAGGGATCACCAGCTTTCCTTAAGCATGGTGTAAACTGAATTCCAGGCAAGAATGGTGCTGTGTGCTTGTGACTCATGTTAGATTTTTCTGCAATGGACTAAGATGTTACCACCCACAGAAGGTGGCTCTATCTTTCACAAGAAGTTATTGTCTTCAGGGCACAAAACCCATAAGAGATCAGGCAAGCACTTCCTAATCCTTTTCAGCGTAAAGGCAGATATGTACCTCAAAACATTCCCACCAATGGCTTCAACTAATCCCATTGATTTTGCTTTCAAGAAGTCTAGGGGCTCTGACACTCTTTCTTCTAACAGTTCAGCTTTAAGGTGGTGACCTCCAGTCATAGAGCAAATGGAAACCAGGTAGTAAAATGTTAAAAGTGTGACAGTTGTTTGCAAAGTTGCACAGTCATCTGCTCTCTTGCTTGACTCTTTACCACAGGCTTCAGTCTAAACTTTAGCCTCTGTTGCCTGCCTGCCTCTCCATCCTGGGATATAAGGATAATATTTTTCATCATAATGGTGGTTAAACACTGAACAGGTACCAAGACAGGTTATGGAATCTCTGTCCTTGGAGATATTTGGTTCTTGACTAGACAAAGCCCTGAGCAACCTGCTCTAGGCGGCCCTGCTTTGAGCAGACATTGGAGCAACTGACCTCCAGAGGTCCTTTCCAACATCAACTATTCCATGATTCAGATTTCCATCAGCATGTTCCAAATGCATTGGCAGTGCAGCACACCTGAAAAGTTACTGTGAAGACAATGGCTTATTGCCTCAGCAGAACTGCCTCCTGAGCATGGCCAGAGCTGAGTCTTGTGATCATGATGTGGTCTATTATCCTCATCTGAACATAGCTCTGAGGCAGAGATGAAGCTGCAATATATACATCCTTATGTAGCAGTATAAGGTCCAATTATAGAGCTTCAAATTCCCACCTTATTTGTGAGAAATTCCCTGAAGAATTATCATCACTTTCAGGGGCCTGTGACAAGAAAAGTGCCTTAACTCTAACAGTCCAAGGTCATCCACCTAGTGGATGAAGGGAATGCGGTGGATGTAGTTTGTCTGGATTTTAGTAAGGCTTTTGACACTGTCCCTCACAGAATCCTTCTGGACAAACTGACCAACTGTGAGATGAGCAGGTTCACGGTGCACTGGGTGAAGAACTGGCTGAAGGGCATGGCTCAAAGGGGTGTAGCGAATGGGGCTACATCTAGTTGGTGGCCAGTCACCAGCAGTGTCCCTCAGGGCTCAATTCTAGGGCCAGCTCAGTTTAATATTTTTATCAATGATCTGGCTGCAGGAGCTGAATCCACCATTAGCAAGTTTGCTGATGATACCAAACAGGGAGGTGCTGTTGACTCTCTGGAGGGACCAGAGGCCTTGCAGAGGGATCTGGATAGATTGGAGCACTGGGCAATGATTAATGGGATGAAATTTAATGGGATGAAATTTAACAAGATCAAATGCCAGATTCTGGGACAGAGGAATGCCGGACACAAGTATAAACTGGGAGAGGAGTGGCTGGAGAGTAGCCCTGCAGAAAGGGACCTGGGGGTGCTGGTTGACAGCAGGCTCAATAAGAGTCAGGATTGTGCCCTGGCAGCCAAGAGGGCAAACCGCATCCCGAGGTGCATCAAACACAGCATAGCCAGCCAGTCAAAAGAGTTGATTATCCTGCTATATTTAGCATTGGTGCGGCCTCACTTTGAGTACTGTGTGCAGTTCTGGGCCCTACAATTTAAGAAGGTTGTTAAGGTACTTGAATGCATCCAGAGGAGGGCAACAAAGCTGGTGAAAGGGCTGGAAGGCATGTTCTGTGAGGAGCAGCCAAGGACTCTGGGCTTGTCTAGTTTGGAGAAAAGGAGGCTGAAGTGTGACCTCATTGCTCTCTACAGCTTCCTGAGGAGGGAAAGTGGAGAAGGAGGTGCCAACCTCTTCTCCCTGGAATCCAGTGATAGGATGTGTGGGAATGGCTCAAAGCTGCGCCAGGGGAGGTTTAGATTGGATATGAGAAAGCATTTCTTTACTGAGAGGGTGGTCAAACACTGGAACAGGCTTCCTAGAGAGGTGGTTGATACAGGTCCCATGCCTGTCAGTGTTCAAGGGGCATTTGGACACTGCCCTTAATAATTTGCTTTAACTTTTGGTCAGACCTGAAGTGGTCAGGCAGTTGGACTAGACAATCCCTTCCAACTGGAACTATTCTATTCTATTCTATTCACAGCACTGGGCAGGAAAGGGTCACCTATGCTACTAAGTCTAGTTGCCTCCACCAACAGGCATCTACACAATACACAATCCAGTGGGGAGTGCTCGGCCAGATCATTAACCCTGTGTGGACAATATCCAAGCCTCATGGATCCATACAGTATCTACCCCATGCTTCCCAGGGACTTTGAAGTGCACCCAGAAGTGCAGCAACACCCTATAATACAGCTAAGAACTCTGTTACAGATGCCTTAAAGTTTACACCATGCCACAGGAGATTAGCAGGAAAGACAAAGGTCACCTTTTGTGCCCCAGGTCCTGTATCAGGAAGGATTTAAATACCTCAGGAAGTGGCCCCATAGCTGTGCTATTGACATAGTGGGAAAAAAAGGCTAAACGTGCCATAGCACTACAGAGCAGACCCAACCAAGTTTCCTCCTGAACAGTCATCTGTTGAACATTTTAACATGGAGCACAGGAGCCAACTTCTTGGTAGTTTCTCAATAACGTGTAGGAGAACCTTCAACTCCTGCACATCCATCTCTATTTATGGTCATTTCCTTTGGGGGACAGGGAGAAGAGATCTTTTTCATTCCAGCAGGCCAATAGCAGAAAATCAAAGGCCGAAAAAACACTATATACAATCTGAAGAAAGTGCAAACAAATATTTAAATACTCACTGGGTGATGAGAGGAATCCTCGGCATTTCTTTGGACACTGAGAAAGTGCCAGTCTCTCCCACGCTGCCTGTGAAGTACACGCCAGCCACGCTGGTCACCTGGTTCCCAGGGAATTCAAACAGCACCTTCTCCTTGCCATGTCGACTAGCCCAGTGCCAGGCTTGGCCTCCAATGAGCAGCCCTCCTCCCCCCTTTAGAAAGCCAACCAGGTCTTCAGCCTGCTTGCTGTCATAGGCATCTATACAGTACACCCCCAGGGAGGGGCTGAGCTCTGCCCCAGCCTGTACTTTGGTGCCAGCCCTGAGCAGCAGCTGGGAGAGGGAATCCAAATGAGGATGGACTCCAACCAGGGCCTTGGGGGAAGGCTTGAGCCACTCCACAGCATTTCTGAGGAACTGGGAGAAGTTGGAGTCCCTCAAGATTCCCTCATGGGAAACAACCACCATCCGACCCTTCCCATAACAAGATGCTGCAATTAGCACTTGCCCACTGGTGCTCACCAGCACTGGGAAGGCTTCATCTCCAATGAGCAACAGCTCACATGGATGATAGTTTTTTGTGAACTCAAATGAATTAACATGTTTCACCAGAGAGGCATAGGCTTCTGTGGTATCCATCTGATATACTCCTTGTTAAAGAGTACTGAAAGAGAAAGAAATGGAAGCACTTTTTAGATTAGAAGCTATGTTTGAAATGTTTAAGAGATACAAGCTATTGATATACATACCAGCTATGCTGTTCTACAGTCCTAGGAGGAATCTGTATCCACGAGTGATGCACAAATATATAGCGCAGCAGTAAGGTGAGCCAGGAAAACATGGCAGGAATGAGGAAACTTTGCATAGCTACTAGTCACACAATAACCCCAACAGACATTTTAGGAAATGTACATTGAAGACATAATTCCCGTTAAGTCTGTCTATAATCTTCTGCCTATGAGTGTTTGAATTGGTATGAAACTGCTTTACAACACTAACATGTCTGGACTTGCACAAGAACAATCCAAATAATTTTTTAATTAGATAATAGGTAGACTTCAGATTACTAGGTTTAGCCACAAGCTATTATGTTTCCATGGCACAATTTTAAGAGGAACTCTTGCATCTCAGGGAGGCAAAGGCCTTCAGTTATCTCTAAGAGTGTAGGGCTTCGTGTTCATCCCACTGGCAGAGGTGGAATCGGTGGCACTCATGCTGTTGTACACCTGCTGTCAGAGTGTGTTGCACCCAGTGAAGGTTGTATAGACTTAAAGGAACACACCTTATATACAAAGAATTGATTGTTAGTCTCATTAGTGCCTTGACAGGGTAATTACAATATAGCAAAAAAATTAATCCAGTTAAAATATTAACATATATAATACAAAATATTCAATTATGGCTAAATCCCAATAATGATTCAGTTAAAACTGATATACATAGGCTCTCCAGTATCTAACCATTTCCCCGGTGTTGGGTTCTGATGCTCAGTCGTGTTGATCTCTTCTTAGAAGGGATGGTCTGCAGTGACCCATCAATATCCTGAGTTCTCTGGTGGGAGGAATTCAATGGAGGAAAGGAGAGTGGAGTTCTTCCTTCTTGATCTTTGGTTCTCTTGGAGTTATTTTTATGCTTCTTAAACAACACGTTTCTTACTGGCCCATGGGTCAGTTACATGATGACCACTTAGTAATGTTAGACCTTTACCATATCTGATAAATCTGCAGAATCTGTGTTAAGCTATAGGAGATAGCCCTCCTGACTCTTTCCTGACACTTGTAAATTTCTGAAGTTTTATATGAGAGAGACCTGTGGCCACTCAAGACAGTTACTGGTGAGTCTCAAGCTGTTAAATTAGTACAAGGCCTGTGGCTTGCCTCCAGCAATAGCAACAGTGCATTTACTGGGCACCATTGAAGATCAAACCCCTTCCAGAACATTGTGTATGGAGTGCTGAAGAATTAGACAGACTCATGCTTTTTCAAGGCTGTGTGTTTAGGGGCATGTCTTCTGGCATAAGCAGTGTAGTCTCCTTGTCTCCCCACCCATCTACCCGACCATTAGGGTAGATAACTGCGTCCATTCATGACCAGCATATCTCCTCTGAGGCTACACTAGCGTGGCACATTCCACGTATCTCCACATGCCCAGACAGGGAAACTAACCAACAGGGTAAAGCTGTGTTAACAGAATTTTTTATAATCCAGTCCTGCACCAGGTGCCACCTTCTTACATAAGCTGACCTAGCAATATGCTGGGTGCCTTCCTGTGTCAGCAAGGGGACAGGGCAGAGACCCAGAGATATGGCCCATGGGTAGAAGGAATAGGCTGCCACTTCACATCTACCCTAGGCTGGAGTGAATGGAAACTCTAGCTATTTAATATTTAATTCCTATAATCTCAGTGAAGTGACTAGCTGATCTAAACCCATTTCCCTGGGAGCCAAGAACACGTTGTCAAAAAAGCCACCACGTATGGTTTTCTGCTGGCAGTTTCAGCTGAATGTCAGGGTCCTAAGTGCACCAAAAGGCCTTAGTGGCCTTAAAGGCCTATCTCACCTGGGGCCTCCACCTACACCCCTGGCCCATGGGCCCGGGGATTCCATTTCAGCTCAGCCCTGAGCCTTCAGATGTTGTCGGTGTGCCTGCCCCTGGCCCTGCCTCCTGGATGGCTCTCAGAAATTGTCGTAGGCAGCTTTTCTCCAGGATGGGCCCCACAGGCATGCGTTCTATCTTGTCTCCTGTCCTGCCTCTGACCCTCTTTCGTTTTGCTCTTGACTGGACTCCGTGGATGGACCTTGGACCTGGCTCATCACTTGCCTTGCCTGGGACCATTGAAGGACTCTGCTACCAGCACCCTGCTCTGCCTGCGGTATCTAGAACCCGTGGGGCTGTGCCCAGTCCACGAGGCCACTGCCTTGCTGCTGTCAGCCTCTGCTCCACGCTCACTTCGTCTTGGGAGCAGCTGTCCCTCGCCGCTCCCTCACACCGAGAAGCCAAAGTCTGACAGTGCCATGGAGCGCCACAGCCTCCTCGCTCTCCTCAGCACACAGCTCACGGTCTAGGCCTGACCTAGGCCTGACCTAGGCCTGAAAATCACAAGACACCAATCATGGGAATATAACAGAAGATTGGCGAGGAGGATTGTAAACATGCTCAAGTGACTTGCACCTGGGGTGTCGAAAAACACATATATCATACTACTAACTGTTGTTTAGTCTTGTGTGCTGGACAAGTAGAACATCTGTATTCAGATAACATAGGCCTGTGATAAGACCCAGGGGCACCTAATTGTTCATGCCTGAGATTCCTGCCCTGCTGTGAGAAAGATCAAAGCACAGCGGAAAACTACCACCTGCAAGAAACCCCTAATATACAGGCAAAGGAAGCAGGCCCGGAATCTCTCACTCTCTAGCAGGAACCAAGCTCTGCGGTGCCTGTGTCCCCGCTTGCGTGCCGTTGCCCCGGGTGCTGCTTCGGAGATCCTCCGGTTTGCGAGGTAACGGGAATAAATTTGCTCTTTGCATTTTATCCATGGTTTTGTGGTTGTTCCTGCGTCCTGCCTGGGTCGGCTCACACATTGATTTTGATCCTGACCTAGCTGTGGCTAAATCATTTTATCTTTTAAACATCTTTCAAACATCTTTCATTTGCTTAACTAGACTGTAGCCTGTGGGGAAATGCACCATGTGTTTCTGAGTGTTTGCACAGTGCCTAGAGTAACAAGGCTCTCATCCTCACAGGACCCTGATGGCCTAGAAAGAATAATTGTAGTAAATGGCTGTCAACTCATAGGCTGAACCTCTTTGATTAAGTAAATGCTTTTGCTTTCTTGACTATTCAGTCAAGTGGTTTTGGTGAACACTGAAGTATCTATTACTACTTTTTTTAAGGTCAAGGCAACTTTTTCTTAACTTTCTGTGTACAACAGAAGCCCTTGATGAACTGTCAAACCAAAGAAAATATGAATCCTGTCAAACCAGATCTGTTAATTCCTCACTGAGATCACCCACTTAAAGTTTCTTCCTTTCCTCTGTTTGCTCTGGTCAAACTACAGATGCTGCTGAGCCTTGGTGTTCTCAGAGCAGGAAAGGGCAAGAACAGGCCACTGAGGGCAGAGCAGCTTCACACCCACATGCATTTTAGTGCATGCTGGATGAGAAAGGCCCCAACTCAATAATGTAAACAGACTTGGCATAAGCAGTGTCTTTGGCACTGAAGTTGGACAAGCTAAACGGAATAGAAGGATTAGAGAAAAAGGGCATGGCAGAGACCATAAATATCAGAGCTAGCTTGCTGTGGAGACTCATCTCCCTCCCCACACCCAGTGCTGCCTTTCAGAAAAGTGCACTCTTGGTCACAGGCAACAAGGTGCAAGATGGTACCCACACACCATGTGGTCATCTCTGGACTTGGATTCATGGACACAGTCATGTGCTTCAGCTGGGAGGAACAAGTAGGATGCTTCAGCTGGAATTTGCTCTGACATGCAAAATCATCTGTTAGGGTTTAAGCCACGTGTCACCAGGGCTTTTGCACTATATAGATGGCATTGTCCCCTGCTACAGGGGTCAAGCATTTCCTCTCAGACCACAGAGGTTTGGTAGGTGCTTGACTTACCCGTGTACGCTTCCACAGCCCAATGACAGCCATGTCACTCCCCTTTGAAGCTGCTGCTATTTGACACATCCTTGAACCTCTCTATGTGAGTATTCTGGGACATCTCAAAGCACAGCTAAAATATACATCTCCATTGACAGAGGCCTCTTAAGTTTCTTCCTCTCTCCTACAACATTAACATAAATGAAATTGTTCTGTACTTCCACACTGTTTCTCCACTGAGCAGTTTAATCCATCATGGAGCTCATGACCCTGTGTTTTGCCAATGGACGGGGTCAGCACAAAAGACACAGAGACCAGGTTTAAAAGATAAGCTTACTTTTACTTTAGTTTAAAGCAGCAAAAAAAGAAAGCAGCAGTAAAATAATAAGGGAAATAATACACCAAGAACAAAGCAAAGCAAGGTGATGCACCTAATCATTACTACATAGAATTAAGTATAGTGATTAAGAAAGATACATCACCAATTGCCTTAATATGTTACCATCATCCAGATCCACAGTTGCTGAGGAGCCCCGGTTGCAGCGAGGATTTGGAGAGCCTTTCCCGACAATTGGGAGGTCCTACGCAGTGCATCCACTCGTAGGTGAGGTCTCCAAAGTCGTTGCAAGAGGGTCCAGCTTTTATATTATTGAATAAACAAGGTTACACAATGTCAAATGTGGAAACATCTGGTTTCACTCTCCTGTTAGATGCCACCTGACCCCTGGCCAGGGCTCAAGGAGGAACTAAGGGAGTCTCTCTATCTATTTGGCTTTGACCCCATATTTCCAAACAAGGTCAGACATCTGGTTTCATGGCCTTGACAACCTGCCTTTAAACAAGGAAAGACAGGTACATTCTCATGACATTTGATCTTCACTATTATCTAAGCTACATCTTTTGCTAATGATCATGCATATTTCACTCATGATCAGATACTAATATTATCTAACGTTTGGTTGGAGGTTCATCTAGAGGTCAACTTTGGTTCGGGGCCTATTGCTCAGGCCTCAGTATTTCTCCCTGTTACTGGTTTTTGAGGTGCTGTGGGAATTTCAGGGAGCTCTGTTTCAAAAACAAATTTGTTGGGTGTGTGGAAAAATGCTTCTTTACGAGGTAGCTTAAGATTAATACTTTGGCTACACTTAAGTTTTTGTGGGATAATTTCCTCCGTTTTGCAGTCACATATATATGTTTATTTCAAACCATGGGACATTCAAAAATACTATTTAGTCCCACACTGGTCATAGGATTGCTTTTGGACTAGCCTAATCTTTGGAGTTAGGAGCTGCATCCCAGTTTATACATTGTACAACCCACACATACCTTTTACATTCTGCAGAAGCAGCAGCAGCTTCTGGCTGATTCTGTGCCTGCCATGTATTTTCCCATTTAAGAAATGGCAGTAGGCCATGCACCCCTGCTCTCTAAGTTTTAGGTACATTTTTCAACCCATTACCATGAGCTGGACCATATTTAATTCTGCCTGGGTTGACTCACAGCCAATTTGGTGAGGCCATATCCCTAACCAATACCAAACATTATGCACCTCCCAAGTCCTCTTGGTGATATCCAACACTGCTCTGCTATACATCTTGGTCATCCTGTTCATCTTTGGGTCTTCCACTGCTTATGGGTCATCTCAACTGCATGTCATCTTCCTATATGAAGGCTGGAGCATAGCAATAGTCTGTCTACATCAGTGCACGCACCAGTTCTGCACCTAAGAAAGACTTGCATTCTGTGCTCCTGATTATGGATCACAGGGTTGCCAAACTTTGTATTTCAGTTTCATCTTGCGTAGAGGTTCTTGACTTCACTGATTTAGGGGAGAAGAGTGATGTATCCAGTCCCACTGAATTCAACGCTCCAAGCAACTCCCAAAGAAATAATCAAGGTGGTCAGTGTATTGAGCTCAAAGTCAGTGATACTGAACTTTCTTAGGACCTGGAGGAAGAAAAAGACCCAAAGTGGCTGACGTATATGTTAGCCACATAAAGGAACCACATAATGGGAGAGTCACAACTTGATATTCTATCAACTTTTTACCTCCTGGACTCTTATTTCACCACCTCCTTTCACCTTAAATAGTGGCCACGCTGGACAAAAACAAGGCTTCTCATTTGCAAGCGCTTGTGCTCCCAGCCAGCCACCAATATTCTTTTGCATTTTTCCCTTACCAAAGGCCTTTCAGCATAATTCATTACCAGCTGTTCTTCCTATTCCATCCAGGCACAGAGCCTATCTATCTAAATTGTGGGCAATGCAGGAGTTAATCCAGTGTCACACAGGGAGGACAATTTTTACTGTAGAGGCAAATGCAGAAAGTAACAGCTATTGATTCATTTATGTAGTCCAGGGTTTCAGTAATGTCCCCTGCTTTTACCCCTTTTCCAGGTAGGTCCAAAAAATGGAAGGCAGGCAAACATTGCGTGCCAGAAAGATAATTTCAGACACTTAAGAGTGCAATTCACTTAATCTACTACTGAAAAGGAGTCTCATCTAAGTAGTGGATTTTTGGATTACAGTTTCATGAAAGCCCATAGATTTTAAGCAATGTGAACTATCAAAAGGTATGTTATATCACCCAGGCTGTTTCAAAAAAGAACAGAGGGGATTTACCAGAATTAAGTCTCTATACTCCGCAGAATTCTGTTTATTTTGCAGGGCATGGTACTCAGATGCTCACTGTTATGAAAGGCAACTTAAGCCTAAAAACAATGCTCTAATTGACATGATGATTACAGGGTAAGTAAAGCAGCTCCCTCAGAACAGGCCAAACATCTGCAGTCCCCTGTGGCCAGTCTGTGATGAGGCAGTGAGCATGTTTCGGTCTTGCCTTGCACAGGCTTTAGCCAGGCTACTGCTTGCAGTTGTTAACTCCTACAGAGCTCTGTGCTATGGCAACTACTCCTGAGCAGCCTCCAACTCATGACAGTTTAAAGGTGGCTCTGGTTTGCATAAGCTGCAGTTCTACCAGTAGTTCCAGAAGCCACCAATGTCTTAATAATGAAAGATGATGATAACAATAATAAAAAGATAATGAGAGATGCTTCAATGGCTATTTGCTATGTAATAAAGCACATGTCTACACACATAGTAAAATCCTTGGTTCTTACATTATACTTTGTGATGAAGTCACTTATTTTCAGCTCTCTGCTATCAACTTACTAAAACAATTTCATGTTTCATACTGAGGCAGAGAAATTTAAAGTAGAATAATGACTGCATTGTTTATAACTGAACAGTATCAAATTGAGAAAGTCTATACATATACATGTAACAAATTCCATTTCTAATTATATTCCTACTTGATTGTCTTTATACATCTAGATACATACAAAAATGTATAAGAATGATGAAACAATGTTATTTAAGTTGCAAAAAGTAAAACTGACAGATTTAAGGGCACCATTCCACTTTAACACTGCCTGATTGCCCATGTCTGCTATATACTGAATGAGTTGTATCTTGAGAGGAAAAAAGCATCTTAGATGACACAATTCAAAGCTATGATCATGTATATGTAGAAAGTCTCATAATTCCTAAATTAAATATAGTGGCTTTGATGGAAAAAATGGGGATCTAAGGTAATACATGCAATGGAAATAACTTACTACAAAAATAAACCTGTAATGCTTGCCATATATTTTGCTTGCATTATCATGTTTTATATTCTCTAGTTCCCATGTAGCAGTCCCCTTTTTAGCCTAAATATATTAAAAAAAAAAATAGAGAAGTCACACAGCCCCAGACAGCACTGACTTTGACCATTTGATTGTTAAAAAGAGACTGTGTTTAATAAAACAATTCAGGAGGAAATACAGAGTACGTTAAAAAGGCCAGAAGCAAATCATGGTGGACAGTGAGCAGAGTGAATAGACAAAGAAAAATTCCACATAACTGCAGCACACAGAACAGCGAAGGGCAAGATCAAAAAAGGGAATTGCATTTTGTAACTGGCTGACTGAACTGTTTCAGCTTCAGTTCTGACCCAAGGACTACTTCATGCTCTCTGTATAGCAGAACTCCATTGATTTCAGAGGATTTAGAATCAGGCACTGTGTTATTGCTGTTGTTTTGTTCAAACATATGAAAGAACCAAACAAATGGTGTTAAAAATAATTCTCACATCTTCAACAGTGTCTCTTTGGGCTTAACTGAAGGCCGCTCACTGAAAGTAGAGCTGTAACGTGCAAATAAAAACTCCCGAAGGACTTTATTAAAAGTTGTTGATAACGTTTTTTTAAAGGCAGCCCTGCAAAGGGCAAATCCTTTTCACTGTCTTATGAGATGAATTGCCCTCTGCAGGTGCCTGCTTCTCTGCATGGGCCCTAAAAGGAGCCTTGGGTGAGCAGCTCAGATTGAGACGGCTACCTTTTGGATGCCTAAACCAGGGCAGATGAATCCCATTTTATCTATGCTTGATTTATGGATTGCGTCCTACAGCTACTGCCAGAGAATCAAAAGCTAAAATAATCCATACAAATAGCACAAATTTCTCTAGCTGTCTAACTGAATTTTGAGAAATCAAAATGAGCAGAACCTGTTAGTAAATCAGCAGCTCATTCAATGCCACTGAGTCCTTTACTACCAACAAAAGAAAAAGCCATGTTTGAAAATAATTTGCTGCTAGCCGGAAAGCTTATACAGAAGTAGTTAATAAAACTGACAGCATCATCAGCATTTTATTTCACCTCTTGAAGAAGTGTTGTGCCTATGTGTGTTTCTCCAAGTGTCTTGGCAAATCTGACTCTTCACCTACTGGTGAAATCACCATTAGCCTGATAATAAAAGGAAAGTCTTTGTCAGGTCTTTGTTGGGCCTCCAGCTCCCTACTAGCAGAAGGGAGTATATAGCAATAGCAGGCAGCTTTCCACTAAAAGCAAGCTGATTGTAAAAATGAAGCTAGTAAGTCTGTATGTAATTTGAAAACCTCACCAGTGAACTCATTCATTCTTAAGTTTGTTAGAGCACAAAAATCCTGTTTCTGTTTTTATTTTTGCTAATGTCAATGAGGCCTCCTAATCTATTTTACTTTTTTTCCACTTCAGCTCCTGCTCAGATCAGTCTCAGGTGTGTCCTAGGATTTTCCCAGACTGCCTGCTGAATTGCTCTGTGACAGCTGCTTGAACTACATTTTCACAGAAATTATTAAACATTTCATGTGTTATTTCACAGTCTGTCTCTGTGATAACATTGTCTTATTGCTACAATCTCAGTTTGGTCCTTCTGCCAATCTTTTCTCTGATTTATGCTAAATTGCTTTTTTTTTTCTTTTATGGAGGAGAACAGAGATCATTCTGAGGGTGACATTAATTTGAGTTAGTCCAATTTTGAATTTCTTTACTACGTATGCCTAAATATTTCAGGCTGCATTTAGAGGTGGTGTAAATAAATTGTAGCTTCTCCACTGGAATCCCTATGGTTGGACTAATCCATCCTAGCACAGAATCTAACCCATCACCCTTTTTCTTTTGTCTTTTTTTCTCTTAAATATTTCAGGAGCCATTTTGTTGTGCCATTCATGAAAAAGGAATAGATCCTGTCATACTCAGGTAGCAGATATGATAATATTTTGAACTTTTTTTTTAATGTACATGAACTCAACTTTTATTCAAAAACCCATTAGGGGTGAAACCTGCTTCTGTAGGTAGGGTCAGGTCTAAATCTTTACACCCTGCAAATTTTCTTCTGAATCTCCAAACCAGGACCAAACCAGTACTGAAACACTGCCTAAGCTATGATTAGCCTCTGCATGTATTTTATTGGAAAAACAACTGATACTAGTAATGAATATGAATGGAAAGAAAATTTGAAAGAAAGAGCAAAATATTAGGCCAATGAATCACAGGGAAATCAGAACCATATCTGAGCCAGAACAAAAATTAAAAACTGCTGTAACAAATCTTTGGATCACTTCTATTTAGGCTTTTTTTACTGGGCATAGAGACACGAAAGTAGGACCACACACACAACCTGCAAGTCCACAACAATTGTTATATTTATTGCTGATACACAAGGAATGGGTTGGGACTGGTATGCTATTAGGCTAAGCATTAACATGCTTGCCAGCCCTTGTGCTAGCCAAGCAATTACAAATAAGGTGGGAAAAAGATTAACTTCTCTTGCTTCTTGGAAAAGGCTGGTCCTTTGTCTTGATGAATTGCTGTCTTCTTCCTCTCTCCTCCCTCATGCTGTCATGTCAGTGCCTATTTTTTTAACCTTTGATGAATCCACAAGTTAAGCCATTACTGACTACAATCAAGTCACCTTTTCTTTGTTTCCACTCTTCAGTCTTGCATGGCATGTATCTTACTGTCAGGCTACACTAAGAGTGACAGCTACTACTTATAATTGACTTAGTCACATAAAGGTGGACATGGGGTCACACAGTCATACAATGTAGAAAGAAGTCTACAGCATTTCAGTGTCAGCTTTGTATTACGTAAGCTGTATATAAGGATTATAAGGTCACTTTCATGATAGTAGGTGTGGAAGTTTTGCATACTTAGGTCACTTTCATGATAGTAAGTATGGAAGTTTTGCATACTTAGAGCGATTAAAGATTAGAGATTTTTAGGGTAATCAAAACCGTAGTGAAAATCTCATGTTACTGAGATTATAACTGAAGAATACAGCATTGTGAAGGCTACTATTTGCTTTACAGACCCATATACTATTGGTATTGTCCTTGAGACTGCTCCAGTGACTGCTCTACCCTGAAAATTTCCATTTCATCAGAGAAAGGTTCTGCAGGAACTAAATCTACTCAGAATTACATTCCTCCTGAGTCAAAGAACCCAGAACAAAGTTCATTCATTATTTAACCCTTCATAAGATAGCTTAGATGGTTGCTGAGCTGCACAGAAGTTTCTGCTGAATTTCTGTTGGGGTTGACCTCCATTGACAGCAGGAAGTTAAAGAACGTACTGTAAAGCTAAGCACCCAGTGAGCTATCATGCAGCATACAAGGAGCAAAAGATAGGACATAGCTAGTCTGAGAATCGAGGTTTAGATATTTTTCCTTCATGGTCTAAAGGATCTCATTGGGTCCTGTTCCCAGCCGGGTAAAGAGGACAGTTCCACAGACAGCTCTTTCTTGATAGGCCAACCCCAGGCTGTAAAAAAAGGAGCCAGGTTCTTATTCACCTGCTGAGAAAACTTCTGTGCCCACAAGTTCATCTTAGAAGGGTTGTCTTTTGGGATGGTGGACATTTTCTGGTAGTCAGAGAAGATGTGGGTGAAAGGGTCCCAACCAAAGCCTTCCTGCAACTGATGGAGAAGAATACAGTGCAAAAACAATTAACTTCTCATTTCACTGGCATTATTCCTGTGTTACAAGCAGTAGAAAATTCTATAGGTTTTTGCAGTGTCTTTTTAGAATTAATGTAAAGTTAGATGAAGGCATCTAACTTTCAGGCTTCAGAGCAGAACTTACAACACTAGAGTACAGAAAAATACATTACACTTCCCATTATACTGGCCTGCCAAAACAGAGATGAAAGATAAATTGGGAGCAGACAGAAGTGTCAGCAATCAACTATACAAGCTGCTGACTTGGGCAGAAGAAAGCTTCTTGTGCAGTGAAAAAGCATCAAAGAGGACACTGACAGAGAACCTGGAAAGAAGGAGCACAGGAGATCAAGGCTGTTGCCCAAGTATAGAGTTTAAAGTAGAGGCAGGGGAGACCTATGTTGTTGCTCATGATGAGGTTAATACGAAGAGCTGACTTGGAACAACAGCACGATAGGATGCAGAATGTCCACTCAATGTCCGCAGTTCCTTACCAAGCCATGACCTACATCTCACTTTCTGATACTAGATTGACAGTAAATTGCATTCCACAAATCTTCCATCATGCTGGAACAGCTAAGCAGGAGACAGCACTTCTACATTAGGCAGAAAAAACAGGTAGATTTGTTCTGATAATCCCTCTGATAATCCCCTATTGATATGCAAACTCCTGGTGCTGAGACTAGCTATGGACTAGGCAGTATCTTTTCCTGAGAAGGTTGGAAAGCCATGAGGAGGCTGACTGAAAGCTGGGAGATGAAGGGGTCTGGTCTTGTGCCAGGTCAAAAGCAGCTAGCCAACTTATACTGAAGGAGGCTCCACACCATGTTAGGTTATGTCTGAAAGGCAGAATGCAGGAGCATCTCCTGGAACCTGAGTTCAAGTATCCATCCCAGACAATTCACAACTCCTGTCACAACATGTCCCCAGTGAAAACTGTCTGTTCCCTCCACTGCTGCAAGTCTTCTGTGGGAAGAAAACACAGATACTTGTGGGGGTGAACTGTGGCACATCCTGGACAACTGGGGGAACCAGCGCCCTGGAGCATGCTGCAAGTGCCTCTTTTTCCTAGTCTAGACAGAACCTAGGAGGTCTCTGACTTTACTCCAAAGCAAGCAGTGAGGAGGTAGAGATAGAACAGTACAGACAGGAGTTATGTTGTTCCATTTAAATCTGTAAATCTCTTGGGACAATAAACTGGTTTTCTAATTGTTTTATATTCTTTTTTGCAAGATCTGTGTTACATGCTTTAGTGACCACTCTGGAGAGTAAATGGGTATCCAGGCTGAACTCTGAGACATAGTATGCTCCATCAGGCAATGGCAAGCCCAGAGGACACCATGCTGCCATGCAAGTGTAAGAACCATACAGGTGCTGGACCTAAAAAGGCCTGAAGGTCAATGCTGAAGCCTTCCTGGATTGAAGGGCTCTGAAAAGCGTCTAAATGGCAGCCAAATATGTGGTTCAAAGGAACGTGGAGACCATTCCATAGGAAAAAAACCATCATAGCTGTAATAGGGACAGTATATAGACAGAATTGTAATTGTTCTTTCATGTCACATTTATCCTAGCAGTCCTGTCAGTAGCCAGACAGCACATGGGAGATCCCAGCCTACAGGGTGTGGGTGAGGCAGTGGGGCAGTGGCCAAACTGGTAAGATAGTGCGGGAAAATTTCTGCTTTTGAAACTGTTCCACTCTGTGTAACTATTTTGATGTTCGTTGCACCAGAGAAAACAGAGGCTGACTCTTCAGCTTGATGATTCAGGCACTCCTTTGGGATGTGGAAAAATCAGGATCAATACTCCTCCAATAATATTTTATTGTTCAAATAAGATGTGAGAGCTCCCAGACAAGGGGGCTGAGGGATACTCACCTCACAACAGTCAGTAGCTTAAGCCATCATAATGGACATTCGCCTTAAAGTTCCCAGTTAAAATCGTGTTGAGTACTCACTCTCTCCATTAGACTACTAGTTGCTACGGGGACTAAGGGAAAGTGGGAAGGGAAAAACCTCTCTCGCATGTTTCCCAAAAAAATGCACTTTAATTTAGGACAGGGTTCACGATGGATCCAGCTACCCATGCAGGAGGATAAGCTGAACCCATCCCCTTGCCACTTGATGGACTACACTACCTCCACTCAGTGCAGGCTGATAGGAACACCCTGCTCTTTGCTATGTTTTGTAAAGAGGAGCCTAGCCATGTACCTCACCAGGATACTGCTAGAAGCCTGGCTCTTCTAGACACTTTACAATGCCAAGGGTTTTTTTTGACAACTAGCCCAATGTCCCACAGGAAATCTGCAGCAGATTCAAGAGCTGTGCTCAAGTTTGATCATCCTTTTCCCATGCTGTATAACAAGAAGCAGTTCCTGTTTCTCTCCTAGGGAAAAAGATTAGTATATTGCACTAAGCTCTCTCCCTGAGTGGCTAAGCCCAAGTCTGGCAAAAGAAAGTTTTCAGGAGACATCGGCAATAGACGCTCTAACTGTGTACCTCTCAGGTGCTTTCTGGACCCAAGATGAACCCAGATTGTAAGCAAACACACGGCATGACAGCTAGTGTCACCAGACTGCAGACATCCTTCTCACACAGGCTTCACTAAGAACAGTGACACTAAGACACCCACTTTTCCCAGTTACCTGCAGGTATGTCTCCAGAGCAGTCCACACCTTCCAGTCCTTCAGCTGAGCACCTTTCTTCAGATACTCTCTTATCCTTTTCTGCCGACACGGTGACCTAAGTTCCTGATGTGCCTGATGCCTGGGAATCCCCAGCACCTTCTCATGCACATAGACAGACCAGAGGTTGCAGGTGGCCTCTGTGGTATGAGGGGGAAACTCCCATGCTTGCTGCTGTTGATTGTGTCCCAACTCATGGACAGGACCCCAAAGACCAGTAGTTTGCATGTGCTTCATATCTAACATCTCCTTCACTGAATCTAGGTGGCCCATAATGGGGTAGCCAGCATGCATCCAGCCTACAGGAAAGACAGGTACCAACACATAAGTGCTCACCCCAGTGCCTCTTAAGACATAAATGACTGTATTTTTTTTTCATTTCTCTAGTGCCTTTCCTCCATCTTACAAACCACATTGTACTACCACGAATGACAAATTTTTCCCTTTGTGAAATAAGGAAATACTACAAGTTTCACCTTAACAAATAGTCAAATAACCAACGTAAAGATAGTCCTGAACTATCAGTTAAGCACAGTTTCGCCTGCTTTTCCTTTGTATACATAAGCATACACTCATGGTTGGACTGAGGTTGCGAATTTAGGATGAGGCAAAAAGCCTGACCATTGCCCAGAATACACTTGAACTTTCAGAAACTGAGCACAGTTGATGCCAACCCAACCACGTAATAAAGTGATTCAGCACCCTGGCAGAGCTTGAGTCTTCCTATGTAGAGTGTGGCTACTGCAGGTCTGCACTCCAGTAGTCAGCAGTGTGTATGAGATACATGGAAGTCACAAGTTTGTCATGCTTAAGGGCTGCAAAGCTTGTCAAGCTTAAGCCTGTTCTTAACCTCACAGAACAGCTATACTATAAACAACTTCCCAGCATCATGCTAGGCAAGAATCTTGCACTGCAAGGGATTTTACTCATGTCTCCTTGGTGTCTTCATCCCTGATTTGTCCTTCTTCTTGAAGGTTCCCAAAGCTTCATACAAGAGTCACCTCCCTGAACTCAAACGCCTTTTGTAGGAGGGGATAAGCAGCCCTTTACACTCACTATATAGAGAGCCTACACCGCTGTCTTTGACTGAACACTAAGCTTGTAGACTACCCAAGCTGGAGAACATGAATGGCAACCTCCTTCCTGCAAGAACTATTTAAGATCTTCAGCTCCCTCTTTTTTAAGAAGAGGGATGCAGGCATTTAGCAGCCACTGTCACCCAAAAAGTTCAGGTCCAGAAATGTGAAACTGCTTAGTTCACCCACAACAGAAGGGAATTTTGTATCTGCAGACTATGATCTTTTTAACTGGCATTTGGTCAGGATACCAGAACTTAACACTCCCAAGATGTGCAACAAATTCTTTCCATGTGGCTTAGCAAAGGGTTAGGACATCAGGGTTCATGCCAAGCCCTTGTCTCATTGTGGGATGATGAATTTAACCAGTCTATTTTGAAAAACAACTGAACAGAATGCGTATTGCAAAATTCCACATTTACCGTCTAATTTGACTCTAGATCAAATGCACTCAGTTGACAACTTGAAAAGCTGGGGTGGGGGAACATCAGCTGCAAAACTACAAACTCATGGGCTTTGACAGTGATATTGGTTCTGCTTCTCCATTGCCACCGTCTCAGGCACGTGTTTTTTCAGGCTAAGCTTTTCCCACAATAACCTTTGTGCAGCCTGTCTCCAGCAGGTAGGCACACACAGGTTTAACAACTGTCACTGAACATATGAGAACAGTCCTGTGGCTGAGGCAGGGAAAAAGCAGAAATCAGGTCGCTGTCTCCCAGCTGTACTGACTCTGCAGTGCATTCAGGAGGCACAATGAGTAACTACATGTGAGTCAAAGCCACTGCAGTCAGCAGCTCTGCCTCTGAACATACCTAGGCAGCTGAGCAGCTAAGTGAGACAACAGCAGTTTTGAGAGCAGGGAGGCATCTGAAAGGGCCAATAAGCCCTGCCTTACCATGTTTCCATCCTCATGGAGTAGCTCACAATTATGCAAGGATCACAGTCATTTGACACCTTACATATGTTCCCACTCTGGTTTTAGCAAAATAACCTTGAAGAAACAGACATTGCTGCTAGAGGCCACTTGTCTCTTAGCCTCTTGAGAAGGCCATATGGCAATGTACCTACCACATGAGATCTGGACATCTGTTACAATCCTCTCTGGCCTTGGGAATTTTGTTGGTAGGGCTGCAAATTTGCTTATTGCCACCATGATTTCATTCCACAGGGTCAGCAGTGGCTGTGGGTTCTCCATGTGGTGGATGCTGTCAGATGGCACCGTCAGAATGAGATTCTCAACAGCAAGTTCTGCCCAGGGAGCAGGGTAGTGCCGGATACAGGCCTTCCACTGGCTTTCACAGGTCTCCCCTACATTGACAACACAGAAATTCACTTAAGCACAGCTCTGACTTTTGAGCACGCTCCTAGAGGTCAAGCTGGAGAAAGAGACCACAGTCAGGATATTATCTTGGAAAACAGTGTGTGGTAGTTGTGTGACTGGGGGTGGTGGCTGTTAACTAGTTAATCCTCATCCTCTGCTTGGGAAGTCTCCTCAAGCTCTTTTATGGATGGAGACAGACAGAAGAGGACTGGCATACACCAGAGTAGGAACATACCAAGAACGGCTCCCTGTTTCCCGTCTGAGAACAAGAAGCACCAGGTTTCTCCAGTGTTCCTTGATGATCTCATTTCTTCTTCTCCTCCAGCAGAGACTTGTTGTTTCATATAACAACCCTGGTTTTGTTTAGTTTGATGGAAGAGCAAGAAGAAATTGCATACAGGAAGAGAAGAGAAACTGACGGAAAACACGGGAAATTCAGCACAGAGATTTATTGTAGGGACTGGAGATGGCCATATGGGGGCACAGTGAAGCAAGCAAAGCTTTGTTGTGGCAGAGGTCAGCTGGTCTCCCTCCAACACAACGGTTTCCATTAGAAATGACAACTCCAGCCTCCAAGAAATGTCAGTTTGGACAAACCCTGCCCATTTTGTGACAGCTCCCTCACCTACCTCCTGCCATGTAGCAGGCACAGAGTGACTGAGTTACTTACCCAGAATCCCAGAGGACAACAAAGCAAGGAAACTAAATCTGGGTATTCCTAAACCCAGGCATTTCTAAGACATTCCTAAGCATGGGACCATCTTTCCTTTCAGTCACACAGACAGCAGCATCTGTGAGCAGCACTAAGGAGAAAGGCACCAAGGTAAACTCTCCTATGAAGACAGGCTGAGAGCTGGGGTTTTTCAGCCTGGAGAAGAGAAGGCTCCGGGGAGACCTCATAGCAGCCTTCCAGTATCTGAAGGGGGCCTACAGGAAAGCGGGAGAGGGACTTTTTACAAGGGCAAGTAGTGACAGGATGAGGGGGAATGGTTTTAAACTGAAAGAGGGTAGATTTAGATTAGATATTTGGAAGAAATTCTTTACTGTGAGGGTGTTGAGACACTGGAAAAGGTTGCCCAGAGAAGCTGTGGATGCCCCCTCCCTGGCAGTGTTTAAGGCCAGGTTGGATGAGGCTTTGAGCAACCTGGTCTAGAAGAAGGTGTACCTGCTTGTGGCAGGGGGGTTGGAACTAGATGATCTTTAAGGGCCCTTCCAACCCAAACCATTCTATGATTCTATGATCTATAAACACACCTACCAAGCTTGAAGAAAGGAGCTCTGACTGCTCCTTCTACTGTGATGGGTACTTTCCCCAGGACGCTCCTTGCTGGTACTACGATGTAAATGAGGCCACCCCAGAGACAGGAAATAGACTGCTTCTGGCAGGCAATATCACAGGTGCGTGTTACCACTGGGGCCCGTTTCAGCTCTGCAGCATGAGAGAGGTCATCCGTGTGACACCCAATCTGCACCTGGCAAACAGAAGTGTAGGAACAGCTGGTGAAAGGGCTCCAAGTGCGACCTGGCAGACCAACCTGGCAGACTGACCACAACACTCTGAGTCATCTGCTGCAGCACTGTCCTTCCAGGGCATGCAAGCAGAAGCAGCCTTCTGACTCTGGCCTAGTTCAAGCTTTCAGCCCGTGGTGAACACAAGCAGCAAATTCAGTGAAAAAAGCTGGTGAAGTTCAGTGCTATCCCTGTCTCAGACAGTCTTACAGCTATACTCCCATTATGACTGGGTCAACTACATCCTTCACCAGCAGTTCAGGGTACTGCAGTGACTTCTTTCACTGCGTTACTACTTGCATTGATCATTCCTTCAACCTTCACCAGCATCAAAGTCACATCCTGTAACATATGAGTTGGAGAGATGTGATCACTGCTGGCTTCTTTTATTGTGACTCTTCCTTGGTCCTCATACAGTAGAACAGACAGCATGTGGCTGCAGGATCAGACAGAAACACCTGAGTTAACTTTGCATTTCAGCTGCAGGGAGCTCACTGCAAAAAATATGCAAGCAGGTAAGCATTTATGTCCTTCATACTTTGCAGAGAACAGGATCCCGAGTAACTAGTTTACATCTGATCTGGATCCATCTACATGAACAACAGTGACAGCACTGCGAAAGTACCTTATGAGAGATCTGGAGAGACAGAACTAAGTTTGGTGTATAGAAGGGCCCAAGTACTTATCTTGGGCCTGAAAATCACCTTAATCAGTTCTCTTTGCACGATAACAAAACAAATACAGCTGCCTTCAGGCAGCAGCCATACTTAATTATCCCGCCAGCACACAGAAATAAGGGAAATGCAACAGGAGAGAATTATGACAACGCATTGAAAGTGCCACAGGGTGGCAGCAGTAGGAAAGAACTGAAAAGGCAGCAAAACCAATGAGGAAAGCCTTCTGCCAACTATTTCTGAGTGCTCGCCTGACAAATACATCGGTGTAAACAGAAGCCAAAGTACAGACAGCTTACCTTCAGACCAGCACCGACCACCAGGCAAGGGAATGTTATAACTGCTGTGTGCCCTTCAGGGAGGTAGAGTCCCGTACTCCTCCAGGCTGTCTTACCTAAAAGGTAAGAGAACACAGTCCTAAAGAGTCAAGCACTTCCTCAGCCTGATGTTACACATTCTGGAGATTTCAAGCTGCAGTAGAAGAATATTCCATCCTTTTCTTCTTCCTTGCTCTACAGTCACAGAACTGCCTCATGTTTTACCCAACCTGTCAGAAATACAGTTTTAAAGCAATAGGGTAGCAGCGTGAACAAGATCGTCATACCATTAGCAAGCAAGCCCACCCAAATTTCAACTTCTGGAAATGCCAAGCTTAAACGTGTTTACTAGTATCATTTAATAATAATAATAATAAAAAAAAAACCAGCAACCAAAACCCCAACACCTCCTCCACTCAGATCCTCTTACCCTAAAGTCCTCATAAGAAGTGCATTATGAGGGTGGTACTAAGCACGGTTGAAGTTGTAATGATTCCTAAATAACAGACTGAGAGTGACATCACATTTTTCCCTACTGACTGGTCCAGCACAAGATGGGGCCCACAGGAATTCCCATTTCTAGCTGACTGAAGTTGTAAGAAAGCCTAAAAGGACTGTCCTGTGCTAGGTGTAACTGTAAGATGGGTACCCCACCATACCGCTACAATTCAGCGTGTTTCTAGACAGTCTTCCCACAGAAATGCAAGTCTCCTCTGCCTTAGATCTCTGCAAACCCTTGCGATACACAGTGCAAAACCAATCCATCTCTACTGTACTGACCAGGCAAAATCCACTCCCTAGTTCTGACACAAAATTTACTCAAGCATATTTCAACACAAACAGCAAAAGTCCTAAAAAGAGCTGAACTGTCATAAAGCACCCAACTTACAACCTTTCCTGTCCTCCAAGAAAGCAGGACCAGTCTTCTCAAGCAAAACCTAATCCAAGGAAAAATGCAAATCAGACCATATCACAATGTTTCACCAAATCATCTCAGTTTTGTTGAATTTGCGTCAAAGGCAGTTTTGAAAGGGTGTTCAGGGTTTGCTAGCATTTCTTTCTTTTTTTGTTTGTGCGAAATGCCACAAACTCTGAATATTTCTAGTCAAAATACTGTGTTCAATGCAATGCACTCAGTTCAGCCAGCCCGAACAGTTTTCCCCTTTTGTCCTGACTCATTAGTGTTAAAACCAGTTATTTCACAACTTTTCTCTCTGCATATCCTCTGTACTCAGACACTGCCACTCCAGAACAGTCTCCTTCATCTCATTAGAACAGTTTGCAAACAACTCATCTCAATCATATTCCAAAACAAAAAAAAATTAAAGATTCATCTGTCCAGGAGATAGTGTCTTACTAGTGGAATTTAACCTAGAGTTTAAACATAGCAGTTGTGAGCAGGAATCTCAGCAAGGTTGTATAGAAACAAGGCCTAAGCTTAGGCAAATAATTCAGGGCATAATTACCAAATACCTTGGCTTCAGTGATGGTGTCAGCCCAAGCAGTTCCCACCATGCTTCCAGCCTGTTGTTTTCGCCCCTGAAACCAGACCTTCACTCCATCAACTGTGCTAACACAAGTTGTGAAACTGTGCTATAACTCAGGCTGAAATTATCTAGATAAAAAATAAACCTTTGTTCCTAACTCCTGCCTCTTCATAGGATGGCCCCATAGATGGCTGTATCAGCACAACTATACAACAGCCTGCATTGTAGAGCCCGGAGTTTCTCAAGGAGGCTTTCTTGCCAAAGCCATTGTGCCGTGCAAGTATTCCGAGGTGCCTCTGTTAGGTGGTTCCTCTCCCCCACAGTGCCTGAGCACAAACAGCAAGGAAGCAGGACTTTCATGGGATGTTTCGGAGAGCTGAAATCAGGGCTGGACACAAAGGAGCCTGTCTGCCACTATGCAGAGGTCAGCCTCCTCACAAGCCCACAGTGAAATTGCACATCTGTCCCCATATTCAGACATACACAGACAAATGCACACTGAGGACGGGCGCCACACCAATCCCAGCAACAGAATGCCTCAAGAGGAAGGGAGACACGCTCCTCACCTGGGTTTGTGCCATCAATTTCCACAGTGACAGGGAGGGCACAGACCCTTGCGGCAGATTTCTGCACTAGGGCTGCACTGTCTGTCATGGTGAGGGACAGCTCAGTCGCCATGCAGAGGAGAACTGCCTCTTTGGAGTTGCTCTTGACAGGGCAGCGCCTGCTGACGTGTGGGATGCCATTTCTCTGAAGCACTTTGGTCAGGATGCGGTGGAGCGAGGCATATGCAGGGCAGTTGTGGGCTGGGATGTGCAGAAAGGCAGTGCAGTCTTGTGCTAGTCTTTGCAGCCAGTCCTTCAAGGGGTCCTTGAGCTCCTCATGCTTGTCTATATGCCTGTTGAAAAGAGCGAGCGCCTTGCGGAAGTGGTAGTGCTCCCCAGACCCCACAGCCGGGTGCTTAGCTGCTTGGACGCTCTGCCCCAGGATGCTCAGCCCAAAGCGGTTGAGGATTTTGTTGCCAGGATATTTTGCCACAGCAGCTTTGTCACCATTCTGGGAAGCCCAGTACCAGGCCTGGCCTCCAGTCAATAGGCCACCTCCCTCTGCCACGAAAGCATGAACCTTCTCTGCCTCTCTGTTGCTGTAAGAAGAGCAGCAGTACACACTGATGTCGCCTGTCAGCTGTGACACCTGCGACTTCACCTCTTCCCGAGAGAGAAGGCTACACAGTTTCTTCAGGCTGGCATCCACACCCACCAGCCCCTTCCTCCCAGCATCCAGCCAGCGGACAGCATTGAGCAGGAATCTGGCCAGCTTTGGGGAGAACAGATGGCTCTCATGGGTTGCCACCACAACACGGCCTCGGCCATAGCGTGCTGCAGCTAAGAGGCAGCGGTGCGAGCTGTCCAGGCAGAGCGGGAAGGAGAGTACACCATGCACCAGCAAGACGGAGGGTACGCCCCCTGTCACCAAATCCAGCTCCGACACACCATGCAGGAGAAACTCGGCATCAAGGCCAAGGTTGGCCTGGTGCCTGCAAAACCAAGAGAGGTCCAGGTTAGCCCCCGTCCCAGAATCCTTTCCACAAAAGACCACCTTGTCCCATCCCTGCATCTTCTTCCTCCCTCATCCTAGTAAATGATGTTGCCAGCTCTTTCATTTAAAAATGTAATCCATCAATACCTCATTTTTCTCCTTTTAAAGCCTCAGTTTTTGCAGCCAAGTAAATCTGTAAGAATCTCAGCACTCGTTTAAAAAAAAGAAGAGAAAGAAGAGGTCAAAAGGAAGCTTCTAGACCTTGAAGAGGTTTAGACCTTCTAGACTTTGAAGAGCAGCTTGAAAAATCTAAATACATTGCAGAAACTCAAGAATCATTAGACCTTTCATATTTTTTAACTGCAGGTTTAAACTGTAAATGCTGTGGGAATTGGCACATCTCCTATAATAGAAACTTTCTCAATTTACGCCACCCTAGTCATTATCAACTAGGCAAGCCCATAAGATTTCTCTGTGTCTTGTCCCAGCCTCTGCCACTGTTGAGAACTGAAGAAAGGACAGCTAGGTCAGTTGGGCTAGATGGACAGGCAGACAAACAGCTAGATAAATAACGAGTGACTAGAAGTTGAATCAGGGCCCTAACACATAGTCCTCACATTACCACTAGTTAGTCTCCACAATATAAAGAGATTATACTGCGCAAGGCCCTCTTATCTCTGCTATTTCCATATAACTCCTATATGTCACTGTGGAGAAAGACATGTTGAATTATCCTCATTTGCTTTGTTTACACTTTCTCCTGGTTCTGCCAAACACAGTTTTCTCCCAACACCTGCGAAGAATCTGTTGTTACGTGGCCATTGCAGCCAACTCAGTAAGAATAAATGATGCTGCCCTTCTGCATGCCCATAGGACAGGAATTAAATCTGCAGCTCTCCTTTGGGTATTACTTTACTGAGACCCTTTTTCACAGAGTGTCACACAGTATATGCCCAGGCACATGGCACAGCACCTGCCTTAGAGTGCCGTCTGACTCTCTGTAGGTTAAGCAAAGGCCAGCAGGAAGGCCCAGATCCATAGAGCTGTTTGTGTTGCACTGAAATTAGGCATCTCAATTTCTCTGTGGCTCTGGATCCAATCAAAACCACCACAAAAACACCCTAAACAAGGTGTAATTCACCATTAGTTACCATTTAAAGTCTTGTTAATTGCTATGTAATTTTTCTCTGCTGAATTCTCCACCTCTCTCCCTCTTCCATGCATGAGGTGGTGGGTACGTGCCTGTGCACTGCACGTGGGAACAAGTATCAACCAGCAAATTTTAATTTAGTAACTTAATTTGTTAGCTGAGTCCTAAGCACTTCACTGAATTCAACAGAGCTTTCTACTACCTTTATTGGGAAACAAATTGAGCATCCAGATAGTATCAAATCCAATTATTTGTTTGAAAATAATAGAAATTCAGTATTATACATCCATGAGGAAAAGGCTGTGAAAGAAAGACTTCCAGGGAATTTTATTGTAATTGTTGCAGCTTCCGCTGCAGTGAAATGAAGCTGTCGCACAGAGGAAGAACAGCAGCACTCATGCTCCTCAGAGAACCCACTGCACCTGTGTAACTCAGCAGAAACTGGTGCAAGGCACAGCCTGGCACACCACTGGCAAGCAGAGGTGGAGGAAGATGGCAGAGCAATGCCCAGGACTCCACTGCCTGGTCTGCTGTGCAATATGAGTCACAACAGCCCCGAGTTTTACACCTTCTTCTCCAGGACGCAAGGGGCCAGGCTGGAATCCCAAATTAACTGGGAGCACAGAGATTTCCTGCCCACAGCCTGCGTCAGAAGCTGAGAAGGGAGGTGGTACCCAGCCCGCCCCTGCGGCTCTGCCCACAGCCCCTGGGTTTCACCTGCAGAAGGTGAATTTCTGCAAGTAACAGGCTAAACAGGTTTTGCAGCTGCCAGTCAGAGCCTACCCCAGAGGGCTGACCTGGTGGTCCATCTCCAACCTGGTTTTGAACTGTGGGAAAGTTGCCCTGAAACATACACATGTCGGGGGAGAGGGAGAGGACTTACTCCTCCCATCCCCGTCCCCGTGTTGCTGTGTGTTGCACTCAGGCACACTCGCTCAGGCAGACTGCTCTAAAAGATGGCTCGCCTCATTTCCTTCCCCTTGAATGAATTCGCTGGGCCTGGCCCAGCTGCCCTGGAAGCAGTCGAAGACACCATTCTTTCCAATTACAAACAGCAGGAAGGTCTCCCTTAAATTGGAAGACAACAGTTGCATCCCACTCTGGCTATTAAAGGACCAGCATTTGCCATTATCCTCATCTCTCACCCCAAGAATCTTCTGTAAACACCTCACCTGCATAACCTGATCAGTTATTTAAACAGAGAGCAGTTCATATACTCACGGGACAATTAAGGGGATCTTGGGAATTTTCTTGGCAACTTTGAAGATGCCTTTCTCCACAGCGTTTCCTGTGAAGTACACACCGGCCACACTGGTCACCTGGTTCCCAGGGAATTCAAACAGCACCTTCTCCTTGCCATGTCGACTAGCCCAGTGCCAGGCTTGGCCTCCAATGAGCAGCCCTCCTCCCCCCTTTAGAAAGCCAACCAGGTCTTCAGCCTGCGTGCTGTCATAGGCATCTATACAGTACACCCCCAGGGAGGGGCTGAGCTCTGCCCCAGCCTGTACTTTGGTGCCAGCCCTGAGCAGCAGCTGGGAGAGGGAATCCAAATGAGGATGGACTCCAACCAGGGCCTTGGGGGAAGGCTTAAGCCACTCCACAGCATTTCTGAGGAACTGGGAGAACTTGGAGTCCTTCAAGATTCCTTCATGGGAAACAACCACCATCCGACCCTTCCCATACTGTGAAACGGCGATCAGAACCTGCTTCTCAGAGCTCAGAAGCACAGGGTAGGCATCCTCTCCAACAAGTAGCAGCTCACAAGGAACAAAACCACCAGTGAAGTCCCACGGCCCAACACCATCCACTAACAGCTCGTAAGTGGCAGAGGGTTCCATCTTCAGGTCACTCCTATCTGGTGGAGAGAAGACCAACGTTCATTACAGTATGGCTCAGCAATGAAGAACAGCTGTGGCAACCCTGTGGGGTCATTTCTTTGTTGTCTACTAGGAACTCCAAACAAACAGGAATTGTTTACTGGAAGCAGCTTTGAGGACACAACTTTTTCAGGGATTTAGGATTTTTTTTGTTTGCTTATTTGGCTTTGTTGTCACACTATTTGCCATTTAAACAGAAGTGACAAGTATATCAAGATGATGGAGGAAAATAAAGTGACTGTTTCAACAAATTCTGCTATGCATCATGGAGAAGAACAGGGAAATAAAGGTATTCACTTTTCCATTAATATTTATTTGGAGAGGGAGAGTGCCAGAAGCTCCAGGAAGTCTACTAGGAACTTGCCTGGTAGAGGTGGTTTACATGGAAATAGTCAGAAAATGAAAAGACCTTCTCAACACAACACACGGCATAATTCAAACATGCAGTTCACATTTTTCTTCCTAATTGGATACGTACAGGGCTACACACAGTTGCTGCAAGACAGTATTCCAAATTTGTACTGTTCTACCTCTGTTTAGGCACTATAAGCCCTTGCTTAGTATTAGGAGGTGCTGTGAGGGAGAGGAGAGTCAGCAGAAATTATGGAGACAACCAGCTTCCCTGGAATAACTATCAGTTTAAGTCACATAGTACCTAGGAGAGTAGGTCTGGGCACAGGTGATTCATGCCCTAGTTTCCTGATCCGAACTGCTGCGTGATCTCAAGGAATTAATTTCCATTTTCCATAGCTTTGTTTCACCTGTTTTCCCATCTATGAAGTAAGGAGAGTGGTACTGACCTCAATTGCCAAGCCCTCTGAGGTCTATGGGTGAGACATGCTCTGTTTAGGCTCCCTCAGCTTGAAAGTTCAGCAAAATCACCTTCTGCTGAGCTGGGGCTGCTGTGACTGTGCAAAAAGGAAGATTTCGAGCTAGCGAGTATAACCCAGCCCCACCCACTTCCTGACATTCAGGATTCACAAGGCTGACTTGGAGTACATCTACGGCAAGGGAAGGAGCTGCTCTGGGGCTTCTCTGGCAGCATCCTGTGCCAACACTGGAGTGGCATTCTCTGGTCTTCACATACATTTCATATTTGGCTACCCTGAAAGCAAATCCTTGCCATGCAAACACAGGAAAATTGAGAAATCCTGAAGAAGCAGGATTCTTGATTTGGATTTATTTGTCACAAGTCTCAGGTTGCTCAGAAACAGCAACCTGATCACTGACAGTATCATTCCCATTGCTTATCCTCTGGATATACCTGGAAGCTCCCATTTTTCACCCAAACTCTCGTGAGACTCCACTGTTGTTTTATATACAATTTCTGAGCTGAAGCTGCTCATTAACATAGGATAAAAACTACATTGCCCAGTAACTTAGTGCTTGTTTGCTGGCTTAGTCTGAATCCCGGCTTTGAATAAGCCCTACAGTTAAAGGCAAACACAAGATCTAAGTGGTTTAGGTGGTTTGCCAGGAGTAACACAGCTTGGGAAAATACAAAATTTTTTTTCTGGTGGCTTCTGTGGATTTGATACTGATGTACCTATACTGATACACTGATCATGGTGTAGGGGAGAGGAAAATCAGGTAGATAGTTTCAGCAACTTGTACTCTGCCTGAGGACTACCCTGCAGGACTAGGTTTGAAGTAAATGCAGTAAAAACCTACCCTTACTTCTTAGCCCCCATTCTTCTTCTCACCACAGGATTTGAAAGCTAACATCCTAGACTCTCCCTGGCGCTTATCCAGAACAAGGAGTGGCTGTCTTGAGAAGGATTTTAACTCTCTCTTAACTGAACGCCATTATCACCATATAACAGAATTCCCAATTTCTATGTAATCACAATTTCTCTCTTACCATTGTATTAACCATTTCAGTGTGGAGAGAATGAAGGAAGTGTACTCATTAGACCCAGAGCAGACATAATTACAGGCAAACTCCTCTTTCTACAGAGAGAAGGGAGAAGACACAGCAGGGACAGAGAACAAACACCCTTGTCTAACAAGAGTTGCAGGAAGCTGCAGAAGACTGAGCTGTGTGTTTGTCGTGTCAATTAGGAGGAAACAGCGACTAGCTCTGGGCACACGCAGAGGGAAGAGGAAGAGCTTGGCTCCTAGCTGCCTCCCTTCTTAATGCGGAAGTGCAAATTTTCCATGACAGTGTCCGAAACAAGTTGAACACTCTCAATTTCTTGTCTTCCTTCTTGCCCCTTCCACCTCTCACCTCCAGACAGTTCCCACTCCCCACGGAGTTGAGAATATTGAGAGTAGGTACTGGAGCATACATTTATAAATCCTGCCAGATGACTAATTCTCTCCTAGCCATTCCTCTGTCTCTGGAAAAGGGACAAAAACATGCTGAGAAGGTATCGGGGCTTCATTAAATGCAGACTTAAGATTCCATCATCTGCTGTCCAGAAGCCATCACAGCCAGGCAAAAGGAATGTGGTACAAAGGAAGGAATACCCCTTGGTCCACTCAGGAAGAATATCTCTGGGAGACAGGTGCTTTGGGGGTTCTAAGGGTGAATAAGGGAACAGACTTTATATGTCAAGTGCTCAGTCACTTTGGGGTGAGTCCTCAAAAGTCCTTGTAAAGCCTGTGAGGATCTCCATGAGTAAAAGGTATGGGATTGTGCAATATGTGAGAGGAGCAGGACAAAAGGCACAGGACAGCCACTGGGGTGGATCACTTGTTAAGAACACAGGCAACCTAAGTGAGTGAGAGAGACACAATTCCTAGGGATTTGGCTGCTCTTCCTAAATAGGAGGGGACTCTTGGGATTCACAGTCTTTCCTCTCTTTCAGATTTACAGTCTAGCTGTCTGCACAGTAACCCAAGCACCAAGTATGCTGCAAAGTCTGCAGGCAGTAAAGAATCGGTGGCTTCTTGCTTCTTAACATGTTTATCAACAAATTGAACACGGAGAGGAATGCTGACATTCAGCATTTGCTGGAGAGACAAAAGTATTTATATTCATTATGTCTGTTCATCGTCAACAACGTTTTAAACTGAAAGAGGGTAGATTTAGATTGGATATAAGGAAGAAATTTTTTATGATGATGGTAGTGAGACACTGGAATGGATTACCCAGAGAAGCTGTGGATGCCCCATCAGTGCAAGTGTTCAAAGTCAGGTTGGACGGGGCTTTGACTAACCTGACCTAGTGAAAGATGTCCAAGCAGGGCAGGAGGGTTGGACTAGGTGATCACTGAAGGTCCATTCCAACCCAAAGCATTCTGACTCTGTGATTCTATGACTCAGGTGCCGTATAGCACAAATGCAAATTTAACATACATAAAAACTGCAAGTGTACTTCAAAATTCTATGGCATATTCTTGTAAAGAAAGCCAGTGTCTACACTGCAAGAGTAAGTGGCCTCTAGAGCTGGCTTACGTATACAAGTGAGAGCCTGGGCTGATGTTACAGCAGTAATGTGCTCAGGCTCTGTCCTGCCGGAGGATCAGGAACTCTGTTTTAGCCAGTGTGTGCTCACATATGAAGAGCATCCAGGGTAACTGTGAGGCTTGATCACTTGAGAATGGGCTCAAATTTGTGTTAACCTGAAGACGAAGACAACAACTCTCAGGACTGAACATCTCCGGTATGTTCTGCATGCTTCCCCACCCTTTTCAACACCTGTGAAAGCATAAGCACCATGAAGCCACCAGTGGGGTAGGCTAAAGCAGAAACCCATGAAATTTAAAGATCAAGCAATGTGCAAGAAGGGTGGTGAGATGCAGCAATAAATTCAGGTGCAATGGATTGCATGTGAAAGAGAATACAACACTTAAACTTGGACTACCACCTTTCTTAAAGAACTGCTGCAAACTATGGTAAAAGAAGGCACCTAGTGCAGATCACAGAATCACAGAATATCTCGAGTTGGAAGGGATCCATAAGGATCATGGAGTCAAACTCCCTGCTCCTCGCAGGACTACCTAAAACTAAACCGTATAACTAAGAGCATCATCCAGATGCTTCGTGAACTCCAACAGGCTTGGTGCTATGACCACTTCCCTGGCGAGCCTGGTCCAGTGACCGACTACCCTGTCAGTAGAGAACCTTTTCCTAGTGTCCAATCTGAACTTCCTGTGATACAGCTGGAGAAGTAGGAGGCAGGCAAGCAAGAAAGCTTGCATGAGAAAGACAAAGTTAGAAAAAAATACATCGAAAAAAGCCTTTCTAATGTTACGTAACAAAAGTCAAAGAAACAAAGCTAAATAAATCAAAGGGAAATAGAGCCAGAGAAGAAGTAGATTAGGTTGTAAAATGAATGACAACTCTAAAATTACAAAGAAAAGCTAGATGCACCAAGAGCAACTCACAAAAAGCTCTAATAGTGCATACCTTCCAAAGCTGGCTGTTGATAAAAACCAGGTAGGGAAAAAATGTCATCCATATAGATTGACCGAATCAGATTATCAAATCCATCTTAGGTCAAGAAAGCAATTACCAAAGGAAGTTACTGTATTTTTTATATATATATATATATATTTTTTTTTTACAATTACAGTGCTAAGAGTTATTAGAAAACAGACTGAAAACAGATAAAAACTAAAAAAAAAACCCAAAACCCATTTCTAGTAAAAGTGCAGCAGAATCAATCAGGCAATTACCGTCTGTAATTACTGTTATTGGTGTTATTTTCACGTGGCACTTTACAGCAGTATATTATAAAACCACGGCAATTTCCAAGCCTAGTAAAATGCTGCTGTGTTTTGGGGAAAAAAACAGGAATTGCCCATCCTTCCTGGTGGTGTTAATATGCACACATTAGGGTGTATTTACTGGCTAACAGGATGCAAAGAAATAGAAAACTTGAATGTCTAAACATACATCTGTCCAGCAATCTTAGGCAAGGCAAGGAAAAAACAAAATGAAAGCAGCTGCTGACATCTGCCTGGGTATTTTAAAATAATTCTGCATTTGGAAAGATAATTAATATCGTAATTAAAATTAATTTTACTAACTTCCCATGAACTGAAAGCAGGCTGATGGGCTATGATCAGTACAGGGATACACTGAATCAGAAGAGATGTCTATATAAAAAAGTGCTGTTTAGCGTTTTTAAAAATCTTCATCTGTGATCTAAAAGGGACAGCATACGTCACATAAATGAAATTACCAAATAAGAGAAAGCAGTGTGCAGAAGCACAGGAGAAGAAATCATAACCTTACTAGAAAATAATCTTAAAAACCTGAGAACTTACCTAAATGCAAGTCCTATGGCCTGCAGTTTTAGAAGAGTGTTGACATCTGTTGGTGAACAAGGAGAAAAGCAGCTCAGAAATCTCCAAGAACTGCAGATATGAGCCCTTTTCCATGGAGGGGCTGAGTCTCATTTGCATGCCTGCTGTGTAACAGCTCAGATCATTTCCCTTTAAATGTTGCTAGGTTTAAAAGCAGGGGATGAGTGTAACACCACTGTTTTCATTTGAAAAGGAACAGAGAAGTGGTCTAATGCTCTCTGCATGTGGGCCATGCCAATCTGCTATAGTCTGCAGGGATGTGGTAAAGGATAAGGAAAACCAACAACTTTATCTCTTCTAAACTAAAAGAACAGCACAGGACTTGTTTTGCTATATACTGCCGGGGAGCAAGGGAAAGCAGGGATGCTGGGACAGCTCACAGAAGCTGAGAATGAAGAACAGGCAGGGTGTAACTCAGGTGGCAGGCAGCGGCTGACATCCGTAATGGCCTATCACAGACACGTCACACAAACTAACAGTGTAGGGTTAGACTGATGAGGGTTTGTGCCCTACTGTGGACTTCAAGGGTAGCACCGCTTATTGCAACAAAAAAATGTGCAATTCACATAAACCGAACATTGCTTCCTCCTTACCATGCACCATTATATTTTATAATGCAACGAGCAGAAGAATTATGAGCTATCCCTGATCTCTTAAATCATATTCTTTTTCAACTCGGTGTAAGTAAGTGTGACACACCAAGAGAGGAGCATCTGGGATTTCTTTTGGATTCTGAGACTAACGAAGCAATCAGTAAGAGGAAATGTATGCCAAGTAAAAAAAAGTAACAAGTTGGCTTAGTTCTTCGTTACTGCAGCTAGATAGATATTTACAATCGATCGGTGTTTCAAGGCCTTTTTTCAAATAACATGGGTGCACAAATTATCGCTCTCACTCATGTCCTAGGAGCTATCCCTCTGGTATTAGTTTCCCCAGGAATGTCCTCACCATACTTGAGCCGCGCTGGGTAGAATCGTGTCTTCCCTGGCAGCTGTCATCAGGGGCATCCCTGCTGATGGCCGGGCTGTCGGTCCACCTGCTAGCTGGTGGGGAGTCCGAGTCGACACAAGACCTGCATTTCTCACTTTTTATCCCTGTTCATGTGAATCTGTGGTGCCAGCTTGATCCACGCAACTGGGAAAGTGAACCTCCAGGCCACAGCCTGTCATGGTGGGGCTTTGGTCAACCTACACAGTGTACTGACTTGAGCTATGACATACCTGGGAAGTTGACCCTTTGACAGTACCCCAAACGGCCTTCCTTCTTGATGGGTTAGGCCACCTGGCAGCACCTGTCAATAAAGCTACAGCTGAGCTGTGTTGCCCTACACCACCTTTTATGGTTTACATCCAAACCTTGTTATCTCTAGCAAGTCTTTATATAAATCTATTCATGAATCTACCATGTTGTAGACCAGTTTTAGATAGGCTTCATGTCCTGAGAGGCTGTTCCAGACTCTTGCTGCAATTAGTTGTTTTTCAGGACATTTTACTGCCCAGGCTATTCTCTGTTATTTTAGGCAATCATCTCACTTGCCTTTTGCTTTGCCTGAAAGCTATTGCCAAAATTTCCGTTTTCACCTCTCCTAAGTGTACCCATCAAGTTCTGAAATCTTTCCTTTGTATTCTCCCCACCCTGCTTAGTTACTGTCTTTAGTTTCAAAATTGTCTCTACTGTCTGTCTCCTGAAAACAGGCCTGACATGACATTAAGGCTCCTTTCCAATGCTGAGGTACTGTAAACATGCCTTAAAAGAGGCTTAAAAGACAGAGGAGACTCTTCTGACCTGCCTTCCACACATACATACCCTAGCGAAAGCATTATGGCACTGACATCACCTAAAACACTCACTGCCTTTTTTCTACTATCTCTCCCTCCTTTTCCATAAAGCCCTCCATATACAGCCCACTTTCAGCTTTTGTCTGTTGCACCCTAAGGGAGGCCCTTAAACAATAACTAAGCAGTCTTTGAAAAGTTACTAAGGGGCATAGCCTGCAGTACAGGGTTTAAATTACTTATGTAAGAGTTTGCACTGCTAAGCTGAAAACAGGGGAATGGCTGAAAATACACGAGATACCTAACATCTGTAAGAGATCTCCACTAAAAGATCTCCTTTCCTTTTTACTATTTATCACCTTCCTAAACTTGGTTCTAGCACGCTTGGCAGTTGTACCTAATCTGGCACCATTTCTACATACCGCAATTTTTAAATGCTGGATTTTGAAGTCTACAACATACAGCTGAAAAAGTCCCAAACAGAAACTTCATTGCCAAACATAAGGCAGATGACCAGCAAAAACTTATTTTAAACCAACATATAGTTGGTTTATTATTAGAAAATCTAGGTGGAAAGGTCAGACCTGATGAACTGGCAATGCAGACAACTTGTGTGTTAGTGCTGACTGGAGAATGTAAATTCAGTACCATACAGACTCAGTCAGGAGACAGGTGAAGTATCTCCCATGTTTTTGCTGTGCCTCCCCTAACCAGACCTGCTAGACCCGAATCAGCTTAGATGCTCCCGTGTTACTCAGCGTATCAAGGTCTATGCACAGAACCAGATTTGTGCCTCCTACAGATTTTATCTGCTACCAAATAAGTCATCCATGTTAAATTGCAAACTGACAGCAGCTAGAAGCTTCTAGACCAAATTCACCCAGAAACCACAATTGTTTCTTTCCCTCTCCATCTTCCTCCTCCTTAGTCCATTTGAAAGTCCACTGAAGGGCGTTTGCTTGGGGTTGAAAAGCATGCTCTTTTTCAGGAGAAACCTGTAGATTTTGTAGTTTACACCCACCTGCTGAAGTAACTACAGGTTCTTTATTTAGGCTCTTTTGCTGCTGCTTTCCTTTGGCATCAGCAGAGCCATCCTACAGCTGCTGGAGTCATTGTGCACTGTGCACAGCTGCAGCTTTATACAGGCACAGAACAACTCCAGGTTGCATGCAGAGTGAGGACAGATGCAACACGCATACTCACAGAGCCATCTCACATACTGCTGCCAAACCTTCTGCAGCCCTTCCAGAAGGAAGGGCTGAAATTAGGAGGCCTGCATTGCACGGGCCCATGCCCTGACACGGCAAGGAGGTTTGGAAAAGCACCTCCGGAAACACTCAGCACCAGCCTGTGAACCTCTTTCCTTTTACCTTCAGTGACCGGTTTTGCTACGGAAGGATCAAACATCAGGCTGGATGCAAAAGCAGAAGGCGCACAAGCAAGCGCCTGCCTTTCCCTCAGCCGGCCGGTGGGGGTGTGCGCGATCCGGCCGCGACTCCGCACCCCCAGCGCTTTTATGGAGCCGAGGGCGCAAAGGAGGGACTGCGGCAGGCTGGCAGGAGAGGCTGCTGTGCGGCAGCGGCCCAGCGCCCGTCGGGAAAGCGGGAGGAGAGAAGGGAAAGGAGGGTGCAGGAGGGAGCCGCGGGGGCGCGCCGGCCGAGGCGGGGAGCGCGCAGGGCTGCGCGGGGCCGGGGAGCTGGTGTTCAGGGCTTGGGATGGAAGCTGAGCGCGTTTAACACTTCTGCTTGAGTTATTTATGCCCGAAATGATTGACAAGGTCCTGGTCCGATTTTCTGTCATTGGAAGTTGCAAATGATTTGGCCAAAAGGCGCATACAGCCTGTGAGGTTTGTACAGATGCCGAGTAAGCCCAGAACCTAGTCTGCAAATTCATCTACACTTGCACTAATGCCCTTCATATTCAGAAAGGTTATCTCTTTTTATTGATGCAGCCCCGAATATTCCCACAGCAGGTCGAGGCACAAAACGGTGCTACTTACCCCGACGGATTCGGACAGGCAACCCACAGAGCTTACACTCTGTGCCCTAAGCACGTCTCTACCCTTCCTGGCCCAGGGAAAGAAACCGTTTTCAAGCCCGTGGTTTCTAAGGGGATCCCCAGGCCGGCAAGCCACGGGATGCCCAGGCTCCCTGGGCTGCAGGCTCGCTGCTGGCGCGTTGCTTTCTACGACCTTTCCTCTAATCGCCCACAAGTGCGTGGTGGGCGAAAACAAGCCCACGCATCTGCAAAGGACGGACAATACTGAGGTGGCAGGAGGGTTAGTTAAGCGCAGCTTAAAGAGTAAAACTTGGGCAGGTCAGAGCGCAGCGGCTCCTCCTCGCGGCCGGGCCGGGCCGCCCTGCACCCCCTGCGAGAGGTGGGCGCACCTGCCCCGCGCGCCCAGCGCTGCACAAGCGGGCCCTCCCTTCCCTAACGAATAAAGTCCTCTTCCTCCTCCTCCTCCTCCTCCTCCTCCTCCCCCTCCCCGGCCGTGTAACGCTGCCGGGCGGCTGCCTTCCCCCCGCCCCGCTGGCCATGGCCTCCCCGCCCCCAGGGGCGATGCGCACTTTCAGCCCGGCCCCTGGCACGGCCGGGTGCTTTGCGGCAGCCCGGCTGCCTCTCTAGAAACTTCTCGGTCCCTCCCTCTCCCTCCCCTTCCTCCTCCCAGCCGAGCGGGGGCCGGCGCTGCGGCGAAGGCAGGAGGGAAGGAGGCGTGCGGCGCCCGCCTGCCCGCGCTGCTCGGAGCCGGAGGCGCAGCGAGTCGCTGGCCGCAGCCCGGCGGGAGCCCGGTGCCGACCCCAGCCCCAGCCCCGCGAGGCGGCCCTTCCCTGCGCAGCGGTGGCAGCGGCAGGCGGGATGACGGCGGAGGAGATGAAAACGGATGGGGCTCCCTTGGAGGGGACGGACATCACCCCCAAGCAGGATGAGGGCGTCCTCAAGGTACCCGGCGGCTGCGGGTGGCCGCTCCCCCTCCCCATCCGCTCGCAGTGACTCGGGGGCTGGCGCAGGGGGGGAGCGGCCCGGTCCCTCCTCGCCTGCGAGCGGGCGCTCCCCGAGCGCCCTGCCCCCGCCTGGGCCCGTGTTGTCCCCAGAGGGGAAGGGGACAAGGCCGTCACGCCGCCGCCCGCCGGGCTTGCGCTGCCCTGGCGATTAAACACGAGCGGCGGCGCGCGGGGAGGGCGGGAGGCTGCCGCGCACGCGCTGCCCGCCCGCGGGGGCTCCCACGCGGCGGTGGCGCGGGGCGGCCGGCAGCTCCGCATCCCCCCGCCCCGGCGAGACGGGGCCCGGGCCGCTCGCTGGGAACCTCCGGTGTTACGGGGGGCTGCGGCGTGGGGGGGGAAGAGGCGTTTCTCGCTGCCTTTGGGCTTTTCCCCGGGGCTGGGGTGGGCGGGGTGGGCGGGTGGGGGCTCTCCGCCCGGCTCGCAGGGAGCGGCTCTGCCCTCATGGCTTGTTTTTTTTTTGGGGGGGGGGTGTCCGGGTCCGCCCCCGCCCCCCAGCACGTGTTCGGGGACTGGGAATTAAAGATGGTGCCTCAGCAGGGCACGTGCTTTTCGCGTATGTCCGTAGCCGGCGCGGAGCGGTGCCTCAGGTGCTGGAAACGGGGCTCTCCATCTTGATACGAGCAGCCTCTCAGACCTGAGATGGTGCGTTGTACACGTGGGCCTGATGTAAACGCGGCCGGGAGGCGGAGAGGCTGCCGCTTGGTTCGGCTTCAGTGGGAAAACGAGCCATGAGCAAGCTGCAGGTGAGGTCGTAGGTAGAGCTGGCCGCAGGGCTCGCTGCGGTTTGTGCCGTGTGTGGGGAGCGCCGGCAGTCCGGCTTCTCCCCTTTGTACGGGGAGGTCAGTTAATAAGGGTGGCAGAATTTATACCATGAGAGGGAGTGGCACTAACTTCCTCTGTCAGATATTTCCTATTTCCATATCTCTAGAAACTTCGTTAGTCTGTCTTAAAAACTTCTAACAATCACTGGAAGCATTTTTAAATAGCAGTGAAATTTCAGAGTTACGGGGTTTGGGAGAAGAAAAGCAGCACCACAGCAAAGACAAAATTCTGTTTTTAACCTTTAGAGCCTTCTGGCTTTAAATTCTGGGTTTGTCATAGAGGCACTGTCTCCGGTTCAGGAAGGATATCAGGGACCAGACTGAAGATGGCGAGGTTGGCTTCTATACTCTGCTTTTCCATGTTTCCTGCTAACGTGCTTTGGTGAGAATTTCTATTTTTCACATGTAGCACAGTATCAGGTTAGAGTTCTCATTCGCATGGCTGCCCAGGAAGCTGCCTGCCATTGTCTTGCATCTCAGATCCCTGAGCATGGTAAAAGGCAGTGAGTGTCTGCCTACTCCATGCAGCACCCACCTTTTGATGATGGAGAAGCAGCAGGTTTTGTTTATTTGGGTTTTTGGGTTTTTTTTTTTTAGGAGAGGAGGAGAAAATTCTGGCAAAAGAACTGAGGTTGTGAAAACCTCAAAAAATGTGGGATTGTGAATTGATAAGGCAAAAGACTGTAGAGGTCATGCAGACCAGCCTTCATGGGTTTTATTTTTCTAGTAATTGTCAGAGTGCAGAATACACCCGCTAAAATCCAGGGTCTAACTCTGAACTAGTCTACATCAATTTTGTACTCGTATCATTGCACTGATTCCAGGAGAGTGGTTTTTTATTTGTTCATTAGCTTTATATCAGAATAGTATCCAGAGGCTTTTAACCTGGTAATGCTGATGGTACTTGCACTATTTCTAGTCTAAGTATTTAAGTTTAGAAATAGAAATATTTTCAGTCACAATATGAACAGAAAAATCAGAGTTTCTCCACCTGAAGGGGAAACGTAAACCTTACGGAAAATAGGGTTGCCATATTAAGTATATGAAAAAAGTGAAACATGAGTCTCTTGAAAATTAAGTAAGTGCAAAAGAATAGTATTGCTCAAATACTGAAAAGGAGATTTTTGTTACTTTTGTGTTGGGTAACTTGGTATGACACTACAAGAATGTGGCATGTGAAAAGCTTGGTAAATTTCCATTAAATGCAGTTGTTATTTCAAAGTGTCTTCAGATTGGCTGCTTTAAAATTACTAGTTTGGATCCACTTTTTACATATATATATCTAAGCATGATGTTGTTTATGTTGGTTACCAGATTTATGTTGTTTTCATATGTCTCTGTTCCCTTATTTCTGTGAGAGTGGTTGCCTGAATTTTTGCCTTCCTTTGGGGAGAAATCAGTAGATTAGTTCTATAATGCTAATAACTGCTGTAGCATTGAGGTGGTGCAGGGTAAGGGGATGGTGTGCTGCCTGAGGTCAGGCATCCATTTTCACACTGAGCATTTTCTCCCCAGGAAACTGAGCAGGTAGTATCTTTTCCTGAGTTTTGTGGGTTTGGTTTTGTTTTTTTTTTTTAATAGATTGTATTTTTATTTTTTTTTGTGCATCAGTGAGGTGCTTTCAGCTTGTTAAGAGTCTGACAGAAGCTGTCCACATTGCCTTGGCTTTGGGTTGAGGGTGCTGGCATTTCGGTTGTATAGTCAGGTGCAGGGATGGTGGGAGGCGAAGGAGGAGATTGACAGTGGTTGGTTGCAAGAAGTTGAAACTTGGGAAGGAGACTCCCAAGGGTCTGTTTCCTTCAGTGAAAAACATGATTGGTATAGAAGCATGATGTTTTTATAGCTTCTCTTTAAAGGTGGGACACCAATCCATACTTCTGTATAACTGCCCTTGAACAAATGTTTATCTTGTATGAACAGTATGTTTTCCAGGTCTCTCTGAGTGTAAACCAATAGGTGCCCCTGTGGTTCCCTTCTGGCTAGCTACAGTAATGCAGAGCTTTGGCTTGGAGATGGATGATTTCCATCAGTATTGCAGAAAACTCAAATTTGAACTTCAGGAATCCTGTTACGGGCAAGACTTCATATCCTTGCCTTACGAGATATGTCAGTGTTATTTCCTATTTCTGTATACATTTCAAATGAACACCAGAGATTGGCCAGTCTTGTGTTTTGTATCGTATAGGTTTAGTTGATACTGTCTTGCTAGCCAGGCTGGGGAACCTCTTGAGAAGAAAATAAAATCCTTGCAGCTGTATGTGAAATTGAGGTGCTGGCAATCCGTGTCAGAGTTGTGGGTAGACAATACAGTATAATAATTCCTAAGTGTTACTGTGTTGGCTGCTAGAACTAACTCGCATTGGGGCGAGATTCTGTTAACCTTTGTTAAACTGTCTGGTTTAACTTGAGTAATCTCAGATAATGTTAGTACAGACTTTGCATGGAAAGAACCAGCTTGTTTTCTTGTTTAAATGCTTTGCCTAGAACACTGAACTCAACGGTAATAATAGAGTGGTGGTGAGGCAAGTACTTGAATAAAGCAAAAAAAAAAAACCCTGCCTAATGCTTTACCTGATGTAGTTTCAAGAACATTTAAAATCTTGTCGAGGAAAGGTAAGTGACATCGCTAACTATAGATGCAGAGACCTATAAGCTGGTGCCAACTGTTGCCAGTTAAGTTCTCGTATCACAGCGGAGCCATCTTGAGGTTCCTGCATTTGCAACACTGCTAATCTGTAGGCAGAACAGTCAATCCATTTCCAGATAACTTAAGTAAACCTGCAAATAACGCATGCATCTAAGTAAATGGAATTAATATCCAATAGGCAGATGTAGTATTTATCATCTTAACATTGCTTACTGCTTTTTTCAGGTTGTCAAGAGAGAAGGCAGTGGGACAGAGTCTCCGATGATAGGTGATAAAGTGACCGTCCATTACACAGGATGGCTTCTTGATGGCACAAAATTTGACTCCAGTCTGGACAGGAAAGACAAATTTTCATTTGACTTGGGGAAAGGTAATATCTTGTGTTTGGTATTGATCAGTTCTGTAATAATTGAGATGGGATTTCCTTGCACGTGTGGCTTCTTTGCAAGTTAAAGTTGCTATTTAAACTTGTTTTCAGAGCTGAAGGTTTATTCTTTTAGAATGGCACAATTGGAACGGGTTTGATGAGGCCTGCTAAAGAATTCACAGGCCTCAGACAAAGCACTCCAGGGGGGCAAATTTGCCCTGAAGGTAATGATAAAGAGTAGTTAAATAGCCAGAATATGCATTTTGTTGATTGTTTTTTTGGCAGAAGACTCAAAATTCGGGAGTACTTAGTTGTGACCAGATACTGGGACAGGGTGCATGGGGGCGGCTGTCAACTGCAGCGTGATGAAACATACTCTCTTTTTCCCTGAAGTGCCCATATTCACCCAAATACAAATCTTGAAGCAGTGCATCACTTCGTTATCAAAAGCCTTCATTTTTTGAATGCAAAAATCCAAACATCCTTGTTCCAGCAAATATTATTACTCAGTCTGAGTTTTTCCTTGGCAGTTCCTTACCTGCTGCTTTTTTATTTTGGAGATAAATTCTGCAGTGTACTGACATTTGAGATGGTATGAAGTGTACCTATTAATACAAGACTAATAGAAAGGCTGCTTGATTGAGTTGAAAGGAGCAACAAGTAGGAGAGCTTGAGTAAGAGAGAGAAATCTGTTACTTGAGGTTCCAGCTTCTGCTCACTTTCGGATTTAGGAGTACTGCTACTCCTACTTTCCTCCCCCTTTCTGTTACAAGTGCATGTAACTTTTAGTTACCACTCGTGCTACTTTTTGCCAACTGATAAAGTACAGAGAGAAAAGGCTGTTGTTTTGGATTGTTTTCAAAATACAAGCAGGCAGTCTCTCACCCTAAGACCTTCCTCTTCGAAGAGTTTATTGTTATGTCCTCTCACTTGAGATTGTGCCAAGTGCTTCAGCTCGTGTCTGTGTTCAGATGACTTGTATCCTCTGTAGGCAAGGAAATAAGGGGAGGAAAAGAATCGCTACACCTAGAATGAAGAAGTTGAGCCAAATTTGGGTCCCCAGGTAACGATAATCTGATTAGGGTTAAAACTGATGTACATAAATGATGTACACTGATGTACACAAGTGTCTCAGTATTTCTGCTCTGTCTTAGCTGTTGTATACTAAAAGTTATGATGCTTAGTTTCACAGCTGATCATGTCTTTCATGTATGCCTAAGAATCATGTGATTGAAATTTGACTTGCATAGGTGAGGTGATCAAAGCATGGGACATTGCTGTGGCAACTATGAAGGTTGGTGAAATCTGTCGGATTACATGTAAACCAGAATATGCCTATGGCTCAGCTGGGAGCCCCCCAAAGATACCTCCCAATGCTACTCTGATTTTTGAGGTAAGTGAGAGACGGTCACTAAGATGGTACGCTTGAAAAACAATTAAAAAATCATATTTCACTGTAGAAAATGTGATGTAATATCCTTTCAAAACAAGAATGTTAAGTTTTCTAAAGAGAAAAATATGGTCAGTTAGGGTAGTGTGGGCAAAGCATAGACTTCTAGTCTGGCTGCTACTGATCTGCAGTGGCTCAGGTTCCCTTATTTTGGAGTTTTTAAAATACTTGAATGTTTTCCAGTGTTCATAGTTTTAATTTTACAGTTAAGGAATGGTTCACTGTAGGTGAGTGCAGGTTGAGGGGACGGGGCAGGGGAGGCAGGACTGTCTCAGTGGTGGACTCTGAAGGAGTTGAAGAAATGAAATCTTTAATCCTCTTTCCACTTCATAAGACTCAAAGTGATGATACTTACGTTAAATATTATAAAGTTTTCAACAACAGAAAGAGCAAGTAATGTCCTCAGTAATATATTTTTCATACTTTTTAATGTTTTCTTTGCAACATCAGCACATTCTTTTATGAGCTGTTTGGAGGAGAAAAGAGTTAATTACCCCATATAAACTGCTAGAATATAAAGTGTATTTGAATGGCTCTGCAACTATGAGCTGTTTTCTGTAGAGCTGAGCATTTTAAATAAGCCTTAAAGCACCATAAGAAAGGTTTGGATTCAGGTTGCTTGTTGAATACCAAAGTCTGTCTGTAGATCCAGGCTACATTGGTCAGTCTTACCATCATAGGAAGCCGTTTGTACACACTTGGTCCCTGTGACAGATTCAGCAGTCTTGAGTTTGGTATCTGGGTAATGCTGGTTTTACAGTTCATGTGGACAGTTGGTCTCCTCTTAGTGAGCCTGGAGCCAATCAGCCTGGGTATTTCTTAACCTTACCAGCAGAGGACAGAATTTGTTTCCTAGTGATCTTTAAGGCATCTTCCCCTCCTCCCCTTCCCAAAAGGGGGTGGAAATAGCAGCTGTCTCTTGTATTACTTCAGTAGTGAGAGTAGTTGCTCAGAATGCTGAGACTTGTGTTTGATTTTTCCATAGAGGGTGATATTAAAGCTGTTCCTGGAGCATGCCATGACAAACAGTGTTTTGAGAGGATATATTTTTCTTACTGTCAAAACAGTTCAATTTTCCAATAAATACTTTAAAATCAATTGCATCTGAGAGAAGGCAGGTGGACTCTTTTTAAATGTGATTTTTAAAACTACTTTGCTCTAAAATACTTAATCAATGGAATGGACTCCTGTGTTGGGGGCATAAGGAAAGTTTTTAAGCTCTGATGATTGCTCCAAGATGTAATGTTTTATCTAATACGTGAGAAAGGTAAAAACAGCTCATGGAGTAGGGACTGAAAGCCTGTTTAGATTTTAATGGAAACAATGGGCATCTGTTAAGAAGGGTAAATTAAACATAGCTGGATATTGTACTTGTATTACATTTGGATAGTGTACTTGTATTTCTTTTTCCCATGAACTTCTGAGTAATAGCATTAAAGATTTATTTCATACGGAAGGATTTAAAAAATACTGCCATCAGGTAGTATCGCAGGCCACTAAGGGATGAGAACTTGAGTACATCAAAAATTAGTGCCATTATTTCTGCAGTTGACTGTTGAAAAATAATATCTTGTAAAGCTGTTCCTAAACAGCATTTTTTTTAGTATATAAATCTGAAGATACTCATGGCTTATTTATATTGGATCAAACTATGCATGCTGGAATGCTGTGTGCTTTGCACAAATGCAAGTGATACTAAGTGTAATACATGGCAGGGTTGAAGAGGGAGATAAAAACACTAACACGATGATTCAAATGCAAACTCCAATTTTTTTTTTTCCCCCTACCCCTCCACCTTTTTCTGCTCACTTCATTTTGGTTGAGGGAAAGGAAAAAACAAACAAGAACTTCAGTGTAGCAATTGTTGAAGATGTTAGTTAAGCTTCTCTGCTTCTCTTTCCATGCACGATATTTCAAAACTCAAGACCTTCTACCTTGGCAGCATAATAAAGCATTCTTAAGAGCTTAGCACTAATATACGGGATGCTACATTGTTGTCCTGCAACAAGAGATAATACCTAACCTTTTGATAAATAAAAGCACTAACTGCAAGACAGGATTTGTTTCATCAGAGTACCACTGAGTCTGTCTGATACAATCATCCAGATTCTTCACTTCCCACTAGGTTTTTCTTAATCATAGAATTGTAGAATGGTTTGGGTTGGAAGGGATCTTAAAGATCATCTAGTTCCAACCCCCCTGCCACAGGCAGGGACACCTTTCCACTAGACCAGCTTGCTCAAAGCCTCATCCAACCTGGCCTTGAACACTGCCAGGGAAGGGGCAGCCACGTCTCCTCTGGGCAACCTGTTCCAGTGTCTCACCACCCTCACAGTAAAGAATTTCTTCCTAATATCTAATCTAAATCTACCCTCTTTCAGTTTAAAACCATTACCCCTCATCCTGTCACTCCTTGCCCTTGTAAAAAGCCCCTCTCCAGCTTTTCTGTAGGCCCCCTTCAGGTACTGGAAGGCTGCTATAAAGTCTCCCCAGAGCCTTCTCTTCTTCAGGCTGAACAGCCCCAACTCTCTCAGCCTGTCTTCATAGGAGAGGTGCTCCAGCCCTCTGATCATCTTCGTGGCCCTCCTCTGGACTCGTTCCAACAGCTCCATGTCCTTCTTATGCTGGGGGCCCCAGAACTGAACGCAGTACTCCAGGTGGTGTCTCAACAAGAGCAGTGTAGAGGGGGAGAATCACCTCCCTCGACCTGCTCGCCATGCTTCTTTTGCTGCAGCCCAGGATACGTCTGGTTTTCTGGGCTGCAAGCGCACATTGCCGGCTCATGCTGAGCTTCTCATCAACCATCACCCCCAAGTCCTTCTCCTCAGGGCTGCTCTCAATCCATTCTCTGCTCAGCCTGTATTTGTGCTTGGGATTGCCCTGACCCACATGCAGGACCTTGCACTTGGCCTTGTTGAATTTCATGTGGTTCTCACAGGCCCACCTCTCAAGCCTGTCAAGGTCCCTCTGGATGGCATCCCTTCCCTCCAGCATGTCGACCGCACCACACAGCTTGGTGTTGTTGGCAAACTTGCTGAGGGCGCACTCAATCCCACTGTCCGTGGCTGACAACGATGTTAAAACAGCACCGATCTGACCCTTGGGGAACATCACTTGTCACTGGTCTCCACTTGGACATGGAGCTGTTGACCGCAACTCTTTGAGTTTGGCCATCCAGCCAATTCCTTATCCACCGAGTGGTCCATCCGTCAAGTCCATGTCTCTCCAATTTAGAGACAAGGATGTCATGCGGGACAGTGTCAAATGCTTTGCACAAGTTCAGGTAGATGACATCAGTTGCTGTTCCCTTACCCACCAACATTGTCACCCCATCGTAGACAGCCACCACATTTGTCAGGCTCGATTTGCCTTTAGAGAAGCCATGTTGGCTGTCACCAGTTACCTCCTTATTTTCGGTGTGCTTCAGTATAGTTCCCAGGAGGATCTGCTCCATGATCTTGCCAGGCACAGAGGTGAGACTGACTGGCCTGTAGTTCCCTGGGTCTTCCTTTTTATCCTTTTTAAAAATGGGGGTTATATTTCCTCTTTTTCAGTCAGTGGGAACTTCACCAGACTGCCACGACTTCTCAAAAATGATGGATAGCAGCTTAGCAACTTCATCCGCCAGTTCCCTCAGGACCCATGGGTGCACCTCATCAGGTCCCATGGACTTGCCAGGTTCCTTAGATGGTCTCAAACCTGATCTTCTCCTACAGTGGGCAGTTCTTCATTCTCCCAGTCCCTGCCTCTGCCTTCTGCGACTTGGGCAGTGTGGCTAGAGCATTTGCTGTTAAAGACTGAGGCAAAGAAGTTGTTGAGTACCTCAGCCTTCTCCATATCCCAGATAACCAGGTCTCCCGTTTCCTTCTGGAGAGGGCCCACATTTTCCCTAGTCTTCCTTTTATCACTGACATACCTATAGAAGCATTTCTTGTTGTCCTTGACATCGTTGGCCAGATTTAATTCTCCTAGGGCTTTAGCTTTCCTAACCTGGTCCCTGGCTGCTTGGGCAATTTCCCTGTATTCCTCCCAGGCTACCTGCCCTTGCTTCCACCCTCTGTAGGCTTCCTTCTTGTGCCTGAGTTTATTCAGGAGCTCCTTGTTCATCCATGCAGGCCTCCAGGTGTTTTTGCTAGACTTCTCTTTGTTGGGAGGCATCACTCCTGAGCCTGGAGGAGGTGGTCCTTGAATACTAACCAGCTTTCTTGGGCCCCTCTTCCCTCCAGGGCTTTATCCCAAGGGACTCTCCCAAGCAGGTCCCTGAAGAGGCCAAAGTCTGCTTTCCTGAAGTCCGGGGTAGTGAGCTGGCTGTGCGCCCTCCTCACTGCCCTAAGGATCTTGAACATGGCACCTCTCCTCATCAGCTCTTCTATCACTTGTGTGCCCAGGTGGCCAAGAAGGCCAATGGCATCCTGGCCTCTATTAATAGTGTAGCCAACGATGAGGAACGGCTGAGGGAGCTGGGGTTGTTTAGCCTGGAGAAGAGGAGGCTCAGAGGTGACCTTATTGCAGTCTACAACTACCTGAAGGGAGGCTGTAGTGGGGTGGGAGTCGGCCTCTTCTCCCAGGCAACTAGCGATAGGACAAGAGGACATAGCCTCAAGCTTCACCAGGGGAGGTTCAGGTTGAACATTAGGAAGCATTTCTTCTCAGAAGGGATCATTAGACATTGGAATGGGCTGCCCAGGGAGGTGGTGGAGTCACCATCTCTGGATGCGTTTAAGAAAAGACTGGACATGGCACTTAGTGCCATGGTCTAGTTGACATGGCGGTGTCAGGGCAATGGTTGGACTCGATGATCCCAGAGGTCTCTTCCAACCTGATTGATTCTGTGAGAAGGAGGTTATCAGTGCATTCAAGGAACTTCCTGGATTACTTATGCCCTGCTGTGTTGTCCCTCTAACAGATACTGGGGTGGTTGAAGTCCCCCAGGAGGACCGGGGCTTTTGAACGCGAGGCTACTCCTGTTTGTCTATAGAGGGCCTCATCTGCTCGGTCTTTCAGGTAGGGTGGCCTGTAGCAGACACCCACTATAGTGTCTCCCATCCCTGCCTTCCCTTTAATCCTGACCCATAAGCTCTCCGTAGGCTCCCTCTCCATCTCCAGGCAGAGCTCCATGCGCTCCAGCTGGTCATTGACATAGAGGGCAGCAACCCGTCCTCGTCTCCCCGTCTGTCCTTCCTAAAGAGCCTCTATGCTTACATTCCAAAACTCCAGTCATAGGAGCCGTCCCACCAGGTGTCCCACCACATCTCGTGATGTCAATAAGATCATACTCCTGCAGGTATGCACACATCTCTATCTCCTCTAGTTTATTCCCCATGCTCCCATGCCTTTGGATAGAGGCACGTAAGGCCCCCGATGAAGCTGACTTACTGGCTGGAATTCCTTTGTGCTGCTCTGCAGGCGTTCTCCTGCTGACCTCTCCATCTTCTAGGTACTGTTTAGATAAAAGTAGTGTTATGTTCGTGACCCTTTACTGATCAGGCAGGCATTGGGGGATATAATGTTTCAGGAGAAAATGGAGAAAGAGAGAAAAGCGCTGAAGCTGTCTATGATGGTTTTGTGCTTCCCTCACAAAATGGCCTGGATTTGACTGGCTACAACAAATAAGCAGTGCCAGGTGTGTCCTGCATTATGGGGGTGGAGCAGAACTTAAACCCAGAAAGTTTTCTGAAGTTTTATTAGGTAGGAGTGGTTTCTGACTATAGCATGGCTCTCAGGCACTTAAAATCTCTGAAGTTTTCTTCAGTCTTGCTCGTATGTTTCCTTTTTATTATTTAAAACAATGTCAGCATCGTTCCTTTGCAAGTGCCATCACCATACCAAAATTTTGTACGAGTTGCCTTAAAAAGGACCGTCTAAAACTTACGTTAAAATACTTTGCAGCTGTGTTATCACCACATCAGTATTTGGTTATGACCTGAAATCATGGATGTCTTATGGTTTGGTTTTTTTGTTGTGGGTTTTTGTTTTTTTCTTCCTCATGATTGCTTTTGCTGACCAGTATAGATTCTTCCATAGAATACTGTTGTTTGGGTAAAAAAAAAAAAAAAAAAAAAAAAAAAAAAAAAAAAAAAAAAAAATGGGAAAACCTGTATGGTCATCAGTGGATGTTCTGGAGTGACTTAGCTTGTTTGAGACAGACTGAAGAGAAAGATGGAATATTATTTGTTATTAGGTATCCATCAAAATACAAAGTGGAAGTACTGTTTGTGCTAGTGAATATTCAATTCCTTTTGCATCCCAGGTATCTTAAGTCCAGTGTCATGAACCTCCACAGCATTAGCCTTGAACTCTTTTTTTTTTCTTTCTTTTTTTTTTTTTTAAATTGGGTACTTAGTCTAAACAATGCTGATTATAATGGCTTGCTCTTTTGTGCTGTTTTTGCTGTTGTTTTACTCAAACATAGGATAGAAAAAGATTTTTTTTTTCTTAATTTCATAGCAGCAATAATTTCTTTTGTGACTAGACTATTTTTCCTTCTTATCATGGTAGTCCCACTTCAAACTATTTTCTGAAATGATCCCACAATACAAAATGATAACGCAAGACTAGAGGGGAAAATGTAAGAAGAGTAAAATGAGAACACTAAGTGTTCAGGCATGCAAGGGTGAATGACGCAGAAGTGTTGAAACTATTGTCCTGTAGCACAAGAGTAGGAGGATGAAGAAACAGGTGAGGAATAGCTGAAGTCTGAAAAGATATTCTTGAATTTGTTTTAATATTGCAGGACAAGCATTTGGAATCAGTTTGCGTTCCATTCCAGGCACTTCAAAGTTGATCTGAATTTGACCATAGATAGAATTAAGGGTATAATCAGGACTTTATCCTTAAGTTGCATCTTCATATTTAATTTTCCTCCTCCTTTTGTCCTTGCATTACTTAAAAACCTCCCTGGCTGTTAGATGCAGTGACACTACTGGTGATACTACTTGACTGTAGAGTAAGAGGGTGTGACAGCTGCTGATCAGTGTGGTAGCACTGCAAAGTGGCAAATTCTTCCTGGCTTAATGTGTTCAAAAGGTATTTTCCCTCATATTAAAAAACCAAACAAAACCTCAAGCCTGAAAACCACTATCTGTACTGCTGCCTGCAGACATTAGCAAAAATACTGTTAAAGAAGGCAGTAGGCTTTTTTTTGCAGTAGTCCCTAAGCATTGTGGCTCCTGTAAGCTTTATTCAGAAGCCAGGTTTGCAGTCCTTTCGATTAAAGGATCTAACTTGTAGTATTGGGAGACCAAAATCGCTGGAGAAGAAAGCCATTAAGGCCTGAATAGAATCTGAAACTCTTCAGTAGATTTCCATCCAGTATCTACTGAATACAGCATCTTCATAGCCTTGGCTATCTAATATCTTACAGGACATTAACTAAGATAGTGGCTTCCTGAACAGCTATAGTTTCAAAGATCTCTGGAGAACAAACTCTGTGACTTATTGAATGGATGTAATAAGAATAAATGCAAGGCTTTTATTCCCTCCACAGATAGAACTTTTTGAGTTCAAGGGGGAGGACCTCACTGATGATGAAGATGGTGGCATCATCCGAAGAATCCGTAAAAAGGGGGAAGGCTACTCCAAGCCCAATGAGGGTGCTCTTGTAGAGAGTAAGTATGTTACACAAATAGTAAATGGGTTTACCATGTGAGAGGGCAGAACCTTTTCCCTAGTGTACAACTTGCCCTGAGAGAGGATTACGTGGCTTTTCTTTTCTTTTACCAAGTAACTAAACAACCTAGAGTAAGCTTTCATTCTCTTACTTCTAGCGAGGCTTACATTTTTCCAGCAGCAACTGTGTTGTCCAGAGATACTGAATCTGATTAAGTGCTTATCTGATCACAAAAGGTAGATGAGTTTAATAAAGTGTTTCCATTTGCTAATGAACAAGAGGGGAAGTAGTTCTGGCACTTGTTGTTGGAGTGAAAAAAAGTAATATATAGATAAACAATACAAAAAAAGGATTTATTAAGTTTAGCAGCAGTTCTCTTTGCTGCCAGTAGCAGCCATGCGTGGGTAGCTGTTAAAAAAGGCTGTTTAGGAGGAGGCCTTGGCACTCCCTATACTACCTGTGCTACCTGCCCCTTACCATACATCGTCTGATTTTCCTCTGGGTTGTTCTGTTTTTTTTGTTACCAGTCCAGTTTGAAGGCCGATATGGAGATCGTGTTTTTGACAGGCGGGAATTGCGGTTTGAGATCGGAGAAGGTGACAACTATGATCTTCCTCATGGTCTGGAGAAAGCAATTCAAAAAATGGAGAAATCGGAGGAATCCGTATTCTATCTCAAACCCAGGTATGCTGTTTCTGATCTTTTGATACTTGAAGGGCTTATACTAAGCCCTGGCAAGAATTAAGTGTGTTGTTATAATGCCTTTCAGCTTTTTTCAGTGCTGTAGTAAAAAAACTTAATCAGCCCCAGAAGTTTGATGTATGACAAGTATGAAGCTAAGATCGCTTTGCCACTAGGTTGTGAAGTAGTAGCACTCCAAAAGAAATTTACTTAAATCTCTATAGTGTTGAACTCAGTGAATCTAAAAAAAAAAAAGTTGCTCTCTTTAACTTACGTTTTTGTGGTCTCTCTTAACAAAACAGTACTTACTGTATAGCAGTGCATATAAAGATACCTAAAGAACAGCCTCAGAATAGGAAAAGAGCTGATGAGCCTTCTGAGCAGCCTGATGTGACCAGATAGTTAGTCCTCAGGTGATGTGGTTGGTAAAGAGTAGAAAACATTCACTGGTATTTTGAAAGCCTTTTGGAAAAAGACCTTCAAGATTCCTGTGACATACAAGGCAGAGTTACATCCAGACCTTGGACCATTATGGAGACTAAGAACAGCTAACTGAGACATATGACTGACCAGTATTGTAACCTTAAACAGTTTTGGATATAAGCAGAATTTTGTTTTTTACAGTGAGAACACATCTGAAACAAGTGGAGTTTGCACTGATTGTTTCCATCAAACTTTAATTCATTTCAGTTTTTATTTTAAGTTTTTTAAACTGGAACTGAACCCGATGGGAGAGGAAAGGCAAAGCAATCTGATCTTGAGGGTTTTCCTGCTAATACACAGCTTCTTACTGGAGTTGCAGCGCAGAACCTTTCTGTAGGCATATACTGTTAATCAGCTGATTGGCACTATGTTAAGTGTACAGCTGTTCACTTACCTCTGTATTTTATTGTTGTCTTTGCTTTTCTGAGAATAGTACTAAAATACAGGTGCTCTGAAGGAAACATCCGGTCTTGGACCATGAATAGAAAGCAAGATGTGTATAATTTGAAAGTTGGTGGTTTTTTTATCTTGATGGAGAGAGAACTTGGTTTTCCCTCAGATAACAAAAAAAAAAAAAAAAATAGAAACTGGTAACCTAGAGATTAACAAAATTAACCCCAGGTTTCTCCAGCTTTCTCCTACCTTGTGCTTGCTCATTTTAGAATAGTACCCAGAATTCTTCAAGCCTTTATGTCTTATAATAATGCTGTATAGGCATCCCAGATTTGCATGGGGTTTTTTGCAAATACGGCTGGATGGATAGTTTTGGAACTCTCTTATTTTTGGTTTGTTTCTTTCCCCCACCCCCCCAATCTTACAGCTATGGTTTTGGAAGTGCTGGGAAGGAGAAATTTCAGATCCCTCCAGATGCAGAGCTACAGTATGAAGTGAAACTAAAAAGTTTTGAAAAGGTAGGAACAAGAGATGAAGTCCCAGAGAGATTGGGAGGTGGGGGAAGAAGTGTGAGTGCAGCTTAAACAACGATGATTGAATCCTTGAACGTTCATCTGAAATAGGGAAGCCACTGTTGTCAGAGATGATGACACACTGCGAGCTCTTGGCTGAAATTGTCCTTGTTCTTACTGTATCCCTGTCTGTTGCCATCAGTGTCTGTCCTGCTCTAGCCCAGTTTCCAGTAGCAGTGCAAAACTCTGATTTGGCAGACCTCTCTACCATACTGTTAGTGGGAAGCAGCATAGCCACTTTGTTTCCCCAGAAGTTGTATCATTGACTTGAACTGTTCCTGTTTGGGTAGGCTAAGGAGTCTTGGGAAATGAACACAGATGAGAAGCTGGAACAAAGCTGCATTGTGAAGGAGAGAGGCACTCAGTACTTCAAGGTAAATTACAGTCTTTAAGTAATAATAGCATTTCTTAGTCCATGTCATGAGCTGATAATGATGATTACAGCTTCTGTCATTTCAGAGTGGTGTTCCCTGTGATATTCTACAGGGAGGACTGGAGGGGAAGGTGTCTTAAAAAAACAACCTCAGAGCTGGAATATTGGAATATCCAAACAACTGACTCTGAAGGGAGTTAGTTCTGTCAGAGCTGTTTGCTGTACCTATAGATAACTTTGGGGCATACATTGAATACTAGCAAGGTTACAGTATTTTAAGTTCCTACTGTGGAATAGTGCTGTGAATGAACAACATTTGTTTGGATAGAGATGTGTGGAGAATCTGTTTCAAACAATTTGACAAGCTAAAGGCAGACTTTCCCGTTAAAGGCAGACTTTCCCGTTATCTTCATGACACAAAAATAGTTGTGCTGTTTTGAAAATGCCCCATCTTCCTTGTTTTATATCAAAAGTTGAATATAAGGTGGGAGTTGAGAGTGAAGTATCAATGCTGGCCTGTACCCCTAGCTTTAGTGAGGGAACCAGTAGGTATTCCTGAAGATTTTCTGATCCTATGCAGGAATGGCTTTCAGAACTAGTATATTTTTGATGATAGAAGTTATTTTCTGATTACGGTGAATTACTTTTTTCAGATCTATTGCTCAAGGTAAGCAGAAGGGGCAAGAGGAAGGTAAAAGTTACTGTGATGAGCTGTATGATAATTGAACTGCCTTCTTTACAGGAGGGGAAATACAAACGGGCAGCATTGCAGTATAAGAAGATTGTGTCATGGCTGGAGCATGAATCAGGACTCTCTGATGAGGAGGATACAAAAGCCAAAAGCTTGAGGCTTGCTGCCCACCTTAATCTAGCTATGTGCCATCTCAAGCTGAAGGAATACTCCCAGGCTTTGGAGAACTGCAACAAGGTAGTATGGGTTTATTTGTTCTTAAGCTGCACAAGCAATCTGACAGTTTATCTCTTGCTTTAACAATCTGAGGGATACCAGGCCATGTGGTGTTTGGCCTTTCTTATCAGCTGGCGGTTGGGTAGTACTGAATACACAATGTAAAAATATGCAACAGTTTATTTTCATAATTATTGTCCTTTGAATATGTTATACTAACTTGCTGCTACATTAAGAATATTCAAGTATTTAGAAATTAGAAACACTGAGGTGTGCTGAAGGTAGTCAAAGGCCCTTCAAAGAGCTGGAATAGAGCCAGGACTAAATCTTAGACTTGCTGGTTCTCTGTCAAATAGCGTACTATATTCAGTCCCCTTTGTACTTCTACTGTATTCAACTCATCTTATTAGAAAGCCCTGACAAGACTCATAAATCTACATCAGAAGGTACAGTTTCTAACAGTCTCTGGTGTTCTGACTGCATATTATTTTAAAAAAAAAAAAAAAAAAAAAAAAAATTATTGTTGACTGTGGTTTTGTTTTGTTTTTTAATGCAGGCACTCGAATTGGATAGCAACAATGAAAAAGGCCTCTTCCGGCGTGGAGAAGCACACTTGGCTGTCAATGACTTTGAATTGGCCCGGGGAGACTTCCAGAAAGTGATACAACTTTATCCGAGTAACAAAGCTGCCAAAGTGCAACTGGTAACGTGTCAGCAAAAAATACGGGAGCAGCATGAGAAAGAGAAAAAGATGTATGCCAACATGTTCCAAAGGCTTGCAGACAAAGATTTAAAGGTAACTTAACACTACTCAAAAAGACTACAAGAGGTGGTGTCACATGTTAGACAAGGAATAGTGTTTTAGGTATTCAGCTTACTTCTTAATACAGGTAAATATAGTGGGAGAACACTCAAGTAGCTTCCTCTGGGAGGAAAAAGCTGGAAATAGCCAGCAGTCAAAATTATTAGGCCATCTTGTTTGAACAAGACAACTAGCAGTGCCAAGCATTGCACAGAAGGCTTTTACTTATTTCGACTGATTTTACAACAACCAGTGTTAATCAGAAAGCAATTGAAGTGATGAGATGCAAACATGTTAGCGTTCAAGAACTGAAAAAAGCGCCTGTTTTCCTTGAACTCACCTTCTAAAGAACAGTCTGTTCTGGTGTGTGGGTGGCCCATCTACAGAGACCTTATGTCTGTTGTACAGATGGTGCTGAGCACCGCCTTGCGTCTCACGGAAACATTAAGATGTGGTTGATGCTCTCCATCTTAAATGTCACAGATTGATTATATGAAGTTTCAGAATTCAGACTGTTAGAAGTTACATTATTCTGCTGTGTGGATGGTTTTCCTACTAAGTGTTCAATAGAATTTTAGTAAATACTAGTTCAGTTAACAACAACAATATTTGAATACAGGTTATAACAAGGTTGTATCAGCTAGCAAGAAAAATTCAAAGTTACTGGTGAGAATCACATATTCTAAGAAAACAGTCTGTTTGTTTTCCTTAAATCTGATCATCCAGATCAGGTTTACTAGGTAAACCTGTAACTTCCAAGACAGACCTGGGATTTATATCGGACTCAGATTTTCTCAGTAACATTGGGGAGTGCAGAAGCTTCCATCTTGTGAGGTTATTTTCACAGATCTTTGTGTCCCTCTTCCCAGAATATGCATGGGGAATCTAAAAAAATGTCAGATATTGGTATGTCAGTTTCCTGTGGTTAACTGTGTCAGTGAGTCTGTCCAGGGGCTCACTGTCCTCAGATGAGCGTATCCTGACAATTCAGCCATCTCGGACTGTCAGCTGACAATTTCCTACATGAAACACTTCAGAGACGTCTCTTTTGCTCCCCCTGTCTTTCAAAATGAGATGTATCTGAAATCAGTTTCTCTCCCAGAGACAATGGGAGATGTATTCCGTTCTTCATCTCTTACTCTGCTAAAGTAGTCATATAGTAAGTATAGGGTAATTACCCCTAACTGGATGGTTGGGTGGGCAAGCTGTTCTGTTTGTGGCTTTTTGGTAGTGGTTTTTTTTTTTTTCTCTCTTCGAAGAGTAGCAGTAGTAGTTCTGTAGATTTGGTTCTGCTTCTCATGGAGAAGTGTAAACAAATACATAAATGCAAACATTCCCCACTGATTCTCCAAGGAAAGTGTAATTGTCCGTGTGGTTATGTATCTGGCTAAAGCAGCCTGATTTCAACAGTCCTTGCTTATTGGAGCCTGGAAGAAAGTATTCTGTCCTTTTAGACATTGTTACATAGAGCCACACAGTACCTTAATTTTTGGTAGGCTTTAATAAAAAATTTCAGGAAGATAAAGATACAGCAACTAAACTAGAATTATTTAACGGTTGGGCAGCTTCACTGTTGAAATTGCAGGTTTTAATCGCCAGCTGACAGGTGGTGCTGTGCAGGTTCCTTTCAGCTAGCACAGCTGCTGGGCATCTGGCTTCCTCCACTAGGTGTGGGACACGGCAAGATCTGCTGTTGAGAGAGGGAAAAGTGGATTGCTGAAACAAGCTATACTCACTAAAAGTACGAAGGGCTGCCTTCATGCTTTTCAAAATGCATGCCTCAGCCCCTAAGAAAGACAGCTGGTAGAGTTGCATTCTTGGCAAAAGGCAGATTCAGTCCTTGCATTGCAGACTGTTTGCGGTACTGCAAAGACAGGGCACTTAGTTCCAATTTTCCCATCTACTTCCAGGTAGAATCAGCTTACAGAATTATAGAACCGTTTAGGTTGGAAAAGACCCTTAAGACCATTGAATCTGTTAACCTAACACTACCAAGTCCACCACTAAACCATATCCCTAAATACCACATCCACACGTCTTTTAAATACCTCTAGGGATGGTGACTCAACCACTTCCCTGGGCAGCCTGTTCCAATGCTTGATAACCCTTTCCGTGAAGACATTTTTCCTGATATCCAATCTAAACCTCCCGTGGCCCAACTTGAGGCCGTTTCCTTTTATTGTATCACTTGTTACCTGGGAAAAGAGACCGACACCCACCTCACTACAACCTCCTTTCAGGTAGTTGTAGAGAGCAATAAGGTCTCCCCTGAGCCTCCTTTTCTTCAGACTAAACAACCCCAGTTCCCTCAGCTGCTCCTCATAAGACTTGTGCTCTAGACCCTTCACCAGCTTTGTTGCCCTTCTCTGGACTCGCTCCAGCACCTCAATCACTGAATCACAGAGTCACAGAATCAATCAGGTTAGCAGAGACCTCTGGGATCATCGAGTCCAACCGTTGCCCTGACACCGCCATGTCAACTAGACCATGGCACTAAGTGCCATGTCCAGTCTTTTCTTAAACACATCCAGCGATGGTGACTCCACCACCTCCCTGGGCAGCCCGTTCCAATGTCTAATGACCCCTTCTGAGAAGAAATGCTTCCTAATGTTCAACCTGAACCTCCCCTGGCAAAGCTTGAGGCTGTGTCCTCTTGTCCTATCGCTAGCTGCCTGGGAGAAGAGGCCAACTCCCACCCCACTACAGCCTCCCTTCAGGTAGTTGTAGACTGCAATAAGGTCACCTCTGAGCCTCCTCTTCTCCAGGCTAAACAACCCCAGCTCCCTCAGCCGTTCCTCATAGGTCATACCCTCCAGAGCCTTCACCAGCTTGGTCACCCTCCTCTGGACTTGCTCCAACACCTCAAGATCTTTCTTGAAGTGCGGGGCCCGGAACTGGACACAGTATTCAAGGTGCGGCCTCACCAGTGCCGAGTACAGAGGGACGATCACTTCCCTAGACCGGCTGGCTACACTATTCCTAATAGAGGCCAGGATGCCATTGGCCTTCTTGGCCACCTGGGCACACTGCTGGCTCGTACCTCAATGTCTTTAATGTAGTGAGGGGTCCAAAACTGAACACAGTATTTGAGATGTGGCCTCACCAGTGCTGAGTACAGGGGGACAATCACTTCTCTAGTCCTGCTGGCCACACTATTTCTGATACAGGCCAGGATGCTGTTGGCCTAGTTTATTCTTCTCAATAGTTAGATGATCTTGGGAATGTGCGTGTGTTTACATGGAGTCATCTGGCCTATTTCAAATTGATACGGTTTTAGATGAAAAGGGATTGATGGAACATGGAACTATAAACAGGACGCTTATTCCCCAGGTCAGTCTTGGGCATTTCTCTTGCAAGCAAACGTGTTTTCTTGCTAATTCATTTATCATGTTGCTTTACTCTAGCTCCAACAGTTTCTAAGTTTGTGGTGGTGGGAGAAGTTCAAGAGCTCTGGAGAAGAGGGTTTGTTTACCACATGTCTTCTGATTGCTAAGAAAGCAGCTTGGACTATAGTTATGAAATTCCTGACATCTGTGTATCTTACGGTCTGTTGAAGTTTGACAGCCACTTTTGCATCAGTAGTTCTTTTCATGAATTCAAATAATTCATATATGTAAAGTGTGAATTTTTAAAGGTCAGTATGTTTATCACCTCATCGTAAGCCCAGGATTGCTAGCTAACAGATTTTCTGTGGAGAGGAGACTTTGCTCTCATGTGCTTCACAGAACGCTTGTAAGGATGAAAGGTTGACCTTTGATGCCTGAATGTTCTTTGGCTGTGGTTTCTTGTTGCAGCTAAGTTGATGTAACATTTTCGTTTAAGGATTCTGCCCCTTTTTCCCCTCCTGTTCCCCTCCCCCAATGATGCATGCTTGTGTCCATGCTTGTTCTTGTCTGGTTCTCATCTCGCCTCATAAGAAAACAAACGGTTCCGGGTGCTAGGCTGATAGGAGGAAGAGCAATTTCATTGCACTGTCTTTTTAGATGAGCAGGACAAGACATTTATACCTCCCTTTACAGTGTTTGAAACTTACTGCAAGGTCAGGATGTGCTGGTTATGTCCTGTTGTAAAAACTGACCTCGGACCTTTACCATATGGCTCTCTGCCTTCCACATCTTTTTATGTGGACAGGAAGATAGAGCAGGGAGCGCTTTTAGAGCAGCCACCTTGTCAGATTAGATTTTCTTCCAGCTAAGCAAGAGCTTAGACATCCAAGTGACTCTTGTCACTTGTCCAAGAGAGGACATCCAAGTGACTCTTGTCAAGTTGAAGTCACTCTTCATGAAACTAGTTGTCCAACAAAGATCTTTCTTCATATGCTGAGTCCAAGTCTGCCTCATGCATGTTGGGGATAGGGGCAGGGTATGGGAATTGCTGAAATTGAATCACGTTGAAATTGAAGCAGGGTGAAGGCAGTTCTGTGCAGAAGCTTCCTAAATGAATTTCAGGTTGTGGGAGAAAAGTTTCTTAAAGTGTTACGTGGGAAGCGTGTGCATGCCACATTATGAATCATAACCATCTAACACCAGTATTATTTCTCAGCCTCCTCTAAACTATTTCTGGTTTCTTAGATGCAGAAAAAATGCAAAGAAATTTTTGGTTTCTCTTGGCTGAAGGTCCTAATGTCTTAATTCAGTCTTGCAGGGAGACCAGGTAGTCTACTGATGAGAATCAAATAATGTTTGTGGTATTGTTTGCAAATGCTACCAATTTTGTATAACAAAGGAATCTGTTTTCTTTGTTTCTCTATTTAGTCAGCTGCTGTTCTTCAAACCAGCCACACTGAAGATGCAGAAATGAAAGATGAGCAGAATGGAGTTGAAGATAAATTGGAAGTTGACACAGAAGCATAAAAACAAACCCTATTCCATTAGTTTTGTAAAGGAAAGAATTTCCAGTGAATTAGACCTTTATTTTTCTACCTGGTTGGACAGTGGCTTCAGGGGAGCAGAGGCTGAAGCCACCATGCCACAAGTCAGTTACATCTTTATGTCTGTTGAAGAAGCTGAGTGGCAGCATAAATCCGATTTAATCCTAGGGACTTTATTTATTCGTTCAGCCTCTGTTACTGTTTGGGTTCTGTCTGGATATACTCTGCTTGGTTTATTTGCATTTTGCCATCGGTGTTTGTCTCTTTCTGGTTCCAGCTCACTTTAATCCCAGATTCTGCTTCCTAAATTTACTTCCTTGATTTCTTTCAAGTAATCAGCCTTTTCCAGGAGTCCTCACATGAGACTTGAGAACAAATTGGCGCTCCCAGTTCTTCTGCCCTGGCATTGCACCCTTCCCCCCTGCTCAGTAGGGAGTCCCTTCCGTTAAGTGTTGTAACCTTTCTTGTACGCCTCCTCTTTGCAAATTGCTGAAGGTGAAGACTGTGAAGTCACAGCTTAAGTAATAAAGCTCCAATTAAACTCAAGAAAACAGAATTTTTCGTGGGTTTTTATTGGAATTTGCACAGAATTAAGATAATTTACTGTCCTTTGGTCATTCAGCATTTTCTCATCCACAGAGCTGTACAGTAGCCACAGTATCTGATTATTTTTCCGTTTGTTCATTGCCATAGAAAATTCCTGCAATAATCGATACAGTATTTACCCATATATTTGCAAAAGGAAAAAATATGTTGCTGAAAATTTTACAAAAAGCAAGTCTGTAACCCGTACATAGAGCTTATTTTCTGTTCATATTGGTACCTGTCTCTTCACCCCAACTGGACCAAAAAAAAAACCCATTTATTTATACCTGAAAGTGACTGGCTTTGAAGAGAAAATAAGTGATAATGGTTTAACACATGACAAATATTTCTAATTCCTAATGAACTACAAACTTCTGAGTGATCCTAATGTCTGCTTATCCTCATCTCACAAGAAAGCTCTTTATATATTCTGCTTCTTTCTGCAGTATGTTGTGTGTCTTGTTTGGGGGCAGGTGTGCTTTTGGGTTTTGTGGGGGCTTTTTGTTGGGGTGTTTTGTTTTGTTTGTCTGCAGGCATGGAACATAGTACTCAAACTCACCTTCTCTGTTTATCCTGTTACGTAGTGTTAAATGCAGCATCTCCGCTGTTCTGTTCTGAGACTCTATAGCAGCAGGGATACTTTTTTTGCCTGCTCTGCAGGGGGAAGGTAGATAATTTCAGATACAAAAATGGATTTTTTTTTTTCAGTGAGAAAGCTGTCTTTCCATGGCATAGGATGGAATTGTGTGTATATTGCAGAGTGTATCCCTGTTTTAACCTGAATGACATCGGAAATCTCAGTTTCAATTCCTGGTCTCCTTTGCTGAGACAGAAGTACTGTACAAGGACTTATTAATCATAGAATCACAGAATCACAGAATGTTAGGGACTGGAAGGGACCTCGAAAGACCATCCAGTCCAATCCCCCTGCCGGAGCAGGATTACCTAGACCATATCACACAGGAACGCGTCCAGGCGGGTTTTGAATGTCTCCAGAGAAGGAGACTCCACAACCTCTCTGGGCAGCTTGTTCCAGTGTTCGGTCACCCTCACCGTAAAGAAGTTTTTCCTCATATTTATGCGGAACCTCCTGTGTTCCAGCTTGCACCCATTGCCCCTTGTCCTGTCAAGGGATGTCACTGAGAAGAGCCTGGCTCCATCCTCATGACACTTGCCCTTTCCATATTTATAAACATTAATGAGGTCACCCCTCAGTCTCCTCCAAGCTAAAGAGACCCAGCTCCCTCAGCCTCTCCTCATAAGGGAGATGTTCCACCCCCTTAATCATCTTAATGGGGTTCTTACCAGTACCTCCCCTGCAGGAGTGCCCGCTTGGGCCTGGCAGCTGTATCACTGAACTGTCACCAAGGTGGTAGGGCCTGCTTGACATGCTGTCCTGCCCCAAGCCCAAGACAAGAAGTTCACCACCTGCTGCTGGATTGGAGCTAGCTGAGGGAACTCTGAGCTGCAGCGCGCTCTGTATGGTGTAGCGAAGCCGTAAGCTTCAGTGGGGTGGAGGAGGGATAGGAGAAGAGGCAGGATAAAGTGCTTGGTAGGTAATCACATTTAAGGAAATATTGATGTGATTTGCTTAGCAAAATCTTAGCATTGCTAGGTAATGCGAGTGCTTTTCACGAGTTCTGACTCTCAATAGTTATCAGCCCTGTGTATGTGAAAACTGTTTCACCTTGTACCAAAGCACAACTACCTCTAAGGGGAATATTACAGACAGGTTACAGCAAGATGTGAAGAGTATCTGTCAACTGAAGTTACAGGAGAGGATTTCCAGACACAAAAGAACAGTAAGGGGAAGCAGGAATGCCAAGCAAGAGTTTTCTCCAGCAAGGGAAATACCTTTTGTTGGGAATTACTACTGGAAATACAAGCCCCTGTGGCTGAAACTGTTGCTGTGGGAGTAGGCATAGGGCCAAGTCCTAACGACAAATTTCTGATTCCTGAACAACAGTTTTCAAAAACCTCCCATGGGGATGACAGTTCTTCAATATTTTTTGAAAGCAAAAAGTGAGATATTTCTATAGAGCATGTAAAAAATTCCTAGAGTCAAGGGTGGGTATGTTAAGTGTGAGCAATCTTGACAGTACCTCTTTCGCTCT